>NC_141601.1:7708019-8308019 GCF_047967505.1 Dipteris shenzhenensis | reverse complement strand
ACAGGGGCAAATGCAATGAACACATGCCTTTATTGCATGTGTTTGTGCAACGTAAGCAAAAGGTTGGCTTACAATGGGAGAATGGCATTCTATCTTGTAGCCAAACGCAAGCTCCCAATCACGACAAGAAGGATCCAAAGTGGGATCCCATCTTGCCCATCCCACTTGAGAGAGTACACATATGTACTTTACATGGAGGACATGTCAAACTTAAGGAGGATAAGAAAATGTCTGGGGCAACACAAAATCTTCCTGCAAAAGTGTCCATGTGTGGAGGGAAGGCAAGGAGATTCCTATCGAACCACAATTTTGACAAAGACAAACATACATTGTCTCAAAGTAGTTTGCAGCGTTGGGAATACTGGAAAGCATTGTGTGAATGCACGACCAATAAGGCTTCTCTTTCTCAAGTAGCAACTTTGAGAGCTAAAGTATGAACAAAGGTAGATGCATTGATAAAATTGCTTTGCCAGGTTCAAATCGATGAGATGTATTATGAAAGGTTCAAGATGAATGTGAAAGAGTTTATGCAATTAATGGTGAAAACATGGGGGGAGTCGCACATTACGCATTACATGGTAATCTTGGCACCATCGTAATATTTAGCACTTGCTTTATAAATAGTTTTTGTTGCTGAAATGATTCTCATCATGTTTGCAGCATATTCTCTATGCACACGGACCATGGTTTGTACAAAATTGGGGTCCTTTGTCCATTTGGAATACACAAGGCATGGAGAAGTCACACTATAGAGCCAAGGCAGCCTAAAGAACTCAAGGCATGGTGGTGGTGTCACTCACAGCAATGCATTGCATGAGATGTTCGACTAGTTTTTTAGATGTTTACTAGGAAGAAAAAGGCAAAGGCATCAGAACTTGCAAAAGCAATTCAAATTGTATCAAAGAATAGAAGGCATAGTGCTTGGAAAGCATCCATAGGGAGTCGAGGAGTCGCGTTGGTTGCAAGCTACAGTGAGAGAAGGGAGTAGATGGGTCCAACCACCAACAGAAGCTATGGTGTAATTGTATACATATATGAAATAAATATATTGCTTATTTTGACCACAATTTGTGTACTCTCTTTAATATCTTCCTTATTTTGACCACAATTTTTGTACTCACATGATGTTGGGAACATGGTGAAGGAGGGGGAAGAGAAGGGATGGGCATGGGGTAGGGCAAGGGGAGGGGTGGAGTGGTAGCAAGGGTGGGGGGAGGGGGGGATGGGGGGAGGGGGGGATGGGGGGTATGGGGGAGGGCGACGGGAGTGGGCGGGGCAAGTAGGGGGAGGGCAATGGGAGGGGAGGGTAACCAGGGTTGGGGGGAGTTGGAGGGGTTAGGGCGGGGGCAAGGGGCACGATGAAACCCTGAAGGTAATTAAAAGGGATGTCAAAACATGATGGACCTATATAAAACATTAAAAAAAAACCTAACTCTCATTATTCAATGACAAGAGTGAAGAACACTGTTAGACCCACTGGACGCCGCCTCCACCCTTCCTCCTCTATCTCCACCACCTCCATGGCATCTGCACACACAAACCTACTCGGGTCCGCCGGTGGTGCCTCCCTCGACTCTCATGAGCCCTCCCCCAACTCTCCTAAGCATAAGCCTTCCCCTCCGCCTTCCCCCAGCCTTCCCCTCAGCCTTCCCCTCAACATGAGCCCCAAGAGCATGAGCTTTCCCCTCAGCCTTCCCCCCAGCCTTCCCCTCAGCCCTAGCCTTCCCCTCAGCCTCAGTCTTAGCCTGACACTCAACCTTCCCCTCAGCCTTAGCCTCAGCCTCAACCTGATACTCAACCTTCCCCTCAGCCTTCCCCTTAGCCTCCCAATCTTCCCCTCAGCCTTCCCCTCAATCTTCCCCTCAGCTTTCCCCTCCCCATGAGAGCCCTCTCCTGATCGGAAAAAATGTGTTCGATAACCTCTTGGACATAGAGAGGCTTCCTGAGGGCCAACACACTGCGAGGAAGAGCACGATCTTCCCTCTCCCGATGATACAGCCCATTGTAGAGATGATCCCTATGCCCATGAGGAGGGTAAAGCAGACACCAAGGAAGCCCCATCCCAAAGAAGGTCAAAGCTCAAGACGTCAACGAGAGGACTTAGAGGAGGATCAATGCAGACAAGAGCAGTGAAAGAAGTTCAAGGAAGACAGGAGGCCGTGGGCTAGTGTTCGGGTACCTGTAAGGCCCCCACCAAGAGTCAGGAAGCCGTACAGAGTAAAGCTAAGAACGCGGGCCCTGAGGGAGATCATGCAAATGCAGAAGACCACTGACAACTTGATCTAGTGTGCTCCCTTCCAACGTGTGGTACAGGAGATAGCACAGGGATACAAGAACAATGTGTGATTCAGCACAGGAGCTATGGGGCCGCTCCAAGAGGCTGCGGAGCAAGTGACCACCGCTCTCTTCGAGGACGCCAACTTGTGTGCCATCCATGCAAAGCGTGTCATGGTCATGGATAAGGACATGGCTCTGGCGAAGCAACTATGGAGTGACCCAAGTTTGAAGCCCTAGATTCTCTTGCAACCCACTCTTATGACTTAGACAACCCCCTACCCTTGAAGGCACTATCTTGTATCTCAGGCCCAAGGGCCCATTTTTTTAAATAAAATATATCGACATTCTCTACACTATCGCATTGTTTTGTATTTTCCATTTCTATGACTGCAGTAACTGATCATTTTAATCTAAGTTTTGAATTTTATCAAATCCTAAAGGAATTTCATCGTCGCGCAGAAGGGAAAGTGTTCGGCACGTTGCCAAGACCCCAGAAAGCCCAAAACCCGCCATGGCACAAATTTGGGCATTCTGGACTTGCCAGAATGCCCAAATTTGCACTGTGGCGAGTTTTGGGCTTTCTGAAGTCCTGGCGGCGTACTTGCCAGAATGCCCAAATTCACACCGTGGCGGGTTTTGGGCTTTCTAGGGTCCTGGCGACGTGCCAGACACTTTTTCCTTCTAGGCAACGGTGAAATTCCTTTAAGATTTGATAGAAATGAACTTTTGATACCCAGAATTGGTGAAAATGATGCTACATTGGCTAGAAATGTATTAAATTAACACAATTAAAATGATGGAGAAAATATATCATCAAAGACTTAAACAAAATATAATGGAATTCATGACAAGCAATGATAAGTTAAAACAAATAATAAAGACATGTAGTCATGTATCCATTGAAATATCCATTTAAATATATGTTTATATATACAAAAGGCCTCATAGGCTTTTTGTGGCAAATTGAATGCCAATTTAACATGTGATAATGCAACTTTTTTCTTGATTTGCAACCTTTAAAGTATACCTCTAAAGAACCACAGAAATACTGTCTAGAGATTGTGTGCTCCCCTGAAATGTTGTGTATGTTAAAAAAATGCATTTCTTGCAGTGTAATGAGATGGCGTTGTTACTAGCCGAAGACGGTTGACTCACACATTGCTCAAGAACCGGAATAGACATTACGAGACCAAGTAAAATCTAGGAGCTGCCAACATGACCATGGACAATGCTTAGGTAAGATACCAACCAACCCAATTTAGGGAAGTATACACGAGCTGGAAGGGTGACGGTCCCACATTCTTGAGAATGTCTATGAGGATTCTAATGCCATGTAGAGCGATCTCTTCCACCTTCCAAGTCCCACCCCACGACAATGGTTCTTGAGGAATGTGTCAAATATGCATGAGCGAAATCCTTCAACTCACGAAAAACCTTCCCTTGTGTACTGCCTACACTCACCACACTCTATGCAACACCTTGCCAATAAAAACATTAGGGGTTGACCTGAGTGCAAAGCTTTTGCACAATGGTAGCTCGGGAGACTCCTGGTTTTATGCTTTAGTGTGTCAGAAGGTCCACCAAAGCAAAAGTCACTCACAGGAGCATATGCAAATACATCACAGTTCAAGTAACTTTTCTTAGCTTTTATTCCTGCAACTAATATACTCCCACATTGAGATATACAGAGTTTTTGAGCACATTCGTAGTTTGCAAAAACATGTTTATACGAGTTACTTGCTCACAAAGCGGGAACTCCCAAGACTCTGAAGTCATTTTTAGCTCCATGTTCCACGTAATTTCTATGAAACCTCTAAGTCGTCTCTGAACCTTTTAGTTTGTTGACGATATGTGACATGATAGTGCTGGAGTATGTCCCCTCTGTGGATGGGAGAACTTCCATCCACAAAAGCATTCTATGTTGTATGATAGCTTCTTTGTAGAATTTATGCTATAGTTCTTAGACCTAGTGGTTGCATGTCTATATCTCGGTTCTAGTGTTTTCCATTACCTCGACTATGTATATAACTTAAGATTGAAAGAACTAGGGAAGATGAAGATTAATGAGCCAGTGTTCCTTTGAGATATATTTACTATAGTGAAAACTAGGTGGAACTTTTTATGAAGTTATGCATAGTGTCTATGATAATACTAAGTGGAACCTTGTTATGGAGTTATGGATAGTGTCTGCTAGATAGCTGTTATTAACAGTATTGCGAAAGTGAGCTACTGGCTCTCTAGACATGTTTGAATGATTCAGTTTGGCTTACTGTCCTAGCGCATGATGATAGGGAGCTTGATATGCTATCCCTGATAGGTGGAAACCATTAATTAGTTATACCCCGATGATAAGCTCAGGTGGATGTAGCCCCGTAATTGTTCTACTAAATAACATCTAGTGTGCAGTCCTATATTAGCATCTCTTTATAAATCGTGGAGGACTTTGGCCTAGCGAATCAAATGCCAAGCTACGTAAGTATTGATACATTAAGGAGTTGGATGTAGATGCAAAAAGACCCAACCCAAGTAGTTATTCAACCTAATTGATGATATCTTGTTGGTTTATTCTCCCAAGCAAGAGCGAGATCATCTAAAATATTCTCCCAGCTGACATACCTGAAATTGTGCTTGTTCAACAGGGAGAGATAGACCTTACTTCCTTGGAAATGACTCACCCGAATACAAAAGTATCCTCTTATGTTTGCATGACCTAGATTGCACAAGCTCAACCCATGGATAAGGGATGTTTTTTTATCCGATGTCAAATATATAGATTGTCTAGCATGGCAGTGTGTAGTCTTTGTTGCTTGCTTTAGCCATCCTGGGTCACGTGATGATTTCGATTCTTGCAAGTTTTTAAAAGGAAAGTAACATAGTGATAGTCTTTATGCAAAAACATAATAAGATGCAAGCGACATGCTGCCTCTAGTGACTCGTTGTGCTATACATTTTCTTGGGAAAATTGATGACCCTTTAATGTGTGGAGGTTAATAACTGAATATTGGGCTTGCATGAATAGTGTTACGAGTTTATCAAAGATAGAGTGGATAGACACTTTGTTTACTTAATACAAAGCTCATTTTCTTTTGGAAAAGATCATGTTCAAGAATGCTAGATCCCCCTATATTCATTTTTTAATTCAGATAGGAAGTTTTTTTAGCATGAGCAATGCTGGAGAATAATACTCAACTGAGAGGGGACATTATAGCAAGAAGTTTTAGCACATTCCTTTTTCTATATAGCAACAACTTTTCATATTTATATGAGAAGTTATTCAGTTAATGTGTTGACCACTCAGATTACCCATTTATAATGTGTTGACCACTTAGATTACCCAATTATAATGGGGATTAGACATTAATTAACTTGGGATAAAAGGAAAAAATCCATGGAAAAAGCACGACTTTCCCATTTATAAGTAAGAAAGGAGACCCATGGTATATATGTTTATTTTTCCTTTAAGAAAGTTCTCAAAGCTCCTTTAAAATTTGATTTATGTACGCATGTTTCAGAATCATATTTGGATTTTTATTATGTTGCAGTAAAGGAAATTGAGAAATGATTTATGGAGTAAGCATGTGGCTGTCATTTTCCTTATTATTAGTAATAGGAGGAACCTAGGATATATATGATGCTTTCTTCTTAAAATATAAATAAAATTTCTTCCTTGAGATTTTGTTTGTGAAATATCATAATAATACTTTTGACGGTTTTCTACTCATTATAGGTGGAAATTTTTTTATTTTTCCAAGGAATATATATCATTCTAAAAACTAAAAAGGATAATAAGCACTTCTCAAACATAAGATGCCAATGTATTATTTCTGCTAATTTGTGCTGAGTGACAGGGATAACAATTGTGCATTGGCAACAACGAAGCTTGGTTTCCACGATAAAAATGAAATGTTCTAACTATGTTTTTGTTGTGATGGTGCCAGGTGAGTTGGTGCACTTCTCAGCCCAGGTTTGTTGTGATGGCTCCACCACCGAATCAAGTGGTAGCCAAATAGAAGATTTAATGGCCTACAGAGAAATTTTTTGAATCAAAACAATTAGGGAGATTAGCAAAGAAATTTGAATTGTGATTACAATGGTGTAGGAGGACATAGGCAAGGACTTTTCTATGAATTATGGTGCAAACATAGAGAAGAAAGAGGTATACCCATCATCAGTTACAACAACAAGGCTTCTCCAACTTAGCAGCAAGAGCAACTCCTTTCTCTAATTAATGCAATGTTTATTCAAGAAATTGAAGAAGAAGAGGAAAATACAGCACATCCCATTTCTCTCTACTAGGTATGGGCAATCCAAGATCTATCAAAATAGAGGTTTTCTTACCAAAAACACTAAAAGCATCTAAAAATACCCTCATAAAATTAGTGAAGAAAGGTCTAAAGACTTCCTAAATTTATTTCTTACAAGGTGGTTAAGGCATTTTTAAGACCAAAGGTTATAACATTACTAGCAAAGAGTCCCTATTTTTTTATAAGGACCATCTTATTTCTATTCTTTGGGGCCATCAAGATGTGATTATAACCATTGAATCCATCTATACATTTCATGACCCGCTTCTACATCTAGCATGGTATCAGTAAATGGCAATGGAAAGGGGTTTGTAATTGTAGAAACATTCAATTTTCTATAATCCACACAAATTTGAAGTTTACCTTTCATCTTATGTACAATTACAATGGGTGATAACCATGTCACTTCATCCATTGAATAGATAAATCCTACCTTCATAAGTTTACCCTAGCATAATTTGGATACATTATGTATCATTGAACTATTGGTACTACATTCTTTTGTAGGATGATTTTTTCAAGTTAGTTTCGTTAAGAAGCTAAAATTTTATATTGGCGTCGAAAGTTTGTATGCCTTAATAAAAATAAATGTTTGAAATATTCGCCAGGATTCGAAACTTTTATCCAAAAAAATTTAAAATTTCGCTAGTATTTATATTTATTCCTTCAAATTTAAAAAGAAAATATATTAAAAGTACTACATCTACCAATATTTTGAAACTAAAAAAATGAGCTTAAAAACTTTCGCCAAGTTTTTATATTAATATATAAGCATAGCTTTGATAAAAACATCTACGGGACTCCGACTCAACTTATACTAGCATAACTTAGAATCTATAGCTTTCATATCTGTATAATGCCATGCAAAAACCTCTTTGTATTGCATTAGCAATGTTTTCAAATCCTCCTTAAAATTGCCTTCAATTTTTTCATATTCTCCTTAGAATTGCCTTCACTATACAACAAACTACCTTTTACATTGTGAGTTGCTTGCTGATCTAATCCCAAATTTAGGTTTTGATCAAATATTTCTTTCTCCTTGTTTGAATCTTGAGTTTTTTTTGTATCTAAAGTTTGTACCTTTATTGCTTTGATAGCTTCATGCTTGCATTTATTCATATCAACACTTTGATAGCTTCATGCTTGTATTTATTTATATCAACACTTTGATAGCTTCATGCTTGTATTTATTTATATCAACACTATTATCCATCTAATATTTTTGCATGATTTGTTGTACATTTATTTCAAACACTAGAACTCAGGATGGATTCTTAATGAGAAACATTTCTTCCTCATCCTCCTCTAGCTTAGCTACCATGTTTATCCCTTCTCCATTCACAGGCCTTATAGATTTGGTTGATTTTTTGGTGATCATATCCAACTTCATGTTCTTTTCCATGTTCTTATAGTTACCTTTTCTCCACAAGAACCTATCTTGACTTTGGTAGTCCAAAACAATGGTCTCCCTAAAAGCATTGAATAAAGACTTTCCTCTTCTTCTAGTCATAGAATCTCAAAGTTGATTGGAAAAGTAAGACAAAAAATAGTAATATGTAGTCCTCATACAATTTCCAAGAGCTAAATCCTCTAATCTGCCATCGTTACCTAGGATGGTGCAGGTTCCAACCTAGACGAGTCAAATTCTTTGTACAAAGATTCAGGTAGTAGTTTGAGGCAAAACTTCAAGGTTAGCTTGATTTGAAACATTTAAGTGGAAAGGAGTTCCTTGTTTGGTATGAAATCATAGACTAAGACATGAATGCAACACATCAATACTAATACGCAAGTATGTTTTATTACACTAATCAATTTAAAAAGTATAAAAGAGTTGTTAGTGAGGCTTGGTTAACATAGATTCACAAAGTGTAGTAGATTTAGCATCTTGCTGCTAAGATGTTTGAGTTCAATGTCAATTTCGCAAATACGATAATACTCAAGAAGGTGAGGTCCTCAAAGTACTTGCAAAAATCAATAGGTACATGTGATTCCTTGTGCAACAATATTTTAAATGGAAATTACATGTCATGTTGATAATCTACAATCTCCTTATAATGCTTGTTGCTTTTAGGTTGACTAGAGTTCAAGACTTGCTGCATACTCTCGTACATGATATTTTCTCAATGTAAAAATTACAGTTTGTATTTAAGGTAACCTCACACTCTTCTTAATGCTTTTTCCTTTTAAAATACTAGCGTGACTTTGTATACTCAAAGCCTTACCACTTCTTGATTTTAGTAGGGATTCACAAAGAAGTGTTGTGAGGAGATTGCAAAGATTGATCGCAAAACTTAAATCTTGGGGCAGTCAAGGGACCACATTATTATCCTAAGGAGAGCAAAGGAAAAGTGAAGATAGGGCTATAAGTTGGCTACAATCTCCAATCCATCAAATGGTGAAGGCCGCGTTCAGTTCTTATTTTCTTTAGATTGGGAAGGTAAGACCAAGATTATTCCGGAAGACAACCAACATTGGTTTAGAACAATAAGATGAATATTTAATTTACTCTCTCTTTTTCTTTGTCTATTCAGTTATTAAGTTCAAAGATAGTTGTCCTTTCTAATGTAGTAGAAAAGTAATGAAGATACTTGCAAGTGTAATCTTAATACACATAGGGTACAAAAAGACAACAAAGAATGAAAAAATATATATGCAAGGAGACTAATTGGATGTAGATTAGTAATGGTGAATCTCTCATTGGATGTGGAAGGACAAGTCCTGGACAAGTACCAAGTGATGCTTTAATCTATTTTAAATATTGTCGTAGTTGCACTTTATGCAAATATTTCATGAGATTGAACACGAGATGAAGAGCTCATCACCTCTCGAGAAGTAGCCACAATGGCCAACATCAGTGCATCAATTAGTCTTCAAGTAATATTCTTGTGTGTAGTAGTCCTTTAATGCCCATCTTCCATGATCTATGTTCCATGTTAAGTAATGGGCCCAGTCTCATTAATTTCTAACATAGTTTTTGCTACATTTGTAGGTGCTAATGTGAGCAAGACAACTAGAAAATCTTCCAATTGAGTGCCATGACTAGACTAACAAGGGTAGACTTTCTTCCATGTATCCAAAATCATGGTGTGAGCATAGTATTACTAAGTGTAATTATTATTTGCCCCATGGTGTCTTGAATCTTGATGATTGAGAGGAGATATCTATCTAAAGAACCATTACATAGAGGTAATTTTCCATGAGCAAACTAGAGCATCAACATTTGGCGATCCTGCTAGGGAAGGATAGGAGGAATAGAAGTCAATAGTGTCAAGTGGATTGTGAGTGATGCAAATTGAGTGCAATGAGCTCAGTAATCCTAGGATTGAGTGCAGAGTGATGGAGAGATTCATGTTGTCAAGTAATAAACTAAGGTAGTCACTCGGCATCGAAGTGTACTATAAGAAGTTTCTCCGAGTGACTACGGATGATTGGAATAGCTTGCGAACATATTTGAGGTCCCTGACAAGTGGACAATCGAGATTATTCAAGCAACAATCCAGCTAATTTGTGACTTAGCCAATGTCTGATACACGCTCAGAAAGAAGACATCGGTACAGTGCTAGACGGAAAGACTATCTGAACTAGTTGCATCCCTTTATGCGAGATGGAGCAGTTTTAGAACCTGAGATGGGATTCCAAAAAAGGACACTTGATAGAAGTTTTATGGGCTTACAGAACCACATAAAGGCTATCTCTTGGGTTTACACCATTCCACCTAGTGTATGGGATAGAAGCCATTTTGCCCATTGAATTGGAGATACATAGTTTTTGCACTGTTGTTGCAAGAATAGAAGGACAAGAATATGCCTATGCTCAAAGCTCATGTCATTCATAACGTTAATTGCTTCATGCAATCCATACTAGTGTAAGAATCTGATAATTAACTTCTTTATTGAAAACATTTCCAAGGATAAAGAATAAATAAACTGCTTAGAACTGTTCCTTACACTCAACAAAGTTTTCCTACCATGAGGCAAAACAACCATATTCATTTTCTTACCTTTCACATACCGATAACAAGTTAATCTTTATCATCATAAAGAAAATGCCATACGGAAAGATCCTTATTCTTTGCATCCACAAAAGACATAGTCTTGGAAGGTCATACCTGTGACTCCGCACTATCCAAACGAACAGAGCTCTTAGAGTTTGGTTGCCATTCAATCATCTTACTAGTGTTCTGCCATCTCGAGGAGAAATAATAAGTGCGTCCACATCCCCTCATATATCCAATGCGTCCTGCAAACTGTCTTCACTTGCTAGGCCCATAACTCCTAGAAGGTTGTGACTCTAGGGATCATAGCATCAACTCACCATAAGACATCACGCCATGAGAAAGAAATGGTGCATGTGGATTCCTTTCTAAATTCTTGATACCCAACAATACTAACTCCCTCATGTAATGGAATGTAAGAAATACTTTGCCAAACTGAACCATATCACTTTCTTTCACAAATAAAAGAAAGGAATTGAAGACAACTTTCAATGGCCTGTTCGAAAAGAAGGCTAGCAAATTGTTCATCATATACCATATAGCATGATCAAACCATAAGGTCCACACCCTTCAATTCAAATTTTCTTCAAGGCATTTGCATTTTACATAAGGGCGGCCAACACTAAATATATCATTAAAATACTTCGGTGTTTTCTTTTCTATTTAAAAAATGTGACTCTTAACGTCTGTCAAACATGCCAACTGGGGATGGGGACGTGCCAGTGGCAATGCTAACATTGGGAAGAAATTGGATAGAGCATACTTGTGGATAATGCGGATATTGAAGTGTTGTGCCTATTTCTTTGCCTCAGCTTTTATCAATTTCAAAGAATCAAAAAGATATGCCAAGAAAATCCACAATCTTCTTGGTGTCTACAAGCTTTCCCATTGAATTGCACAACAATCCATTTGTTTTCTCAACCAAGCCATTACATTGACGTTCTTTCACAATTTGGCTTCATTGCTTTGTAAACCTAGATTTACCTTTAGGGATGGATTTGAAATTGTTTGTCATTGCCGTATGGATGAATTCAAAGGGTTCATTAACAAGGAACGGGAGCATGTGATGACCATAGATAATGGCATCATCAATGACAATACCCCTAAAGCAAGAAGTCAAGAAAGGCTTGGGACACATCGCTAAGAAGAATTTCAATGTCAATGGGGCATTGGATTCCTTGCTAATGATCTGGCACCATTTGGTCTCATTAAAACCATTAGCAAATTTACCTTTGGACTCACTAGAGAGAAATTTATTGCCTTTTGCAAGAATTATATGCTACAATTGACAATGACCAAGAGATCAAAAATAAAAGAAGAAGAACCCCCCATGAAAATCATGAGTATCAAAAAAGAAATTGAAATCATCCCTGTTGATCACATCAACGGATAAGTCAGCTTCAACTCTTGCATACATTTGCAACAAGTTTATATTTGACTTATAATGACAGAGATTATCAAGTAAGAATTTCAAAAGATTTTATGATCTCGACATCCTTGACCGACTGGTCAAGGTTATTACACACTTTAACTTGAACTTCAATATGGAATCTCACTCATTGCCTTATCTTATGTCTACTTATAAAGCCCATAAGAATACATTCTTATGGATCACTAATGCCCATCTTTGTGTATTTTTTAAATGGCTTTCTTGATCACTTTGGCCTTACAAGCCTACTTAGATCTCATCATGGAAGCATCAATGGATCTCCAAGATTAGAGATGGAAGGATACCAGCATCAAAGTCGGTGCATTTTCGCTAGTTATTCCATATATGAAGTGAAATTGAACCTATCGAAAGAATCCATTCAATTTTCATGGCAAACATTGGCAAATGTTATGAAAACATCTCCCTTGATGAAGCTTATGGATTGAGGAACATTCTATCAAAATTCATTAGCCTGGCCTTTCAACAAAAAGGAAAGCAATATGCAACAATTGGGGTAAAAAGAAGACCTCTTGGAGAAAGAGAAGAAGTAAACCTTGACCTCTTTGTCTAAAAAGGAGTGCATTGATATTAATTTGTGGCTTTTTGAAAATACAGCTCAACCCATGGATAAGGGACGTTTTTTGATCCTAAGTAAAATATACGGATTGTCTAGCATGGCAGTGTATAGTCTTTGCTGCTTGCTTTACCCATCATGGGTCACGTGATGATTTTGATTCCTGCAAGTTTTTTAAAAAAAAAAGTAACATAGGTGATAGTCATTATGCGAAAGCATAATAAGATGCGAGCGATATGTTGCCTCTAGTAACCCATTCTCTTATATCTTTTCTTGAGAAAATAAATGACCCTTTAACGTGTACAGGTTGATAACTAAATACAGGGCTTGCATAAATAGTGTTGCACAGGCGTATTAGAGATAGAGTGGATAGCCACTTTGTTTGCTTAATACAAAGCTCATTTTCTTTTGGAAAAACTCATGTTCCAGAATGATGGATCCCCCTATATTCATTTTTTAATTCAGATAGGAAGTCAGCATGAGCAATGCTAGAGGACAATAGTCAACTGAGGTGGGACATTATAACAGGAAGTTTCAGCACATTCTTTTTTCTGTATACCAACAACTTTTCAAATTTATATGAGAATTTTTTCAAATAATGTGCTACCCACTCAGACTCACCATTTATAATGGGGATTAGACATTAATGAACTTGGGATTAAAGGAAACAATCTATGGAAAAAGCATGGGTTTGCCATTTGTAAGTAAGAAAGGAGACCCGTGGTATATATGTTTATTCTCAAAGCTCCTTTGAAATTTGATTTCATGTTGCTGTCATACCTACAACCATAGTACACTCTTAAAAATCTCATGTCGAACCCACCATCTACAACCACTTACACACAAGCAGTACATCCAGTTGTTCCCCCTCTGAAGCTGGAAACAAGACAGACCTTGTAAAGCACCAAGTATCATGGGTTGGTTTTAGGATCTGTAAACTGTTCCTCCAGAGACCTTAATGGCTCCTAGTTGTCTGCAGGAATGAGCACAGAATGTGCTCTACTCAGGTTTGAATCTTGAGCCCACCAAGGTACCAAACGAGCACTCCCAATCAGGTGGCTCCTCGTCTTTCGACACTAGTCTTCCACTAGATCACCAAAACTATGCAACACCATGCCTCTGGCCCTGCTTGAGAAATCTAGTGTTAGCATCAATTCCATAGAGCTATCCACAACAACAAGGTCCACTAACTAGCTTGTGTCCAGGTTAATGCCAATCTCCATCTTATATCCTCCCAATCATGAACATAGCCTCGTCCTCAGCATGCACTGAGCAACTTGTGCTGTCCTTAAGTTTCACAACAATCCTCAATATCAGACATGGGAGTGCAAAAAGCAACCCATATTATTTAGAGTACCTACATGATATTCTGGAAGAGTAAACAGCCATACATCAGTTTAAGAGTCTTTTGTTTTTAAATTTAAACTCTCTGATTAGTGCTATGCCTTCATGGTAAAGTGCCCATTTTCCATCCTTTCTGGCAGCCCTGACTTTAGCTAATTCAGTCGCCTTAATCGAGAGAGAGAGAGAGAGAGAGAGAGAGAGAGAGAGAGAGAGAGAGAGAGAGGCCGTTTGTTCATGCCCTAATTAGTAGTCAGGGCAAGACATTGCACAAACAATCTGTTTGCCTAGGTCCATTTCAGCTTCAAATGTCTATTCTGCTCTGTGGGCAAAGGACAAGGGATAGCTTTATGTAAGATTAATATAGCTAGAGCCTAGCATTGGGAGCATTATCGAGCAAGCCCTTGGGCCTCGGCAACCCATTCCAAGCTCACATTTATAGTGCCTCGTAAAGCAAGCTTATTCCTTCTAATATATTGATTATATCAAACACGTGGAAAATGTATGAATTCCTCTTTGAGCATGTCCTATAGACTCCTTTGTAATTCTACAAACCAGTAAATTGCATTGGCTGTTGCCACACAGTTCAGAATAGTGTCTAGTCTAGTCACGTGGGCAAGCCTGGCTAAATGCATCACCAATCACAAGTTGAAACTGAGGGAGTAACAAGAGTGGTGAAGCTTATATCAGGACATCCCTCCTTCCGGCGGACCTTTTGCAATAACTTACAATGCTGTTCAAAACGCTACGGTGCCTTCTATCATTTCCAATGTCACATCAACATTGGGGTTTATGGTCAATCACCTAGGATGTAATTGTCAGTTTCTTCATCACACTAGCACAGAAACAATTGCTAAATGCGTGAGAACGCTGCTGATCGTAATGCAAGAGAGCGATCGAGGACAGCATATGATATTATCAAATAAATATGATTGCAAATTAAAACACCTGAATGAGATTACTAGATGCACTCTCGGGTTGTATACATCTATTAGATGGAGAAGGCATTCAGATATGAAAAGCGTCAAAGTAGGTCGCACAAGTTGTATTTTGTGGTAATCGTGCGTCTGAGAGGCAAAGCATGGAGGGCAGACGCTGTGGATAGTATGTTCATTGTAGTTTGCGACTCAACCGCAAGCGACGACTTTTTATTTGTGCCAAAACGAGAGTAGAAAAGAAAACATTAATATAGACTGTCTTTGTGCTGGCAGTAATCTAGAGTTGCTGATAACTGTGAGTCCTTGGCATGACTCGAGACCCGAACAGACAGGATTCTCTGTGAACTTCGTCTTTACTCAGTGAGTTTTCATAGTGCTCTTTGAATGGAAGTTTTGAGGAAATAAAACAAAGATTTGGTATTATAGAAGTACAAACGAAGTACAACGTCGCGCAAAAAGGCTTCGAGCTAACGAGTTTGATGATGACTTTTAGTATATACAACATAGGAGGAGCGAATCCAAGGTTCCACGCCTTGCTGTGTTAACGTATGCGGTGATCACCAGGCCTCGATCTTCAAGCGTGTCAATTGCGACAATCCCTGAGGAAGCATTTCCAAACTAGGACCCTGAATTCTCAGCGTCGTCAAGCTTGTCAGTTGTTCGATTTCCTGTGGCAGTTGGGGCAAGCCAAGACGATCACCGTATGGATGATGGATGAGGAGCTCCTCTAAGGCGTTCAGTTGTGCAATTTGTGGAGGTAAAGCTTCCACTGGGTAACAAAATCCCAAATGGAGGCGACGCAGGTTGGTCAAGTTGCCAATTTCTTGTGGCAAGGCGTGCACATGGGTGGAAGGCAGCAATGCAGGTTGTTGGAGAATGGCGAGGCATCGTGGAAGCAGGTTGAGGCATTGACGACGACGCTTCTGCTGCTGCTGTAGTGGAGGAGTTTCCAAGCCAGGTGATTAGTCGTTTAGAGGCCGTAGTGGAACTCGAGGAAGCTAGCAACACCCAGACAAGCCCAAGATCCGCAAGCGTGAGCTATGCTACAACACCCTCCCAAATCAAGCACCTCCAAGCTCCTCAGATTTGAGATCCCTTGTGGTAGGGATCAAAGGCCGAAGCAATTGGACAATCTGAGAGTCTGCAAGGTTGTGAGACTCGCTATCTCAACCTCCACATCTTGTAATTCTGGCCAATAGTATAAAAGCAGGTGTTGAAGGTTGAAGAAGTGCGAGGAGCTGGGGCGACCACCAAAACATAGTATCCATTGCAATCAATTTCTAGAGGTTTTCTTCCACATACTATTAAACAAGTGATACATTATTTTCCTTCTCTTAAGTTCTGGATTTTACTTTTTGGCCTGCCGTAGGTGCAGGTCTTAGTAAAGGCTTTTCCCTAGAAGCGAAAATTAGGATTTGTGTATTTTTTTGAATTCTGATAATTTGTCTTGGTCAGACATTTCTCTTCTCTCTCTCTCTCCCTTTCTCCCCCGCCCTCTTTTCCTTGCTACTCATCCCGTTCATCTTCTTTTTCATTTTGGATCTCCAAGGCAGGCCACTTGAACTTTGTTCAGTTTGTTTCTAATTCAATATCAATATCTTCATCATAGAGAACTTTTTCTTGTTTTTTCAATTCTCAACTTTACTCTTTTAAATACAATCTGAATTGCTTGTATCGCGTCCCTGGATATTCATTATTAACAAGCGACATCCCTACACAATTTTTTAGCAAAATCAAAAGAATACTCTACATCAATGTCAAAGCCAATGTTTTGAAGACAAATCAAGTCAAATTCATCCATTCTCAAAGACAATCTTTTCAACGAATTAACACCATTTGGAACGGCAACATTACGTAGCTGCCCTTTGAGGTTTTTGAAAGATTACCTCAAAAAAATAAGAATTCATAGCATGATTCTCTACACAACAATGCCTACAAAATTATTCACTTGCACATGCTCTTTTTGATTGTCATTCTTCATGAACTTATAGATCAAAAGCCGCTAAGGTAGAAAATGGAGGATTCCTATGCCGCCATGCAAATTTCTCCTAATCGCACATACATCCGGGCAGAAATAATGCACCTTTCGGCTTTCATGATGCAGTAATTCCTCAACGTGACAAGATGACGGGCATGTAGCTGTACAAGGATCTTCACCCCTTTGCAAAATTCCCCCTCAAGATGTCGAACATTCTAGTCACTGCAGGAATCACACAATCATTGAATCACTGTAGTTCCAAACCTACCCTTTCCAATGACAGTGTTGAAACAATCTATGGCTTTCTAGATTTGTGAATAATGGTAGCACAAGAAAATACTTGAGTGTGCAAGTATTTTCTTTGGCATTAATGCTAGCGTCGATCGATTAAGAATAGTATTAGTATATTGGTCACCTTCATCGATGCTAGCAGCATCGATCGACTAAGAATAGTATTAGTATTTTTGAAGTCCTTTGACAATGCTAGCATCACCATGCTTGTCCTAAATGGGCTACCATAAACTCTTTGGGTGATGCTCTTGTATTAAGTATAGCTCATGCATGCTTTTTTGGTCGCCTGGTAGCAAGTGACCCAATTGATGTAGACATTAGTGGTAAATGTGGACATTTTAATGCTTTCCTTTGAGTTGACAAATCTAGCATTTGATTCAAGATATTATGCCTGAAAATCTACCTACTTTGTGAAATCCTTGCACAAGGGATATTGGTATAACTTTCACTCTAAAAGGAAATAGAAGTGAGAGAGTTGAGGGTGACGATATTTGGTGCTTCACAACATGCTAGGTCTTTAATGGCATTTTGGAATTGTCGTATGAGGATATGCATCCTGCCTTCAAATTTAAGTGTTTCCTGATGCAAAAAATTGCTCCGTTTGTAAAATAACTTTTTTTTAAAAACTATTTTTGGGAGATTGTAACATTATTACCATTGAAGAGGAAGATCTTAATGCAATCCAACATCAAATGGTAGGGCAGGATTCATGGTAGAGCAGGATTTGTGGAACCAAAAGTGGGCCCATGGGAAGGAACGAAAGTCACCAACTTCATATAGCATAGAGGTTGCTTCTGCTAAGGGATTTCAAATGATTCTTCCTGGGGAATTGGATAATCCAATAGAAGTGTAAGAAACAACACTCCGATTGGCCATCATTGAGAAAGTTATTAATGAATAATTCCTTTTCAATAGCTGGCTCATAACGGTGAAACCAACAAGCTCTTCATGACAAAAATATATTAGCATTCTAAAGGTAATGATCTTCATTAATAGTAAAATGTTATTTAGCCTTGTTCTGGGGAAACACATTTCTAGAAACGTTTCTTGTGACCATTGGAAGCATGGCATTGCAAGAACAATAACGATTCATCTCATTGTTCCACCATTGATCTTGAATCCAAGCAAGAGGGATGTTACGAGAATTGGAATTATCTCATTAATTTAATCCTTTGGTATTCAGTTTAGTGAGATCCAACATTTTTGTCGCGCAGCTGATGCATGTGTGCTCGCTGTTCCGTAGTGATGCATGTGTGCTCCTACATGGCTGGATATATGGTTGCGAGCTGTATGAGTGTGTAGCATTGTGTGCACCACTTACGCGATGATGGTATGTGTAGCATTGTGTGCACCACTTATGCGATGATGGTATGTGTAGCATGTGTGCACCATCCATACGATTTTATTCATGTGTAACATCAAGTGCACCATGAGATGGTATGTGTCGCATGTGTGCACCATTCATCTATGATTTATTGGCCATCATTGAGAAAGTTATTAATGAATAATTCCTTTTCAATAGCTGGCTCATAACGGTGAAACCAACAAGCTCTTCATGACAAAAATATATTAGCATTCTAAAGGTAATGATCTTCATTAATAGTAAAATGTTATTTAGCCTTGTTCTGGGGAAACACATTTCTAGAAACGTTTCTTGTGACCATTGGAAGCATGGCATTGCAAGAACAATAACGATTCATCTCATTGTTCCACCATTGATCTTGAATCCAAGCAAGAGGGATGTTACGAGAATTGGAATTATCTCATTAATTTAATCCTTTGGTATTCAGTTTAGTGAGATCCAACATTTTTGTCGCGCAGCTGATGCATGTGTGCTCGCTGTTCCGTAGTGATGCATGTGTGCTCCTACATGGCTGGATATATGGTTGCGAGCTGTATGAGTGTGTAGCATTGTGTGCACCACTTACGCGATGATGGTATGTGTAGCATTGTGTGCACCACTTATGCGATGATGGTATGTGTAGCATGTGTGCACCATCCATACGATTTTATTCATGTGTAACATCAAGTGCACCATGAGATGGTATGTGTCGCATGTGTGCACCATTCATCTGTGATTTATTGATTTCGCATTGCTATAATACTGAAAGGTTGATTGATTATGGTGATTAATTCCAAGGTTATCTTATGCGTGAAATATTTCATTACTATTGATCGTGTGAATCCAGGGGAAGAGTAATTGATCAGGCGATGGCATCTGGCAAGCATGATCTGCCATATTTTGGGCACGTAGGCGCAACTCCAGTGATGCGGGGATGAAGAAGGCTTATGCCTAATTTTTGATATTACAAAAGCTTATGTACATATTTGAATTTTGGAATATTAGTGGCTTGGCTAAACGTATAAACTAAAGTTAGAAAAAACTTTATTTTGAGAAAAAGCTAGCTATTCTAAAAGGTGGATGGGCTTTTTGTAAAAGGGTGCATGGAGGAAAGCACAGAGGCTTTTGTATGATTTTTGCTCGGAAGCTTTTTGGAGAAATATACATAAATACATAAGAGGTGGAAGGAGAGTGGGGGAGATTATACCCAGCACGCTTGTTCTGTCTCTTCCGTTTGTGAGTTTTGAGAGTTTGTGCATATTTTCAAAGAGTGTTGTTGTGTTTTCAAGGATTTGCAGGTTTCGTCTTCCTGTCGTAATTTCTTTTTTGTTTGAGTTGTTGCTGTGAGAAAGGATAGCAAAAAATGACATGATGGTAGGATGTGAATTGTTGTAGAAGAACTTCTTTTTGTCTGATTAGTTCATATTGAAAAGAACATTAAAAAATGATAATTTGTTACAGCTGCCTTAAGCAATCTTAGTGGTGGTATTTTACTTTTGCTTAGACTTTCTAAGCTAGTTGAGAAGTCTACAACTCAGTATTAGATATTATATTGAATCCATTTCAATATATGCACTCCTCACAGTTTCCTTTTTATGGATGCTAAAAAAGATGAAGGTTACATAACAGAACAGACTGAAATCTTTAATGATGTTCAACCAATGGAAATAAACTATGGTATGTTTCTTAGAGAAAACAAAAAAATAGTACTTCTACCCTTATACAAAAGCCTATCTTAGACTACGAACTCTAGGAACTTACATACAAACACTTCTCTTGCTAGAATCTGATATGTTCATGACCACTCAATCTAAGACAAGTGCGGAAGCTTGTGCTGTCTTTGAATTGGAATCTGCCCTTCCAAAAGTCTTCTCTAATAACTCCTGAAAAGCTTGCTTGAAAGAGATGCAGTCAGAATAGAGATGGATTATACCCCGAAGATAGGAGAGTTGTGAAATTTGCTGCATCTTTCAAGCAAAGACATGGTACAATAAAGGAAGGTGAATCTCTGAAAGTTTCATAAGAAATGATTTTCTACATTGATAAGCCTTTACTCCGTTATGTCTAAGACTTTCAACATGTGTAGGAAATGTAAAATGTACAGCAAAATCATAGCAAAATCATACATTAGTCTTAGAGAATTGCAGGTTCACCAAACTTCCCTGTTCTTGACACAGCCATTGTTCAGAGTACCTATCCTTTGCAATAATATGAAGCATTTCCTATTTTGAAAATAAATCAGCTTTCAAACAATGTGTTTAGACTTGCCTTTGAAGGCAAGGTCTTGGTCAAGTACATCACATTTCGTGCAACAAAGGGCCGAAGCTCTTGAAAGCTAATCTTACTGATCAAACAGCAGACGAGACCATCACTTTGGTCATTCCAAAGGTCTTTTTACCTAGGTTTTCAAATGCTATAGAAGTAGACTCCTTCTTGCATATAGAGGGACCTCAAAGAATCAAAATGATGGGGGAACTTGTGATCTGTCTCTATATGTCGACACTACTATTGCCATCATAAAAGCAGAGCCACTCCTTTGTGAAATCAAGTGCCTGCCAGAAAAAACAATCAGTGAATTTCTTTTCGAGGTTGCAATAGCCCCTAAAGGAATTGCGTCTTCTGCAAAAGTGGCAACAATTGCCTTTGCAGTTGCTAACATTGACATTGTGACAAAGGCTACTGGAGGCCAAGTGGACTAGCTCACAATTGTTGGTGGAGCTCTATCAATAGATAGAGCTACTGTAAACACTCCAACTTTACCTTCTCTTTGGCTTTCTGCAGTTTCTTATAGATATTGAGTCTTTCTTTTGCTATCATTCCAATTGTCTTTTGTCCCTGAGAGGAATGTTGAATACCACCGTATGGTTGACGAGCTCTAGCAAAAGGTGTCAGCAATGTATGTGGCACATAACATAGGTGTTTGGAAGCAAAAGAGCAGCACCTTGTCTATTTTGGATAGGACAATCTTGACATCTGTAGCAACTATCGAATTGAGGTAGCGCCTTGTGGATTCTTTCTCTAGACAAGTTTCAGATTTGGGGTATGAAAGAAGGTCATTTTTTAGGGCTTGGACTCACATATGTTTTTACTTTTCACTCTTAACTTACCACTTGCTCATATGCTATTTGTAGGTCTTTGGTACTCTGCAAATTGCAAAGCTAAATAGCATTAAACTTGAGTCGATTTGTAAGAATTGTAAAAGCTTCAAAGTCACTTATCAAGGGCCAGAATATTATTGTTTCGAATGCAAGTAGCATGCTGCAGTGAACCAATCAACCACTTTGCAAGCTAAGATTACACTAAGAGACAATTCACAAACAAACGTCTTATTCCAGGGTACTAATGATGATAAAATCCTTGGCTTACATGAGCCGTTTCTTGCACTCTAGCATAAAAGCTTTTTGAGTGCAAGGGTGACTCTCAGCACCTTCAGGAACGTTGGTACTTTTTCAATCAATCCTCAAGGTTATGTTATTGGCTTCTAGCTTGAAGTGAACACATAAATCAACAACTTTGATGACTTTCTTTTCCTTGGTCGTACAGCAAAGTCTTCCTTGTTCAAAAGCTTCCTAATTTTTTGGGTGTACAGCAAAGTCTTCCTTTGAGAAACATCAAATGTAATAGTATTTCCAATTTTGACAACTTCTCTTTTTTCCAAACATATATAAATGTTTGAGAATTTTGTAAGAAATTTTGTCAATGTATCTTTTCCTAAAATAAAAAAAAATTTGTAACTTTTTTGGAGTCAGTCTTGTATATTCTATTATTACATTTGTAGTTTCCAATGCATTATTCTTTACAATATATTCTTTTCTTATGCAATAGTATTTGCAATTTTGACAAGTTCTCTTTTTTCCAAACATATGTAAAACTGTGATGAGAATTTTGCAAGCAATTTTGTCAATGTATCTTTTTCTCAAATAAATAGAAGTGTAATTTTTTATGAATCAGTCTTCTATCTTCTATTATTACATTCATAGTTTTGAAACACATTCTTCTTTACAATATATTCTTTGCTTAAGCCACTACTATTTGCAATTTTGACAAGTTCTCTTTTTTCCAAACATATATAAATGTTTGATGAGAATTTTATAAGCAATTTTCTCAATGTATCTTTTTTTCAAATAAGTAAAAGTATATAACTTTTTCCTAATCATTCTTGTATGTTCTATTCTTACATTCATAGTTTTGAAACACATTCTTCTTTAGAATATATTATTTGCTTTGATATTGTGCCTTTCTTACTGATAGAAATCAAAACAAAGTTTTCACATAGCTTTTTATAATACTTATTGAAGAATTTTGAAATTCTATCCACAATGACTCAGCCCTTTAGACAATGACTCATCATCAGTACATTTAGTTGATACCTCCACACAAAAGTTTCCACACTTGCTCTTGAATTTTCCTTGGCAAGTCTTCTAAATGCTATGGAATATCTGATTGCAAAAACTATGGCTACACTAGATGTTGATTTGCCTTTCTTTCAATCATTTCCTTTGAATAGAGACATTTTCCTAGTGTTGAGTCATTTACTTGAGTACGAATTCAATGTTGATGAACTTAAGACAATCTTAATCTCAATGATAGTAGCACACATCCATGTCCAGAAACCATCCACAATAATAGTATGGAAATGCTTCCTCTAGAGAGATAACATCACACTTGATCATGATAGCCTAATGGAAATAATGTTGAACTTCTTAGACACAGCACCCATTTCTAGCATGCTCCTGAACTACATTCCTGGTGTTGATACGGAGATTTTGAATTAGAACTTGGAGATAGCGAACTACAGACAACTTAGAAAAGTAGGTATGACAACCTAGAGCCCAATATCCTAGATGAGTAGCCCCAAAGCTATTTTGCTATTCAACATGGTTCAAGATGGATGCTTTGCATTCCCTGCAATACCAATTGTGCATCGCCAGCACAAGCAAGCCCGATGGTCAAAAGAGGAGAGCACTTTATTAGATGGCTTGCTAGCAGGCGGCACACCCCATAGCCAGTAAAGACATTGTTGCAAAATTTAAGAGGCTTTGATCGTTGAACAACCATGTCAGAAAAGCAAATCTGATCAAAATTTTATTGCATGCATACCAAAGCAAGAAGCACTTCTCAAGCCACAGCACCGGTCTTCTTAATCATTATTCTGATCTTTGTACCACGGATGTTGGTTCGCACCTCATGGCATTTCCATTACTGAAGAAATCCCATTCCTGAAAGAGTGGTTCATGGAACTACTATAGAGATTATTCGGACATATGGACAACAACATAAGAAATTCCACACATGGACTAGCAAGCACGAAGTATTTGAAACTTGTCGCTGACACTCCTTCTAATGAACTTTATGCTTCTTGTAAGAACTTGTTCTTCATGAGACAACTCCAAGCAGTGTCTCCAATACAACACCAATGCTTTCAGATGCACACACTCCCATTCATCATCAAACCTAGGCATAAGCGATAAAAATATGTCGTAAATGTGCAAGGTCTTTGAATACCAACAAGCTACCAGAGCTATTTGTAGCCTCAAAACTGAATGATGCTACCAAGAGTGTCTCAAAACTAAATGCAGTCAAGGCTCACCTTGTGTCTATATGAATACCATTTGCTTAGTGGTAAATGTTGTATTAATTTGTATTTGTATTATTTTGTTAGATTTAGTGAGCTGATTTAGAGCGGTTTTGTTATCTCTTCGATTTTTTTTTAATTGTATGCCTTTGTAAAGAAGGGAGTGGTCACACCAATAAATAAAGTTAGTCCCTGCTGTTGTGTTTTCTATATTTTGGTTTGTCCAAATGTATCGATGGTTGATCCATTGATTGTTGTTGGATGGTTAATCAATGTGTGAAATTTCTTTGGGAAATGAAATTTTGAAGGGTTTGGTTGGAGTTGTTTGAATTGTTTATATTAATGTTGAAATCTCCTATAATTATTGTTGGTATATCATTGGGAATATTTTTGAGTTGGTGTCCTAATGATGCAAGAAGTGATGTGATTTTAGATAAGGGAGAGTTATATACATTGATAATGGCAATGTTTGTATTTTGTGTTGTCTTGAAGATTGTGAGGTAGGTTTTTGAACCTTTGTTGTTTGTGTAATGATCTTTTTGTAGCTCTATGTTTTTTTTGTACAACATAGTGATTCCAACTCCTTCTTTCTTGTGCAAGCATGTGAATGATGGGAAAGATAAATCTGGTGATGTATTTTCATGCAACTCTTGGAGGCAAAGGACTATTGCACTCATTAAGCTTTTATCGTTGACAATGTTTATGAAATGGGGTGCAAGTTTTCGTGTGTTTAGAGATTGCAGTGTTTCGAAGTCATACTTTGAAGATGAGAAATTCTTTTGCCGAGGAATCCACTGTTGCTCTTGCTTGAGTCGATCAATCTCTTTTAATATGTTCTTATCTACTTTGATGTGTTTAGGTTCGGCGGCTTAATGAGGTAGAGGTCTTCAGGGTTTTGTACGCATGAAAGGGCTATGTATGTGAGGCCGTGCGATTTGAATAGCGATGGATCAAATGCTAGAAAAGCCATTGATAACCTTGCAAACGATCAATTGTTCTAGCTGGTGCTGGTTGAATAGGAAATTGCGTTCTTGAGATTGTATTAAAGTTGTTTTTGCCTATTTGAAATTCACGTGTGATAGGAATTCATGTGTGATAGAAATTAAATTTGTTCCTAGTTGTTCTTGAGATTGATGAGGGTAGAATTCACTTCCTTTTGTTAGTGTATGTGGTGGATGGGCAGGCTAAGGACAGGTCGGGTTTCCAATGCTTATGAGTGCCCTTTTTTAACGTAGCAAATCATGCCATGTTAAATAGCTCACTTTAAGGGTCTATTCACGTGTGAAGGAGCAAGGAATCGGCTCTGGGAGCTGATTCTCATCAGAAGGAAATCGAGCACACCGGCAATTGGCTAGAGACTGGGAGCCAGTTGCCCTAGAAATTGATGATCAGAGCCAATTTCTGGTCGTTGATGGCTTGAAGAGTTGGCTACAATCTAACACATTGCATAAATTGAATGGTGGAATATTTTTGAGCAGAGGGTACATGTTTGTTGTTGCACCAGTTGTTGACGCCTACCATTCTACAATAGTTGCATTTGTATATCTAAGGGTTGTAAGGTGGTGCTTCTTGAGAGCCCTTAGATCCTTTAGATCATTGGATCTCGACCATCAAAGAAGTGGGACAACAATGATGATCTATGCGAGTCACGTTAGATGGATCTAATGGTCTTAATTAGGCGCTGATTGTGAGCCATCCATTATGCATGTGAGGACATGTTAACTGGTTAATTTTACTAGTTGTTGGTAATAATGCCGATCAAATCACACGATACTTATTCCTATGATAAAAATGTTTTGATCCTATGGCTGGGATCTCGCCTCTAGCGACCCGAGTCGTTGATATGTGGGGGAAACAAGGTGAATGATAGATTTGATTCAAGAGGCCTGCCTAATGAGGCTTAATGTTAGTTTTATTAAATATCAAAAAGTGGAGATGTAAATGCAATAGAGTAGAAGTTAGAAATGTAAGATGCACGGATTTGTATGGAAGAAGAGCGGAGTTTTAAAAAATTAGACAATAAGGTAGGTATTTTGTACATTTCATTAGTGGTAAATGTTGCATTAATTTGTATTTGTATTATTTTGTTAGATTTAGTGAGTTGATTTAGAGCGGTTTTGTTATCTCTTCGATTTTTTTTTTAATTGTATGCCTTTGTAAAGAAGGGAGTGGTCACACCAATAAATAAAGTTAGTTCCTACTGTTGTGTTTTCTATATTTTGGTTTGTCCAAATGTGATCGATGGTTGATCCGTTGATTGTTTTTGGATGGTTAATCAATTGTGTGAAATTTCTTTGGGAAATGAAATTTTGAAGGGAGTTGTTTGAATTGTTTATATTAATGTTGAAATCTCCTATAATTGTTGTTGGTATATCATTGGGAATATTTTTGAGTTGGTGTCCTAATGATGCAAGAAGTGATGTGATTTTAGATAAGGGAGAGTTATATACATTGATAATGGCAATGTTTGTATTTTGTGTTGTCTTGAAGATTGTGAGATAGGTTTCTGAACCTTTGTTTTTCGTGTAATGATCTTTTTGTAGCTCTATGTTTTTTTTGTACAACATAGTGATTCCAACTCCTCCTTTCTTGTGCAAGCATGTGACTTTCTTCAACCTGCAAACAAACTCAGGATGAATAGCATGAACATAACCTGGTGGCTACTCCATAAAGACCTCTTCTTGCAAATCACCATGCAAGAAGGCATTCTTTACATCCATCTGATGTAAAGACCATCCCTTTGATGCAGCCATAGCAATGACTACTCTTACGGTTGCCATCCTTGCAACCGGACTGAATGTTTCTTCATAATCAATGCCATATGTCTATGCATACCCCTTGACAACTAATCTTGCCTTGTATCTGTTCACGGAACCATCTGCATTGTGCTTCACCTTATAAACCCACTTACAGCCAATTGCATTCTTGTGTTTAGGCAAAGGCACCAATTCCCATGTAGCATTTGCTTCCAAGGCATCCATTTCTTCATCCATGGCTTTCTCCCATTTTTCTTTTCCCATGGCTTGCTCAAAAGAAGTGGGTTCTGGTTCCTGTATCACTTTGACCATATAGGCATAGTGAATGGCTATAAATCCATCATATTTCAGCCTATCTACAGGATACCTAGCTCTGGTAGACTTGTGCAAAATAGGCTCACTTCCAGGTGCTCTCAAAACATCCCTGGTCTTCCTTACTCCAGGTGTAACAACAGAAGGAATACCCAACTCATCATCAATGCTCTATTCTGAGCCACTGGATTCACCATCCACATAAGAGTAACCTGCATTCACATCAAACATGGGCTGATCTACCTTCTCTTTTCCTTTTCGTGATACCTGCGTACCACTATCTGCATTGCTTTGAGGAGATTCTCCTGATCTCAATCTGCCTGTCCATGGCGAAGTATGTGAACCACTGCTAGAGGACACTACAGGTCCACTAATATTTTGTGATTGCTGCTGTGCATTCTGTGCAGCATTACCATTTTGTGCATCTACATCAATCATCACATTTACTGGTTTATATCAGCTGGTCATCTCATCAAAAACATCTCTGCTCACTGTAAACTTATGAGTAGAAGGGTTATAGCATCTATACCCTTTTTGCTGCAGAGAATAACCAATAAAGATGCACTTCTCAGCTTTTGGATCCAACTTGGACCTCAACTCATCTGGCACATGAACATAGGCAATGCAACCAAAAATTTTCAAATGAGAAATATCTAGTTTCCTACCAGTATGCATCTCCTCTGGCGTCATGCCATGTATTGCTACAGTGGGAGTCCTGTTCATTATGTAAACTGCTGTAGCAACTGCTTTAGCCCAATAATAATCTGGTAGGTCTTTTTCATTTAGCATGGCCCAAGATACCTCTCCAATATGCCTGTTTTTCCTTTCTGTAAGTCCATTTTGCTGTGGGGTATGACTGCATGAATATTGCTGCTTTATGCCATGCTCTTGCAGGAACCTTGCAAACTCATTTGAGAGGTACTCTCCCCCTCCATCTGACCTTAGGCATTTTATTTGCAAGCCTGTTTCTTTTTCAACCATAGCTTTAAAAGCTTTGAAGTGCCCAAACACTTCACTTTTCTTTTTCATAAAATACACCCAAACTTTTCTGCTATAGTCATCAATAAAAGTGACAAAATAATGACAGCCTCCAATAGATGCAGCTTCAGTAGTCCACACAGCAGAGTGGATTAATTCCAATGGCTTCTTACTCTCTTGAACATGCCTAGGAAATGGTTTCCTTGCCTGTTTTCCAAATTGATAGGCTTCACATACCTTATGCATTTCTGCAACCTTGAATTTAGGCAATCTTGTAACAATAATTTAGGCCTGCATTGATTTAAGTCGCTGTACATTAACATGACCAATGTGTTTATGCCAGATATCAATATCTGCAACTACACTGGTCCCATCTGCAAACATTGCTGCACTCAATTCAGGCATGTCTGCATCTAACGTAAACATCCTACCCTTCTTCTTTCCTTTTGTTATCAAGCGACCATTATTTTTCATATCCTCAACAAAGCATCCATGAGGATTAAATTTGACCTGCAAGCCCTGCTCAACCATTTGACCAACAAAAACCAGGTTCTTGGTGATGTTCGGGACATGAAATACATCAGACAGGTATTTCTTTTTCCTATCTTGCATAGACAAAGGAATTTTACCAATCTGCACAATAGGATGTGCAGTATCATCACTAGTCTCCACAAATCCTGGTCTTTCCATTTTCCTTGCATCCTGCATCCATTCTGCATGACCTGTCATGTGGTTTGACGCACCTGAGTCAACATACCACACATCATTGCTTTCTTCAGCACTTGTCACAGAATTGGTCATGTGCTACACCATAAACAGATGCTCATTTTTGTCATCACCCTGTCTACTAGAAGATGCATAATTCCCTTGCTGCAATTTTCCATTCATGATGTCATTCTACTTTTTGTAGCAGTCTTTAGCCATATGACCCATTTTACCACAATAGTAGCATTCAACATTGCTGTTTGCATTTTGACCTCTCTGCCATCCACCACGGCCTCTTTGGCTCCCCCTGCCTCTAGAGTTACCATGTCCTCCTCCATAGGACTGGTTTTCTTGAGTTTGTTGCATGTTCTGATTTCTACCACGGCCTCCGGATCGGCCTCCTCTACCTCTGCCTCTACCTCTTCTAGCATTTGAGTAGAAGACAGTTTCTTTTGAAGTTTCTCTTGAAGAAGATGCACCACCATTTCTCTGCTCTTTAGAAACAAGAAGAGCAAACAGCTCCTCAAAATCAGGAAATTTTTCACGGACGGCAATGGATGTCCGGAACTGTGCATAATCCTTTCCTAGACCATTCAAGGTCACAGAAACCAAATCATCATCTTCCACTGGTGACCCAATGGAAGCAAGTACATCTGCAATTTTCTTCACCTTCATGTGGTAGTCATTGATGCTCATATTTTCTCTCTACACATTGTGCAACTCCTGCTTGAGCTGCATTTTCCTGGCTTGCATATTTGTGCTGTATATTTTTGCCAAATTATCCCATGCCTCCTTTGGCGTACTTGCATCCTGAATATGCACAATCATAGAATCCGAAATAGTGATAGACAGCCAATACATAACTTTTCTGGCTCTCTCATGCCATCCTTTAAATGCCTGCATTTCCTGTTGATTGGGAACATTAGGAAGAACTGGTTCTTCTTCATTTCCTGTAATGAACTCCCAATAGCCTTTTCCCATAAGGAAATTCGTCATTCTAAACTTCCATGCTTGGAAGTTGTTCTTGTCAAGCTTTTTAGTGACAATCTGTGAAAGAGAATTAGATGCCATTACAGAACACTGCAAAAAATTCTGTCATTGCAAAAAACACAGCTTCTGCCTCACACAGGCAAATCTGCAGAACTGATGAAAGTGGTATTTGACCACACAGTCACTTCCTAGTGACGATTTTGCATGAACAGGCAATAAGGATGATTCTGTAACTCCCAATATCTCTGCGCACAGGCATACGATGCAATTTTTGCAGCAACTTTTCACCGACCTGATGAGCAGTGGTTGCCCAGCAAAAATAGGGTCTTTTTCTGAGTGCCTGCAAAGAACTTCCGCCTTCAAAACGGGCCCCGAAATGGCCTCAAATCAGAAAAATAAAGTCACACGCCGTGAAGGGCATCTCAATCTGAGACAGTGCACTCTTGCACTTCTGGCTGTGCTACCTGCAGAGATTTGCTCCCAAACTCGAAAAAGGAAAGCAACACTGGTCCTCTTCGTGAACTTGGTTTGCTTTCTTGAGCTCCTTACCACGAACAAGGCTCTGATACCATGTGAAGATAGTGGGAGAGAAGGAAGAAGTCTCACTTGCGGCTTTCTCACATACACAATGGGGGGAATACACACAAAGGTGGAGGCTGAAAACAGTTTTCCTCTTCTTAGTTGTGAAAGCCAAAAGAACTCTAGTACAAAGAAATAGAAGAACCCTATATGTGGGTCTCAACCAAACTCAGCTAACTAAGGTAACATACTAACTGAGTCACGAACTAGAGTACATAAGGATAGCTATCATCTAGCTATTATTCATGGGCGGTGTACCAATCGCATCTGCAGCTAACAAGTCGGTGACATAAATGCACAACGGTCACCCTGGCATATCATGAGTGGAGCTCAATATCTCAACATGGTGGTCCTAATTGTCTCAATGTTGAGAAGAGGTTCTTCTTAAGATAGTGCTTATAATTTGGAGACGTAAGTAGGTGAGAGAAGTCTCGATACCCTATGTTTGAGTGCCAGAGTTTTTCGATATAAAAGAGCATCTTTCGCTTGAAGTGTTGTTCCTTTAGTTTGAGCCTTTCGCATGCGAACCCAAGAAGATGAGAGGACTTGTTTTACTAAAATTTTCATTGTTTTGAAGAACAAAATTTCTATGGAAGAGCAATCGACAGTCCACATTTATTAGTTCCCACTTTGCTATGTCTTGGCAGGAGGTGTGTTTGGGAAGGTTATACTTACGTGGGCTACCAAAGAAAAGCTTAGGAAAACATAGCTCCTCACAAAATTTGTCTTTGAAGATGCTCAAAGGGGAAAATCCTTCAAAGAGTGCCACTACAATAGTTTGACCTTCGAAGTCTACTACTTTGCTGGCTTGTATAGATTCCATGAACTAAAGTATCTATGAGAAGTTCTTCTTCTTGTACCTCTTGCAAGTGTTGTTCGTTGTTATCATATGTTTGTTTTTTGGTTTCTATAATTTTAATATGCTCTTCCCAAAGATGGTTTATAAGAAAGAACATTGTTTTGTTGGTACAGGGTTGATGTCAACAATTCTTTTAACGCAAGCATCGTGGTTGTTAGTCTTACAACTCTGCTCATGTAATTATGCTTATATGATAGTTTCCTTTTCAATGCTATGAGAACAATGTCATTTTCATCCAAGAATCTAGGTAGAACTTCTTGTGCTCTATCAACATCTGCAAATACATTTACAACACTCCCATGGAGCCCATATTGACCTTCGTAGGTTAGTTCACGGATTTGAACGAATGGTATTCTAATAGAAACCAATCGAGCTTCAAGTAAAGTTTAATTTACTGGCCATATGCATGTTCTTCGAAGAGAATAAAGGTATTTTTTATTTTATGACATCTTTGTAGCAAAGTGCACATATTGCGTTTTGTGATGATTGCATTGTTGCAAGGTTGATTTCACTAGACTGCAAGAATATAGCCATGTCAATGTTAAGTTTTTTCATCTTGTATCGAAATTTCAAGGATCCGTAGCATGCGCATGGATCGCTTGGAGTATCAAATATTTTTTCCAAGTACTGTTTCTCGTAAAGCATCCTATTTCTCTTTCTCTTTTGACCTTGTTTACTGTAGTGAATTGTAAAGGTTTCTACTTCTATGTTTGGTGTCATTGTGTGAAGAAGTGGTTGTAGAACTATTCTACGTAGTTTGTAGACTTTGTTTATTATAGCTCCAGTTGTGTGTTGATTTTCTAAATAAGTATTTTTTAATAAACTTTCAATTTCTTTTGTTGGAAGTTTGGGATTTTGTGCAACTAGTTGGCATAGATGCGAATTCTCCCATCCAACTGAATTAATGGATTGATTGTACAAACATTTTCAAATTCATCTAAGATGAAATTGTATGTGGGAACCTTATTTTTCTTGCCTATAGTGATTCTTTTAAAACCTTTGAAGCCATCCCAATAAAGTAAGGCAAACGACAATCGAATCGTTGAAGTACATCCACAACTAGTGCATGAGAAGATACTGAGAGTCGAGAACAAGTGCTTGAACTTTTTCTAGTGTTAGCAAGTATTCGTTGTTCATTGAGCAAAATATATGTCATGGAGTGTTTGCAATACTCCATGTGGAAACAATGTTCTCAAAAATCGTTTGGAGAATTTGTTGGTGCGTAATATTTGGAAAAAAATGTTGCAAACAAATGAGAACATTTGAGTTCAATGGATATTTTAGAATGAAGCTTGGGTCCTTTGTTAGTTGTTTGTTTCTCAACAATGTATTTACACTTATTTTCCTCTATATTTTGTTCAAAGTAGAAGTTCCACAAAAAGCAAGTGTTGCGCAATGGGAATTGTCTTTGCATTGGAATTGAAGAGGCAAATATGAATTTAACACTTACAATGAAAAACTTAAGTTAACCATGTTGTCTTGCAAGAGAAAACTTGTCATACATCAGCCTCAAATGCTATTATAGAGCTTGAGCTGTTAATAGTGAAGCTACTGCTAGGCTTAGTTGCTTTGAGCTTGCCTCTAGCCAACATCAAATGCTCCTCATATAGTTGCACAAAAGGGAAAGGTAGACGAAGAACAATGTCAACATATGGTCCTCTAATGTGAACTCGCACCTGGACACCACCACGCTGAACAATGTTGCCTGTGAGGGAAGGAACCAACTCAATATTTTGGAGACTTTTGCATGAATAGAAATATGGCCGAAGAGGATCCCTACTAACTCGTGCACCTCCACAAGCCTTGCAAATATGCTCGATCAAGTCCGCATCCACATTTGTAAAGTGCAACACACCAAATACCTACAATTACATGTGAAATTCATATTGGAGTTGACTATCAAACAATTAGAGAAACAATTAAAGTGGGAACAGTTACCTTAGTCCCGTATCCCAAATGTGAAACTTGGCTCACAAAAGTAGCTTTGAGATCATCTTTGGTTAGACCATCAGGTACTTCAGCAACAAGTATGGTAAAGTCAAACACACAAATAGTTCCCTTGGCCTTCAAGAATGACATGTTCTTTGAGATATACATAACAACACCTTCTTCATTGAACTCTTGTATGAGCTAGGTGAGAGTTGGTTTACACTCATTAACAAAAGTAAATTGTGACAAGAAAATGATGTTAGAGGAAAAATAGAAATTACAACATTTGCTAAAGAAGCTATGTTAAACCAAACTTACTGCACCTCTGTCTTCGTCTCGCGGCCCATCAGCTACAATGATCTGGTCATTTGAGCCATCCTCGCTTGCCACTTTGATTATGACAATCCCAATTGTCTCCATTACATTGGAAACATTCCATTTGTTGAAGTTCATCATCTCAGAAGCCCAAGGAATATATGTGTACAATGAATGATCTGGTAGCAAGCAAAGGTTTCATTCAAAAGACTCGCCTTTAATGATGCACGTCGTAGCATCAAGAAGCAAGGAAAATTTTGAAGTCCCACCTTCAGTGTTGCCTTTTGGAACAAAACTTGCACCCTCAATTCTATAGAACTCAGCAACTTCCAAGAAGTTGACAAACTGGTGAATGTAAGAGGATGGTACGAGCAAAGTAACCGTGTGTGAAGAGAACTTATCCATAAGATCTTTTTTTAAGAAGATTGGAGACCTTGGGTTATTACTTTGTAAGTACCATACTTACAAAGCAATTTTCCCTCAAAAACAAATCTATGGGGTGCATAATCACACAATTGGGTAATGCTTAATGAGACTAATGCATTGCCCCCACCTACAAAGTTTTCTTTGGATGGGATAATTGCTTTGGAAATAGATGCATTGTGTGGAGAGGGCATGAGCTTGCTAACAACTTGGCATCCTTTATAGGAATTGACTTCATTGTTTTCTTCTTTGCATACAAGTTGTTTGCTTGCTGTGAATACAAATGTGGAATAAAGTAAGCATCTTTAGTAAAAGCTCTAAATATTTTCTATATCAATATGTTGCAATTGTGTTTGCTCATGCTTTTTATCTAAAACTTCTTTGCATAATAATGAAATAACATTTGTAGCAAGAATAATTTGGGACTTCAAACTACGCATGGAAGTATTTACAATTGCAAATACAAAAAATATTTCAATTTACTTTGTTAACAAAATAAGAACTATGAGACTAATCTACCAACAATCAAACTATCATATATTTATGTGAAACATTTTGCATCACAATGAATTAACATTTGCAACAAGAGAAATAAGAAACTTCAAAGTAAATATTCAAGTGTTTACAATTGAAAATGCAATTTGTATTTCTCGTTATTTACTAACAAAACATATTTATGAAGCTTTAAATATAATAACAATTAAACTACCATATAATTACTTATAATTTAAAACGAATTACAATGTTAAAAAAGAGTTCCAAGTTAATTGGAGTCAATGTTTATAACATCATTGACTTCTATGTTAGGTTTAGAAGAGCGTTTCATAGTACATGTGATAGTGGATCTAAAACTAACACATTCCGGGTTCTCACGAAATAAGTTTTTGCACTGACAACAAAAAACAAACAAAAACTAATTAAGTCTTCTAACAAAGAAACAATGCCAAAAATAATGATTTTGTGGATGTACCTTGGGCATATGCCTCCTCGGCAACCTCTTGGAATACACCTTTCAATGATCTTTGAGGGGTCTTCCTGATAGCATAATTTTTTAGTAGATTGGCTTGCTAGGGGATGCACAAATGGAGGGTATTGACACTTGAAGGCATAGGCCATTTTCCGACGAAAATACCGACGCTTTTTACATTAATTTTTTTTTTCACGGGCGCAAACGTCACTATAAGTGTCGCTAAAAGCATCGAAAAAGGATCGTCGCTATATAGCGACACTGGCAAACGTCGCTATATAGCGACGATAACAAACGTCGCTATATAACGACACTATAATCGTCGCTATATAGCAACACTGTAATCGTCGCTATATAGCAACACTGGTAAACATCGCTATATAGCGACGATTAATAGAACTTAAAAAAAAGGGTTAGTGGGGCTAAACAGGGCTTCCTATGGCCCTGTTTAGCCCCACTAATCCTTTTTTTTTTGTAATTACAAAACAAAGTTTTTTTATAACAAAATTTCCCTTGCGAAAAGGGTGATACAAAATCGCTCTTGTGAAATGATGAGCAACAAAAGCATATACATGTCGGACATATACAACATTGTTTGTAACAAAATTATCCTTTCGAAAGGGCGATACAAAATTGCTCAAACGAGCGGATATACAAAATGACATAGAGGGCGAAGAAAATGCTACTACCACTACTACTCATCCGAATCCGAATCATCCTTGTCTTGTTGGCCTGTTCCTTGGTCCTCGTCACGTGTGTCTTCTCCCTCGTCCTCGTCACTTGCGTCTGATCCTTGGCCCTGTTGATCGCTCGCCTCCGATGATGGGATGCTTGAGCTTTGACCCTAAGAGTGAACCATATAAATCAAAAATTAGATTGGAACTTAAATTAAAAAGTGAGATTACAAGTAGGAGTAAACTTATACCGTGCGAGCAGCCACCTCAGCCCAATCGACCGTCGCTCCCATTGCCTCTTGCTCAATGAACCACGGCTTTGTTCCTATCCGAAATGCGCATCGCGTCTCTACATCTGTAGGAAGATAACCCATCGCAGCTTGCTATGGATCCAATTTACGAAAGTTAGAGTTAGCTAAAGTGCATGTAATATGTAGTAAAACAAATAGAACAATACATTAAATGAGAAGAAGTAGACTTACCACGATTGCCTCGAACGCATACCGTCCGCTTGCACCAAAGTGCAAAGTACCTACGATGTCTAGCCGTCTCTTCGCAGCCCTCCTCTGACCCTCGAACAATTCAAGATGGTCCCTATGTTGCTTCTTGAAGTACTTCCAATCAGCTTTGTCTGCCCAGCTGGGTTTAGCCAACCCCTTTGTGATGGAAGTACGCAAGGTTGATCTACGATGCTTCAAGACCAAACCCATGCGCTCTCGCATATAATCCTCATTAAACTCCACATTTGGCAGATTAGGGTATCTTTGTTTTAACTCATTGATGACGGCCTGCTTCTTTTGGGCATCTTAATACCACCAATCGGTATTTATGCTGCTCTTGAAGTGATGGCTCATCAATCTCCTCATGGTGGCCATCACTGCTTTGCCCTTTCTATCTTCTATTATCTCTCCGGCAGCTGTGATTTGATAGGAGAGATCCCCTGATGAGTAAGGAGGACTGACGATAGCAGAGTCAGAAGGAGTGGAAGCTGCGCGAGCGCTTCCGGAGCGAGGAGTAGCAGTGGGAGTAGGAGAGGGAAAGGGACCTGACTGATACTATGTCTCCGGACCAAGTGGAGACCTATAGGAGCGTGAGTGTGTTGACTTGTCTACATCTCCTGAGTCAGCACAACATGAGCCGCCCTTCCTACTCTTCCTTCCCTTATGAGAGGCATGCGCAGGTGATGACCCCACAGTCGAAGGGGCACGAGGGGACGGCTGGGCAGTACGTCCACCCATCGGTGTAGGGGAGGGAATTGCTGAGGTCCTCTGAGATAGCAGAGAGAAGAATCTCGTTGCCTCCTCATCACTCATCTGCGCTACAAACTCATCGAGACTCTCGATAAAGCCATGCGCGGCTAGCAAAGGAGTTCCCCGAGGGGTAGTCGCAGTGCTACGTGGAAGAGGAGTTGGACCAGGGGTAGTCGTAGTGCTAGGTCCAAGAGGAGTCGGACCAGGGGTAGTCCTCGGGGTAGTCGCCTGAGCGGAATCAAAGTCCTCTGGAGCATAAAGATCATGAGCTCTTCTCCTGCGAGGCTGTCCGTACTCATCGGATGAGCGACGTGATCCCATGTCTAACATAGACACAAACATGAAAACAAAAAACAAAAAAACAAACATAAGCATAGGCATAGGCATAGGCATAGGCAAAGAGAAAGAAGAGGGAAAGGAAAGAAGAGGGAAAGGAAAGAAGGAAGGAAGAGGGAAAGGAAAGAAGAGGGAAAGGAAAGAGAAGAGGAAAAAGAGGGAAATAGAGAATAAGATTTAGAGAGAATAAGCTCATGCTTATGCTTATGCATGAGCATGAGCTTATGCGGAAATAGAGAATGAGAGAAGCATAAGCATGAGCTTATGCTTCTCTCATTCTCTATTTCCGCATAAGCTCATGCATAAGCATAAGCTTATGTGAAAATAGAGAATGAGAGAAGGGGGAAATAGAGAAGGGGGAAAGAGAGAAGCATAAGCATGAGCTTATGTGGAAATAGAGAATGAGAGAAGGGGGAAAGAGAGAAGCATAAGCATGAGCATAAGCTCATGCTCATGCATGAGCATAAGCTCATGCTTATGCTTATGCATGAGCATGAGCTTATGCGAAAATAGAGAATGAGAGAAGGGGGAAATAGAGAAGGGGGAAAGAGAGAAGCATAAGCATGAGCTTATGCGGAAATAGAGAATGAGCTTATGCGGAAATAGAGAATGAGAGAAGCATAAGCATGAGCTTATGCTTCTCTCATTCTCTATTTCCACATAAGCTCATGCATAAGCATAAGCTTATGCGGAAATAGAGAATGAGAGAAGGGGAAAATAGAGAAGGGGGAAAGAGAGAAGCATAAGCATGAGCTTATGCGGAAATAGAGAATGAGAGAAGGGGGAAATAGAGAAGGGGGAAAGAGAGAAGCATAAGCATGCATGAGTATGAGCTTATACAAAAATAGAGAATGAGAGAAGGGGGAAATAGAGAAGGGGGAAAGAGAGAAGCATAAGCATGAGCTTATGCTTCTCTCATTCTCTATTTCCGCATAAGCTCATGCATAAGCATAAGCTTATGCGGAAATAGAGAATGAGAGAAGGGGGAAAGAGAGAAGCATAAGCATGAGCTTATGCGAAAATAGAGAATGAGAGAAAGGGGAAATAGAGAAGGGGGAAAGAGAGAACCATAAGCATGAGCATAAGCTCATGCGGAAATAGAGAATGAGAGAAGGGGGAAATAGAGAAGGGGGAAAGAGAGAAGCATAAGCATGAGCTTATGCAGAAATAGAGAATGAGCTTATGCGGAAATAGAGAATGAGAGAAGCATAAGCATGAGCTTATGCTTCTCTCATTCTCTATTTTCGCAACTAGAGAATGAGAGCGGAAATAGAGAATGAGAGAAGCATAAGCATGAGCTTATGCTTCTCTCATTCTCTATTTCCGCATAAGCTCATGCATAAGCATAAGCTTATGCAGAAATGGAGAATGAGAGAAGGGGGAAATAGAGAAGGGGGAAAGAGAGAAGCATAAGCATGAGCTTATGCAGAAATAGAGAATGAGAGAAGGGGGAAATAGAGAAGGGGGAAAGAGAGAAGCATAAGCATGAGCATAAGCTCATGCTCATGCATGAGCATAAGCATGAGCTTATGCTTATGCATGAGCATGAGCTTATGCCGAAATAGAGAATGAGAGAAGGGGGAAAATTGAGAAGGGGGAAAGAGAGAAGCATAAGCATGAGCTTATGCTTGTGCTTATGCTTCTCTCATTCTTTATTTCTGCATAAGCTCATGCATAAGCATAAGCATGAGCTTATGCTTATGCTTTTTAAGCAAAAGCAAAAGCATAAGCTCATGCTTATGCTTATGCATGAGCTTATGCAGAAATAGAGAATGAGAGAAGGGGGAAACTTAAGCATAAGCTCATGCTCATGCATGAGCTTATGCGGAAATAGAGAATGAGAGAAGGGGGAAGGAGAGAAGGGGGAAAGAGAGAAGCATAAGCATGAGCTTATGCGGAAATAGAGAATGAGAGAAGGGGGAAATAGAGAAGGGGGAAAGAGAGAAGCATAAGCATGAGCTTATGCGGAAATAGAGAATGAGAGAAGGGGGAAATAGAGAAGGGGGAAAGAGAGAAGCATAAGCACGAGCATAAGCTCATGCTCATGCATGAGCATAAGCATGAGCTTATGCTTATGCTTATGCTTCTCTCATTCTCTATTTCCGCATAAGCTCATGCATAAGCACAAGCATGAGCTTATGCAGAAATAGAGAATGAGAGAAGGGGGAAACTTAAGCATAAGCATAAGCATAAGCTCATGCTTATGCTTATGCATGAGCTTATGTGAAAATAGAGAATGAGAGAAGGGGGAAATAGAGAAGGGGGAAAGAGAGAAGCATAAGCATGAGCATGAGCTCATGCTCATGCTCATGCTATGCGAAAATAAAGAATAAGAGGGAAAGGAAAGAGAGAAGGGGAAAAGAGAGAAGGGGGAAATAGAAAAGGGGAAAGAGAGAATAAGAGAAGAGGGAAAAAAGAGAAGGGGGAAAAAAGAAAATAAGAGAAGGGGGAAGAAGGAAAGAGTTTGAGGAGAAGAGAGGGTTCATACGCCCATCACTACAGCTAGCGCTTAGCTGCAGAGGCCAATGCAAATAACAAAAATAATAAATGGAAAAAAGAAGAAGCACTTACCTGAAATAGTATGTCCCGCTCAGTGTAGTGGACTGGCCCTACAAAAGAGAGAAAACAACCCATTTTTCAAATAAAATGTTAGAGAAAGGAGGAGATTACAAAAGCAACTTCTTGAAAGGAGGAGATTGAGGAGACAAGGAAAGGAGGAGATTGAGGAGACAAGGAGAAAGAGAAGGAAGAGAAATACAGAAAAAAGAGGTGAGTCTTCTTTCTTTCTTGAAATCTCGTTTTTTGTTTCAATCCTTTCAAAACAAGCATGAAAACTAGTTTACAGGTTTAGCAATACAAGAAGAAACACTCACAAAACTAAAGCTAACGAACAAACAACCTACATTGTTGAAACAAACTCACCTCTTGAAGAACTTCCTTTCAAGAAACTAAAGAGGGAAAAGGGTAGAGAGGGAGTACAAGAGCTAGGAGAAGGGTGAGCAGTAGAAAATAGAGTGGGAGGTTGCTTGAAATAGGTGGGAGGTCGTCGAAAATAGGTGGGAGGAGATATTGGCTTGCTACCTTGAGAGATTAGAGAATAGTATGAAGAAAACGCCGCGCGGCGAAAGTATCGGGTTTTAATCCACAGCGTCGCTATATAGCGACGCTTATTCGTCGCTATATAGCGATGGAACAAAGCAAAAAGGTCGCTATATAGCGACGCTTACAGTCACTTTTTGTTGTAACATGAAAAGAAGCTCAAACACGCTATTTTATAACTGTTAATATCTCTTCTTCATGCTTATGTTGTGATTTTATAAGTGTAGATGGAAGGGACAAGTGGAAGCTCGTCTGATGATGCGCGAACGCGCGAGAGCACGAAGTGGCTTACGGAGAGGTTATACTATCATTGCACTCATTGCAAGTGAGAAGTACGACATCAACGTCGTATTATCATGCACCACTTGCGGATGTATGGGGAGGAGCCGGAACCAGTACCCACTGTTGGTGTTGCACATGTTGATGGACCATCAGTAAGTCAAAGCTATTTAAGTTCGCAATCTTATTATATACCAGGAAATAGAAGATCTTATATTTACACGAAATCTTAAAACAGGATGAGGAGGGTGACGAGGGTACGCATATACCTTCTCACTTTCAGCAAGACTATAGTCTCCCGGATGATGACGAGGGTATGGTCGACATGATGGATTCCATTTTTAGGGCACTACATCCCATGTACACATGATGTCAGAGTCTGAGGTCAAAATGCGAGAGTTGCAATCAACACAATTGTACGAGGGTGCTAGGATGTCTAAACTACGTGCTTGTCTCTCAATCTTGAATCTACAAGTAAAGTATGGGTGGTCGGATACAAGTGTCTCGGCCTTAATGAGGTTAGCTCTTGCATTAATTTGACTCATTATTTGGATATTGTTTGTTTTGAGAATCATCATTTGGATAGTGTCTTTGTCATAGGTTGCTCCAGAAGATGTTGCCTGCACCAAATACCATGCCCGCATCAAGAGATGAAGCGAAAAAGATGCTAACAACGGTGGGTATGGATTATAATACCATCCATGATTGCCGTAATGATTGTATTCTCTTTCGTCGTGAGCATGGAGATTTGGCTAGTTGTCCAAAGTGTGGGGAACAATAATATAGAGATGACTTGCAGGGTGAGCGGATACCGGTAAAGGTCTTGAGACACTTTCCCATCATTGCAAGAATACAACACATGTTCCGATGCAAATCCATAGCGAAGTTGATGACATGGCATGCATCTCATCGGTCCACTGATGACACATTGAGGATTCCTACAGATTATGCAGCTTGGAAGCACATAGATAATCAGTGGCCGGACTTTGCGAGGGAGCCACGCAACTTACATCTTGGGCTAGCCATGGACGGTGTGAATCCTTTCGGGTTACGCTCGACATCTTGGTCGACATGGCCCATAGTCATGGTGAATTACAATATCCTACCATGGCTAACAATAAAAAAGGGACACCTCATGCTTGCACTACTTGTGCCAGGAAAGTACAAGGCAAAAAACATGGACGTGTACATGGCACCTTTGATAGAGGAGTTACAGATATTATGGAGAGGAGTGCAGGTCTTTGATATTTCCAGAGCTCCTAGACATACCAATGATATTTTGGTCAGGGGTATCTTGATGTGGACCATGCATGACTACCCAGGATATGGAGAGTGCGCAGGTACGTGGTTGTGTCTTTACATGTACAATGAGGGATTATGCTTTTTTGGCTCTCTTTTGCATGCATGTCTTGTACTAACACATTCATGCACGTGTGCAGGACTTGTTACAAGTGGATACCATGCTTGTCCTGTTTGTGGACCAGCTCTGAAATCGCTTGCACGCTACTCCAAACATATGAGGAAAAATGTTTATGAAGGTCATGCTCGATACCTTCCGCTCGACCATCTCGCACGTGGAGGTCAGCTTGATCCACCACCATCATATTTGAAGGCAAGTGACTGGATTCAAGCTTGGAGGGCGAATGGAGAGGAACCTCCTCCTGGTATGAAGAGGCTATCGATCTTTCACGAGCTTCCTTATTGGGGTCAGTTACAAATCAATCATCTCTTGGATCCCATGCATATCTTCAAGAATGTGGGGGCTACTATTTGGGCACACTTGGTTGGTTCCAAGGACTCGAGAGGAGTGCGAGAAGACTTGCGTGCTATGAATAGGATGTCTCGTTTGTGGCCCCAAGTGCATGCTTCGAAAAAAGTTGTCCTCCCGAAAGCAACGTGGATCCTCTCTACAAGGGAGGAGGCAGCGGTCAAGGCAGACATTGCCTCTTTTCAAACATCGACAGGGTACATGCATTGCTTGAAAGGAGCATTTTCAAAGGACAATAAGCTTAGTGGGCTCAAGTCCCATGATTGGCACAAGGTCTTACAGGTATTCTAAGTAGAATTAGTGTACTGATAATCGTGATGTGTTAGCATAATTATTATTATGTTATATTGTTGACATGACTTCATTGTTGCTTTGATAGTTCATCCTCCCAATTACAATAAAAGGGTGCTTACAAGAAGATGTTAGAAATGCTATATTCAAGATCTGTGGTATTGTGAGATATGCTTACTATCAAATTGCATTATGTATTTTCTTCATGGACATGTGAAATAGGTGGATATCTCAAATATCTTACATATGCATGGACATGTGAAATAGGTGGATATCTCAAAAAGAGATCTCTATATCGAGCATCGAGAAGGCTAGGGTGGAATCCATCAAAGCCGTATGCTTGCTTGAGAAGAACTTTCCCTCGAGCATTATGACAACTCAAGTCCACTTGCTTGTGCACATAGTTGATGAGGTGGCTATAGCAGGTACCGTTCATAGTCGATGGATGTTTTTTCTCGAGCGGTTTATGAAAACTTTAAAGGGATTTGTAAGACAAAGAGCAAGATCGGAAGCAAGCATGGCAGAGGGATGGCTTGTGCAAGAGTCATTAGTATATATCACAGAGTTTCTTGCATCCATGGATCCCGATATGCCGCAAGCTTGGCACAACAAGGATGATGATCACATCGTTGGCGAGGTTCCCCAAGGAAAAGGGATTGAAAGAAAGATGAGCGAAGAGCAAATGGAGAAATTCAATAAGTTTTGTATCCTCAATAGCCCTGAGATGCAGAAGTGGATTGAGAGATATGAAGTGGCCAAAGCAGAAAGAATAAATACAAGGACGAGATTCAGAGTAATGTACAGGCGATCACAACCATATCCACGCGATCTGGCTCTTCTCCCTACTCACATGTCACTTGATTGGCTACAACTGGCTCTACATAAAGCCGAACGTGATGGAGAGACAATAAACGAGTGCGAGCGAGAGTTATCATCTGGATGTATGGTGCATGTAAGTTTCTTACCTCTTAACGTAATTAAGTAATTATTTGTGGCAATATATGCTATAAATTAGATGCATCTTCATTGTTTGAATGATGCTCTTTTACAGTACAAAAAGTACAGTGCAACGACATTTTCGCGTGGAACGGATCGATTCAAAGAGAGTCACGTATGATTGTGGAGTCATGGCTAACTTCACACAAGATAGCCGAGCAAGTGCTTCAGATACCAATCTTCTCTCCTCACAGTTGGATTATTGTGGAACCATACGCGACATCTATGAAATTGATTTCAGACGATTTACTATTTTCATTCTTGATGTAAAATGGTTTAGACCTACTTACAACGGTCCCCATGCGACAATGAGAAAAGATAGTAGCGGTCTCTTTGCAATAGACTCCACCAAACATTGGACCGATGAAAGTGATACTTTTGTTCTTCCCGAGCACTGTGAGCAGGTGCATACTAATGATTTAATTAGTCGAAGCTTTCGTTTTCAAAGTCCATTGATACATGTACTTGAGCATAATTTCATATATATAATTGACGACATTTGGCACCCATCTTCAATATAGGTGGTTTTTCATCCGAATCGTTCTGATCCAAGATGGTGGTACGTGATCCAAGTTGCACCACGAAGTAAGCAAATTTTTAAAGATCGAGATGTGGATATGGAGATGCCACTACCAATGCCAGATCCAATTAATGAATCTAGCGAAGAAGATGTAGATCACCATATGAGCCAAGAGGAAGATGCACATAATGACATCGCACGGGAGGAGGATGGAGATCACGATATTGAGGAAGAAGACAACAATCATCAAGAATCACCACACTTTATTGAAGAAGATGATCAAATACTTTTAGGTGAACGTATGATGCTAGAGTACGATGATGACATAGGAGATCAACTCGGTATAGAGTTGGAGATAGACTTGTTTGGTGCCTTAGACTTGGCTCAAGATGAAACAGTTGATGTAAATGCTCTTATTTGATTTTTCTCATCTCAAACTTGGACATGAATATATGAGCTTCAAAGGCTTGATGTACATGCTCTCATTTTTTTATTCTCTATGGGCTCAAACATGTATGAAAATTTAAAAAAATTTGTCATTGGAAAAAACTAACTTTTAAGGCCTATTGAAAAAAAAAAACCTCTCTGGAAAAACGTCGCTATAAATTTGTATATCAGTGTCGCTATATAGCGACACTTAAAAGTTGCTATATAGCGACATTTATAAAAGTCGCTATATAGCGACTATTATAAACGTCACTATATAGCGACGATTTAGGAAACCCGTTTTTCATACCGACCATTAACGCTAAGCAGGCGCTAAACGTCGGTACGTAAATGTCACAATAGGATGCGTGTGTAGTAGTGTGACTTAGGTGTAGGTGGTGAAGCACTCTTCTCCATATAGGAGCATGTTGAAATTGCTGCACAAGCTTGAAACAGTTTCGAAAGTAGATAATAAGCCTCTAACAAAGTGCTTCATGGTAGAGTATTTAATCAAACCATACTACAAATGAAAAATACTGTACTTAGGTTCATTCAAAAGAAAGAGTGACGTATTTTTTGTTAAGCATACTAGTAGACTGCATGTCTCCAATGAAATATAGCATACGTATGTTATATTTTCAAAAAAATTCTAAGAGCAAGGTAAATTATACTCACAAAATAACTGAACAGATCCACTCTAATCGCAGATTGCAATCCAAACAAATCTCAAAGATGAAACATCTAGCAGCCGGCTAACTGCAGATGATCCCCCACTGCTAACTATGATGAGAAGGAAAGAACAAACTGTGAGAGAGATGAAAGCTACAAAGTAATCCTCTTGGTAATCAAGCGAACAGTTGTCAAAGACAACGAATAGAGCTGTACCAGTGAGATTGTAGAAGAGATAGTAGCGTTGGAGAGCTGGGCAGAGTTGTAGCAGGTGGAATTTACAATAGTAGCGTAGATGAAATTGGAAGGGTGTAAGGCAAGGAGAGGAAGCGTATCCACAATCTGCAAGGAAGGATGTAAAGCAGACTTTGGCGCCTCAGTTGTACCCAAAGAACTCACGCATGCTCTGAGCAGCCACTAAATCTGACTACAATTTATAAGGGGAACCTCGAGTAGAGTTTTTCATACCACGTTAGCCCCTACCAGCTTCTAGCACCTCTACTCCTCCCATGCTCAATAAAAAGCTTGGCGATCTCGGTCCAAGCCATTGGTCTATCAAACATCCGTGGAAGCCATTTGCTGATGAGTGCCATGTTGCGAAGCCTAATGTCCAGAAGCCCCAGACCCCTCCTGGAGCTTAGGGGCCTTTAGTCGTGGCCAGGGAAAGTAATGCATACGGCGTTTGTTACCCTCTTCAGCCCACACGAAGGCACGGAGTAGTTTTTCTATCTCGTCCTAGTGAGCCTTAGCGAAACTCCCAATAGTGGGACACATAGATTGCAGCGGTTGCCAGGACATGTTGGATAGCCACCACTGTCCTCGCATTCCACCCTAGTGCCATCCCACTCTAGGCTTTCAGTTTGGCCTTGATTTTTTGTTTGAACCAATTGAACTGCTGCCTCACTGTGACTCCTAGGCCCAGCGGGGCTCCCAGGTATCTTAGGATTTCTCCCTGTTGAATCAACTGCATATTCTTGCTGCGAGGGAGTTGACAGACAACCCTGTCATCCCCATCACCGGGACTATCTAAGTCCCTGAGCTCTACAGAGAGTAGGACGTGGTTTCTAAACACATAGAAATGAAGGTTTGGGAAAGGCATTACGTAGCTGTGCGCCATGGCGAGACACCAACCTACGTGAAGATTCTTGGAACTGCGAGTCCAGTAGAAGTCTCGGGTTTACATCTTTCATTGCTTGTATCTATATTGCTATTGATCAAAGGATATGCTCCGTCAACCGAGTGCCTGGATCGTCGAGCACGATGTGGCTGTGAACTTAGGACTTCCCCCACACGGAGACGCATGGTAACAACACCTTCTCACCATTGTACTATGCGGTTGGGGAACGCTTCTATAGCGCAACCCCTAAAGGCTATGGGAACACTAGGACTGTGGGATGCCCCAGTCGTATAGTGTAACAAGTGTGTATAGATCTTGGGCACAAGTGTTGCATAGGCTGAGACCTGTAGATTTTGTCGGTGCGAAGCATAAGCGGGTAGAGAAAGGCTACCTTGTTATCGTAATACATGTTACAATATGGGGCTAGAATTGTTATTACGAAACGTTGCATGGTAGTAGCATTTGTAGAATTGATCGAATTGCTCCCACTGGTCCTAGCACAATTGGTTCGATTGTAGTGCAGAGAACGAACGTTTTGGCCCAAATACATTGGGACCTCGAAGCCTTGCAAAACTGGTTGAACACGTTGCGCAGCTGATTTACACTCCCCTCCTCTTCAATGGAGAAGGTGACATTGTCATCCGCAAATAGCTACGCCAAAAACTGATCACCCGAAGGGAGAGAGACCCCCTTGATCTGTCCTTCCCTAACCTTTTGCTTGATCATGTGAATTAGACCTAATGGCAAAAAGAAGGGGCGCCAGGGGGCACCCTTGGCGGATAGACCTTTTGAGGTTAAACGCACCCACTACCCCCTTATTAATGCAAAGTACTACGGAGGCCTCGCCAAAGAGTGTTCTTACCATCCTCACAAAGCCTTCACCAAATCCCACCTTCTCTAGGGTTGCCTCGATGAAGTCCTATCGTAAGCCTTACTGTGTAATCAAGGGCAGATGGCACATTCAAGATGTCAAAAATGTCCGGCCCCTTGACAAACCCACGTTGATCGCTATCCACAACTCGCCGGGACATTGCTTTGGCTATTAGCTTATATGAGGTGTTTAAAACATGGAGATAGGTCCTCCAATCGCCCACCTCGATGCGCTCAGGCTTCTTCGGAAACAGCTTAAGCAACCCTGCGTTCACATCAGCCGGCAGGGACCCGCAGGTCGTCACCAATTACATCCCAGAATTCTCTGTAGAATTCTGCTGTTAGCTCGTCTTAGCCTAGCTCTTTGTCATTCTCGAGGGAGATCAAAGCTTCTTCCAACTCAGCTTTCAAGAAAGGTCGGGCCAACGACTTACATTGGTACTCCGAGAGTCTGGCCTCGATTCCATCTCCATTTCGGGTCCTGTTGGCCTTCCTTTCCCACCACCGCGCTTAACTCTTTGAGGAAGACCTCTGCCAAAATTCTGTGACCATTTCCCCCTTGTCGTTTAGGACACGATCGATTTGGTCTCTTTCATGTTTCCTCTTCAACGGCTGGAAGAATAGGCGTGAAGGGCAATCGTCGGATTTCACTCGAGCCAAGTCGGCTTTTTCCAGCTCCAGAGTCTGCAACGCCTTGTCGGTTTCAGCCAAAATAGTTGCCAGGTAATGATCCCTTGAGGCTTGGAGACTCCTCCGGTGCCAATGTCAGCGTCGCTTTGATCTGGCCTAACTGCGAGGTGTACCTTCTGCTGTAGATTCTCCTCTCACGATCTGTTGTCTTCAATCTGCAAAGAACACTTTGAATCGCCGAATCCCACTTCTGGCACGGGTCCATCTGATCCTCCTTCGTCGTCTTTTCCAGAGAGACCTTACGCCCACACACAGCGATCTTTGATGAAGAAGGCTTTATTGAGCTTAAAGGCACGTCCGCCTTCGTACGCCTGCTCGCTGGCACGCCAAATTCCCAGAGGATCGGACTATGGTCTGATATCCCTACGGTGGCCATGCATTCACCCTTGAAAGGCCCACGCATCCACCAGCCACTGCCCGAGGCATAGATCTGATCGAGCCAAAATCTACGCCCAATCTACGATTGGTCCAGGTGAATCTAGCCCAGCCCTACGAGTCCATCTCTGTGTAGTCGATTAGATCATTGTTAATCACGAGCTCATCCCATGCCCCTCGTTCAGCCGGTGGCGGAGGCTCGGCTGGGCTTTACCCCACTGATACTGCGGTGATCGAACCGGCATCGTCCTTGAAGCACTCCTTGCCATTCGGCGAACCATGAACCAGCACCGTGAAGCCCCCCCTCCCTCTATTCAGGGCATTGGCAAAAACCTCGAAACCCATCTTACGGCATGAAAACGAGAAGGGTTCCCCGTCCCCACATTTGATTAACAACCCCTCACATTCCAAGACAAGATTGGAACACTAGCAACCCTTTCGCCTCTCTCACCACTCTCACGGTTCTCTTTGTGCGAGGGCTCCAGAAGCATCTTTAAGAAAACGAGTAACCTGACCCGTCTACGATGGGCTAGCGACCCGCTCCACTGGGTCTCAAGATGCTAAAATGTCTGAAACCAGCAACATATTCTAACCAAAAAAAAAGTCTATGACATAGTACTTCAAAATATTACATCCGAAAGTAAAACCAGAGAACTCATTGATATGTCCAAATACACATATGCATACAACGTCATAATTGAACATACAAAATCTTCAATAGACACACAAACATCCCTAAAGGAAAAAGTCTGCGGCCATGTACTATAGGGAAAAGCCTGCATCAGCCATGTACTCCACATCCGCCATGTCCAAAAAAAAATTATATATGACAGAGTACTTCAAAATATCACATCCAAAAGTGCAGTCACATGTCTGAACATGCAATAGCTACATCAAAGAACTGATTGATATATCCAAATACACAGCTGCAAATAAAGTCATAACTGAACATACAAAATCTACAATACACACACAAACATTCCTAAGGGAAAAGTCTGCGGCCATGTACTGCAGGGAAAAGTCTGCGGCCATGTACTGCAGGGAAAAGCCTGCGACGGCCATTCAATGTACGTCCACCACGTCCGCCGTGTCCACCACGGCTACGAACATACAACGGAGTACTAACAATCGTACCTGGACCAACATCACATAGAAAGATAATTTAGGAACTATAATTATTGAGCCATAAAACTTTTATACATGTATGTTGGTAAAACTCAACTCATTCTTTAGAGTACTTACTAAGACGCAAAGGGCTGTCAACAACACTGACAAAGGTATACGTGTAGTCCCCATTTTGCCCTCGCTAGAAAATTCGTGTCCGCACACATTCATAGTATCCCAGCCAGCGAACAGTGATGGTCTATGGTCCATCATCCCTATGAAGCCGGCAAGCCAGGACAGCGTAATATCCCAAATGGACTCGTCCATCCAAAGGATTGTGGACGTGGAGATTCATTAGAAACCTTTAATCAGGAATAGTCCTAAAAGACAAACAATAGCATGTTTTCCCACTCAAATAGAATCCAAAAAAACTTTTGTTTTAACAAAAATAAAGCACTAAACAATGTACACAGTTCTTACCCAAGGTAGCTCTCCAGCTCAAGCAAATCCAACAATAGTTGCGCGCTCTCCAGAGATCCCCAGCCCGCAGGATCTACAATTTTCTAAAAAGTGAGTGACTATGCTATTAAACATGTCAACATAAAACGTGGTTGTCAAGCAACTATGTACCTTGCACCTGTGCTCTTGTTTCGGTGATAAACGTGAACTGCCTAGACATCCTATCACATTGCAAAAAAAGAATGCACGTGTCAATCTACATATACTGGAAAAAAACAATAGGCTTCGAAGAGAAAATAGCCTGTAGTGTATTGCAAATCCATAACTTAAATGAAAAATGAAATCCAAACATTATCAAGGACAAAGTCATGAAATATTACGCCTCACTTCATCTTTGTATAAATAGCCAACATTCCCAAAGACCTATGATAGTTGGAATATTGAAAGAACTTAAAAAAAGCTATACAAAGATTACCGAAATGAAGATTTTCCACTCAAGAAAGTCTGAGGAGGGCTTGAAAGAGCAATGTCATACTCCTAGGCTCTTGCTGTTGCCAATTGCAAAACTTCCTTGTACACAATATTTGTGGTAGAAGTATTATCCATCTCCTCACCCCTGGCATCAGACGCACTCTGTGAAATGAAAACCTTAACAGCATTTGATGCTCGGATACGTGAAAATGCCACATATAATTGGCCATGACTGAATACCGGTGTTGCCAAGTACAGCCCCAAAAATGCCAATGTTTGGCCCTTTGACTTATTGATTGTCATGCCAAATGCCAATCGGATAGGAAATTGCCATCTCCTCATGTCGAATGGAAGTTTAAGGTTGGTCGGAATGAATGTTATCCTTGGAATAAACGTTCTATCACCAGCATTGTTACCAGTAATGATTTCAGCTTCTAACACTTTTGTGTGAAACTCTTTGCATATCAACCGTGTCCCATTGCACAAACCCTGGCGAGGATTCAAATTACGCAACAAAATTATAGGAGCATTCCTTTTCAAAACCAACCGATGCGGGGGATATCCACCACCAAGATCAAGACTGTTCAAATACTCGACTGCAAACAAAAAGGAATCTCTCCCTAAGTTGTCCACTGAGTCTGCACTTAGGTACTCCCTTTCCTCACCGGGCATTGCCTTCAATGCCATAGCATTAATTGCATCAACCTCGATGTTTCGAGGTGCAAGAATAGCGCGCTCTCAAAAGTATGGTGCACAGTCCAAAACAGTTGCAAGCCCTCGATACACCCATCCAATGAGGCCTTCCATGGACTTTGTCTCTAAAAGCATATGCGATGGAATCACAATAGTATCTTCTTTTGTACATCTATTTATCCCATTGCCAATGTCTAGAACCCATTGCATGAACTCTTGCTCAGCACAATTATCACCATTCCAAAGGACCCGCATATTCTGCGTCAACTTCAATACTGTAGTGCGACCCCAAATCCTTGAGTGGCATAAGGTAGCATTGACAATGTCCTCTTGTCCTGCCTTTGGAAGAACTGGCAAGACTTGCCTAAAATCCCCCCCCAACAATACCACCTTCCCACCAAAAAGTTGCTCATTGGACATGATATCTCGCAAAGTTCTGTCTAGCGCCTCGAAAGCAAACCGGTGAGTCATGGGTGCCTCATCCCATATTATCAGCCTAGCCATCTTCAAAACATCTGCGAGTTGACTATTAACCTTAATATTGCAACTGCTAGTACCATCCAGCTCCAACGGTATCGTGAGTGTGTCGTGCGTCCATTGGCTAGTAGCAATGCAGCAATCCCAGAAGATGCACATGCCAAAGCGATGAGCCCCTCCCCACGCAATCGAGAGAGCAAGCAATTGTAGAGAAAGGTCTTTCCAGACCCTCCTATACCATCGAGAAAAAAGACCTCACCACCATCTCCATAGACCCTTGCCAAAACCCGATCGAATGCAGCACGTTGACACTGATTCAAGGACATTTCCATTTGCTGGGCAGTCTGTGCTTCTTTCACACAATCAAACATTCTTTCTTCTTGCAATAAGCCATTTCCAGCTTCTGACAAGGATGTTCTATCTACAACAGGCATTCCATCAAACTCAGCCAACCTTCGCCCATGTTGTTGAAGAATGTGCTCCGAGTGCAATACAGCCTTCTTTATTGCTAGTTCACAACGACCAATTATATTCCCCATACTTGATTCCAATATATTAAAAAAATCATCCGAAAGCTCAAGGGATAATTTTTCCCACAAAAGTCGAGGAGATGTTGGCTCACAAAAAACCAATATTGTGACAAATAGGTGTCTCAGTTGTGCACTATTTTGATAAAACACAGCCTCTTGCATACACACAAACCATTCATCATCACTCTCCAACAATCCCCGTGCTATGCATGCTGCCTTGAAAGTAGGGTACACTTGGCTGTCAAAAGTACGTAGGTCATCAAAGGACTTGCATCCTGTGCACACATTAAGAAGCATACGCATGAAGTAGAGCTCACCATCTAAGGGGGAAATATTGTACATCCGACCTATGGTATTCCCCTTTTGTCTTCTAGTCCACCGCTTACTGGTTTTGTTCCAAACCAACTTGTCTGGCAAGTCACCATACAGCAAGTTGCTTGCATCATATTGCAACTGATTATAAGTGAACCATTCTGTGAGGGTGGTCTTTTGATTTTGTTCCCCGCCTACAACATTTTGCAAATCATCATCATCTCGAAAGATGACGTTATTGCGCATCGGAAGATGAACCTGCAATCTTTGCACATCGGGTTTTTCATCGTGCATGGCATACTCATAAATCCGCCAACATGCTTCTGATGCTGACACGTAACGTGCATCTAAGTAACTACTAATCTCATCAATGCCACCGTCAACTATGTTGTGCAAATGCCCTTGCTCTCCTGCATTATTTTGCTGCATCTTGATAATGGCTCTGTCATGACCTTTGTACACATATTTATACAAATACTTAACTGCAGTGATTGTGGAGCATATTTCAACATTTATGTGTGCCTTGTACTTCACGGAGAGGAAAGGATTAAATGGCACAATCCAACGATTATCAATCACACCCCCTTTCACTTGTATCTTTCTACCATCATCATGACGCATGTAAACTGGATAGCCATCGTTGCCAACAGTAGTCGTCTGTGAGAATCCATGTGGATAATGATGAATGCATTTTCCATCAACCATGCAAGCTGCAGATGGATTTAGTGCACCACACGGACCATGGACATTACATTGCCCAATAATATCATGCAACTCCGGGAACATAGCCTTATCTGGCAACTCCGCACACACTAATCGGTCATAGTGACTGATCTCCACGGGTTTGAAACCACTTTCTAATATCAACAATATGTGTGAGTGTGGCAGACCTCTCTTTTGAAACTCTATGACACTCACATATCCAGCCACCTTCCCAAACAAATTATGTTTTGTAATTGACTGCATCATGTCCTTATGCTTTTGGAAAAACACACGGACTGTCAAATCTGGACGGTCTTGTGCAGTTTGCCCCAGCAACAATGCTGTAGATATTTCAGGCCATTTGGGATTACAGGTGAATGTTATAAATAAATCAGGTTTGCCCCTTTTTCTGACAATTGCCATAGCATCTTGGTATAGCTGGCACATATACCGAGGCCCTCCCGTAAAAGAAGAAGGCAACACCACCCTACGCCCTGCAGCATTGCCAAGCACAGTACGTGTCCCATCAGCTGTATTCACCATGTCCATCAACCCTTGATAGACTTCAACGCGTAGGGAAGCTTGGTTGTTTCGTATCCACACCAACCTGGACTCTTCCATGCTACTATAGGCATCAACCATGTATTGCTGCAGCAATCTACCCCCACGCAAAAGACATGCATTTGTATCATATCTCACTTGCAAAAGATATGCGTAGTATTGTCTCTGGGTGACACAACTCTGTCCACGTATCTCGTGCAATGGTGTGTGATTAGGAACATCACTATATGGGATATATGGATGCCAACCATCTTCCCCCCGAGGGAACAAAAGAACATACATGAGAGGCATGTATTATCGGTGCAAATTAGATATTCTACGCACAAACCCATTGCGGCTAAAAATCTGAATGTCCCGATTTCCAATATCGAAGTCATCCCCTTGTCCTGGCATGATTGCAACAACCTCGCTAGCCATAGGAGCCAAGTACTGCCTTGAGGTGGAGCGGCTCTCACAAATAACCATCCTCAGGTTTGTATGTGGATTTGTTCTTAGCACTTGCCCAATAGCCATCAATGCACTGGCATATGGATTGCACTCGTGCATCATCCTCTGCAACAACTCCAAAATGCCTGGATCCAAACCAGGCATCCCATGTAAACGGTGTTCTAGTTCATGATCAGTGTCATACACGTACAATTGTGCAAAACGTGGCATCTCTTGCCTAGCCTCATCGGGCAACAAATTTCCAACCCGATGATACACACTACCATGGACCCGAAAGTTTTGTATACCCCCATTCCCACGGAACATTTGATCAACATGGGCTCCCAATGAAGCACTATTATAAGCCCTAATGTTTTTCTTAAACAGTCTGCTTCTAGCATCATGTCTGTGCAGTAGAACTCTCAAAATCTCTAGTGGTTCTTCTAACGGCAACAATGACACACGACCAACTTTGCAACAGTGCTTGCCCACAACTTGATGCATATGCCTTCGCGTCTCTTGTTTCCACAGTTGAGCCTGGCAAAAGCTGCATGTATGATCCATGGATTCGAGTGCATGAACAGATGGAGCATTGAAGACCAGTGTATACAAAGATGGATGCTCTACATTTTCCCTTAACGGAAAAGTATGCAAGATAGAGAGGCTCCCCCCTGCACCCAAAATCACAGCCCTGTTGTGAACAACACGCCTTCGGGCTCTTAAATGAGTAGCATCCCTGGTTGCATCCATTTGAGTAGTTGTACATACTACTGGAGCAGGTTCATGCTCATTACGTACTATTGGTGCAGTATGGAGGTCCATTGTATTTTCAGCAATGCATGCTACGTTACTGTGCCCATGCATTTGATTCTGTTCTCTACATAGGCCAACTTCTACATCCATAGATTCCATTGCCACCCTCACGCTTCTAGCAACTTGTGTTCTCGACCTTGTTCTTTGTGTAGCATAAACGCGACGGGCCGCCCACGTTGAATCCATTTGAGTAGTTGTACCTATTACTGGAGCATGTTCATGCTCATTATCTACAGTTGGTAAAGTATTGACGTCCATTGTATTTTCAGCAATGCACGCTACATTACTGTGCCCATACATTTGGTCTTGTTGTCTGTGAAGGCCGTCTTCTACATCCATAGATTCCACAACCACCCTCACACTTCTAACTCCTTGTGTTTTCGACCTTGTTCTTTGTATAGCATAGCTACGACGGGCTGCCCGCGTTGAATCCATTTAGCGTCTATTTCAAAAATCAAATCCCCCTAACCTCCCCTTGCCATGCATTAGCCTCCTCTACCCAACCCTAAATCTGAGACCTTAGTCCTATGATCATCACCAAGCAATCTTACTGCAATCTTACTGTCTGCTCATGAAGGTGCTCCTGGGAAAGATACAATTAACTTTGGACCTTTCGAATCCAACCACATCATGGACTTATTTCACTTCTGTCCATCATTATATTTTGCTCTGTGTGTGTGTGTGTGTGTGTGTAGCCCCATCTATCATCCAATCGCCTCACCTCTCGAGCTTAGTTCTCATGGCTATAAAGCACATGACGTGAAACACACTTAATCCTTTACTCTCCTTGAGAAGCAAGGCTAACTTCTAAAAGAGGTTAGATTAGATCACTTAGGGAAGAGGATGCTGGCTTATCTCTAGACATACTGCCAGCTCGATGCTCCTAAGAAAAATACAAATACCTTTAATGATTACTGGTCCAAACACATCATGGCCTTGTCTTATTTCACTTCTGGCCTACCATTATATTTTTTCGTCCCCTCTCTCTCTCTCTCTCTCTCTCTCTCTCTCAGTGTAGCCCCACCTATCATCCAATCGCCTCACGTCTCAAGCTTAGTTTTCATGGCTGTACTCCACATGACATGAAACATATTTGATGCTTTACTCTCATTGAGAAGCAAGGCTAGCTTCTCAAACGAAGGTTAGATTAGATCACTTAGGGTGGAGGGTGCAAGCTTATCTCTAGACATATTGCCAGGTCATCAAGATGCTCCTACGAAAAATACAATCACATTTAATGATTACTGGTCCAACCACATCATGGCCTTGTCTTATTTCACTTCTGCCCTACCATTATATTCTTTCGTCCCCCCCCCCTCTCTCTCTCTCTCTCTCTCTCTCTCTGTAGCCCCACCTATCATCCAATTGCCTCACGTCTCAAGCTTAGTTCTCATGCCTATAGTCCACATGACATGAAACATATTTGATGCTTTACTCTCATTGAGAAGCAAGGCTAGCTTCTCAAAACAAAGGTTAGATTAGATCACTTAGGGTAGAGGGTGCAAGCTTATCTCTAGACATATTGCCAGGTCATCAAGATGCTCCTAGGAAAGATACAATTACATTTAATGATTACTGATATCCAATCGCCTCACCTCTGGAGGTTACTTCTCATGGCTGTAATGCACATGACATGAAACATACATAATCCTTTACTCTCCTTGAGAGGTTGATTAGATCACTTAGGGTCCAACCACATCATCGCCTTGTCTCTAACTAATACACTAACTTAATTCACTTCTGTCCATCAATATATTTTCCCTCTCTCTCTCTCTCTCTCTCGCCTCTATTATCTTTTAGTTCTTCCGTCTCAATAATATAATCATCTAGAAACTATAAGATCATAATGGTTTGGATGATTTTAAAAATGTAGCTTACATTTAATGATTACTGGTCCAACCACATCATCGCCTCCATTATCTTTTAGTTCTTCCGTCTCAATAATATAATCATCTACAAACTTAATTCATTTCTGTCCACCATTATATTTTCCCTCTCTCTCTCTCTCTCCCTCTCTCTCTCTCTCTCGCCTCTCGTAAGAGATATACACAGACAAAGCAGGCATTGAGGTATGAGACTCTACACACAGAGTGACAAAGTGAGGATCCTACTCTCCTAGTCACTAAGACAACATCCTAATACAACACTAATCTACGGAGGATGCAACCTAAGTGCAAGCATGATGAAGAGAGTGCTCATGACATGTATCTCAAGTCAATTAGGTTCCAAGATAGATTAACTTGGACTCATAAAGAGAATCTTGAGATAGTGCAAAGTGCTTGATTGATATTACTTCAAATGAACCTCCCTTTTATAGGTGAGGGTACTTACATCCATTTGCTTGCTCACATGTGGGATATCTCCTCCATGCCATGTGGCAGCTTACCCTTTGCTCATACCTTTGCTCTACATGTGCTCATGGCACCACAACTCTCAACACCTCCCCTTGGTGCCATGATCCTTTGGCTACTGCAAGGTGGTCAGATGTGAGTTACATTCCATCACCTCCCCTTAGTGCATACATTGCTACTTAAGGTGGTCAAGTGTGGCTTTTTACATGTCAATACCTCCCCTGGGTGCTTTCATAGCTACTCTCAGGTGGTCAGGTTTGATTACAAAACATAGGCAAGGTTGGCAAGGTTTTTGCTTTTCAATACATTCCATTGATGTCACCTTTTGGCTCATGGCTTGATGATGACTCCACATAGTTGACTTGTTGATTCTTCAATCTGCAATCTTCTTCCTTGTGTCCGAGCTTCTTGCAATGGTGACACTTTGGTTTGTTCTTCAATCTACAGTCACTTTGATAGTGACCCATCCTTCCGCAATGGTAGCATTTCACTGATGTTTTACTGAATAGTGCTTGTTCTTCATTATAGCTGTTGTGTGTTGATGTCAATGTTGATGTCGATGCCTTCAACTCTCTTTCTTTTTCGAGAAGAGAGGATACACATTCTTCAAACTTTGGATCTGGCAAATTCTTCAAAGTGGTTGTCAATGCACTATACTCTACAGGCATGCTTTTAAGGAGAATTGCAAGTGCATCTTTCTCTCCTACTTTTGCATTTATACCCTCTAGTTGAGTCATAATGCTTTTGATTTTGTTGACAAATTGTGCCATGGATTCATTGAAGCCCATGTGCATACCATAAAATTCAATCTTAAGATGGATTTCTTGGTTTTTGGCTTTTGCACCAAACACTGTGTTCAACTCATCCCATGCATCCTTGGCATGATCTTTAGAGTCTATATGATGAATTATGTTTGGACCCAAGTGCAATCCAATGAGTGATAGTGCTGCTTCATCTTTTTCCTTCCAAGCATCATTTTGTGCAGTGGGTATATCTTCTTTTACAATCTTCCAAAGCTTTTGGTGCATCAGAAGATATCTCATTTGTGTAGACCATGTGTGAAATCCATCCCCGGTGAACTTCTCAACAGTTGGAGTGCGGATTGCCATTGCAAAGGTCTTACCAGTTTGATGATACTTTCAAATTTGGCAGTGTCTAATTGCATACAGAAAATCTGAGTTGACAGGTGCGTAGAGCTCGAAAAGACGATCACTTTTCCTTTTTGGAGCGTGTGCAAATTCTTCCTGGATTGCAAGTTATGGCTTGTTGATGATGTGGCACATAGATTCACATGCTGCTTACAAACTGTGCTTAGCAGGGGCTGTGTGCTTAGGTGGCAGTTAGCTAACCCTGAAATCAAACCTAACCATGGTTTAGTGTGAGTTGCTTGACCAATGACCAAACCAATTAACCCATGGTTGCTTGGAGCTAACCCAGGTTAAAACTTATCTGCCACGTGTCAAAATGTGGTGAACCTTAGAGAAGAAAGAGAAAATAGATATGCAGCTTCTCTGAAGCGAGGATGCGATGGAGAGCCGGGAAGATCTGAAGCGACGACGCAGTGGAGAGGTCACTTGCTGGTCGTCAGAGGTGCTAGGAGCCAGAGCTGGTCGCTAAAGCATGTTGGCTACTTGAAGAAGCTCATCCATAGAGCTTTGTAGAGGCTGCTCTGTGAGTCACGTATAGCGCTGGCTGGTGGAGTGCTGTGGCAGAGAGCCATGAGGGGCTGATGCTGAGAGCTCTTGCAAGGCTCGATGGAGATCGCGGCTGGTGGAGCGGCTGTTGACGCTAGTCGTGGAGAACTCGGTGGTCGAGTAGTTGGAGGTGTCGTTGGAGCTTGATGGAGCACTCAGAATTTTTCCGTTAGCTAGAGCAAGCCGAGCTAAAGTCCACGCTGCATAGCTAGCCTCCTTGCATGCGTGCTCTACGTGAGAGCTTCTTTGCTTGATTCATTGGCTTCGCCTTAATTACATAGAAAACCGCGATGTGTCCTCACTCTCACTTGCTCCATCAATTCCGTCTTCAACACAGAGTCGTCATGTTTGCTTCTTCTCTTGACGTAGGTTGCTATACACAGCTCATGTGTGCCATGCACGCTCTCTCTCTCGCTCTTGGCTTCTGGAGCTGCTGAGGCATTGGAGCAGCTGAGATCTGGCTGTCGCTTCTTTGCTCAGGGTCTGAAGCTTTGACTATTGCATGCCACTTGTGGGAGTTTGCAAGAGCCGTGGAGCTCGTTCGTTGTAGAGGCTTGTTTATTGCAGCCACACTCAGAGAAGGGAGAGCCAAGCTCTCTGATAACTCATAATACTCACAACAGAATGCTCATGAACCACTCACATTCTCTCATACTCCACCAAAATTAAACAAGGATAATCTCTCTCTCTCTCTCAAAGAGCTCAACGGAAATATGGACGAAAATTTGTTTTTCAATCTAAAACTAAAACTAAAACTAACCTAAGAGAAAACATGTGCTTCTAAGGCAACCTACAACTAATCTAGAAGACTAGACCTAAGCTCTGATACCATGACAAAGTGAGGATCCTACTCTCCTAGTCACTAAGACAACATCCTAATACAACACTAATCTACGGAGGATGCAACCTAAGTGCAAGCATGATGAAGAGAGTGCTCATGACATGTATCTCAAGTCAATTAGGTTCCAAGATAGATTAACTTGGACTCATAAAGAGAATCTTGAGATAGTGCAAAGTGCTTGATTGATATTACTTCAAATGAACCTCCCTTTTATAGGTGAGGGTACTTACATCCATTTGCTTGCTCACATGTGGGATATCTCCTCCATGCCATGTGGCAGCTTACCCTTTGCTCATACCTTTGCTCTACATGTGCTCATGGCACCACAACTCTCAACACAGAGCAGCACAGCAAGGTCCACAATAGAAGAGATCATGCTAAGCCAATAGAAAAGGATTGTAGAAAAGGCTGGTAGTTTAGCGTGCAACTGCGTTGTAGGTTGGGTGAGAGAGAGAGAGAGAGAGAGAGATGTACCATGTTTTTGAAAAAACATGGTTCTTAGTTCAGTTTTCCCCTCCCAAGAATCTAAGCATCCACGAATTATAAGATCAGAATGGTTTCAATGAATGATTGTTGATGGCCCTTTCTTGACCATTTACACACACACACACACTAATGCTTGTTGATGGCCCTTTCTTAACCATTCACACGAGCACACACACACACACACACACACACACTAATGCTTATTGATGGCCCTTTCTTAACCATCACACGAGCACACACACACACACACACACACACACACACACACAACTTAACTTTACTTCTAATTACATAATCCTCCACTTTATTTCATTTAGTTTTCTTTAAATTTTGCACACTTCCATGGTAACAACTTTTTTAATGTTTAAGTTAATTTTTGCTTTTTTTATTATTTCTTTCCTTCTTTAGTTAACTCATAATGACCTTCTTTAATTGGTATCGGCATTCCTTAACTTATTCCTTCACTTGTAGTTGTTTTTACTTAGTGAGTCCTTTATTTAAATTTATTCATTGCTTGAATTCGTAAGTATTCTCTAGTAACCGTTTATTTTTTTATTCATATTGTTTAGATGGAATTTCAATTAAAGGAGTGGGACACCTCTTTCTCTTTAGGGCTTAGCCTAGTTGAAAAGACTCTATGCAAATTGTGACTTAACTTGGGCTTTCATTGTCTTTATACTATGTTTGATTTCATTATAGCCTCTTTCATTGTTTAAAGATTTATGATTAATAGTCTCACTTGGGTGTGGACTACCCCCCACAATTGCATTTTATTTTATTAAGAAGGTGATTCATACCTTGGTGTGTGTAGTATTGATTTTTTATCAATTGTTATAGATAGCTTGGTCATTTTCTTTTCTTATTATTCCTCTTTGAAAAACAAAAAGTTGAGATTAACTAACCTAAGGTAGTGGATTATCCCCCACATCAATTTTTCTTTCGAGTGTGTGACTATCCCCCTTATTGTCTCACACACTTTGGTGGCAGAATAATGATGAATTTGTGACATTGATTGTACATATAACATTGTATGTGCAAAATCTAAAATTTGTGAATCTAGACGGATGTCTTTGTTCCTAGGTAAAGCAATAACATGCCAGGGAATACAGGCATTACCTGTCTACCCAGTTGAAACTTTGATGTTCAAACACCTAGTTTTTCTTGGATGGTGGTAGGTAAGTGGACCCTGACCTTGGAACTTGGACTACTTGATGGATTCAACACCCTTTTCCAATCTTATGTTCCTATTTCAAACTCAATATGATTATAAATTCTCAATTTTGGTAGAATTTTGGGAAACTTGCAATTTTTTGCAAATCCCAACTTAGATGTCGTAAATATTTTTGTATTCGTCTCATATATAACTTTTTATCCAAACGGTGGAATTAATTGTATGGCTTAATTATTGATGGGACTATTAAATCTAAACACACACACACACACACACATAGATTCCTCACGTTCTTCCATCAGAGTAAGTCAATACGGTGGTTTATAAACAGGGGTAGATCGTGGAATTATATCTCACTACCCTTTGCTAGAGAGACCACATACTTATGGGCACTTGGACTCTTTGGCAACTTCAATTTTGAGTATTTTAAGAAATTCTGTGTTGTGCTATCATTGACCATAATTCTTACCCTTTGGCCCTTTATTTTTCCATGCATCCTCATTAAATCATGAGGACCAAAGGTAGGCTGCCACATTGCTAATGATACACAACACATGTGGATGCTATCCTGATGATAAACCTCTACCTCACTGTACTTTTTAGTACCATTAAAGTGGCAACACCTGTACCGCATATACTTGTTTTTATGGAGGTTTATTTGGGGCTTCAGCTCTCGCTTGTTTGTTTTTAGGGTAGTTCCAAATAACGTGGTCTTTGCCCACATATTTTCCTTCTTGGCCCTTTCATAATCCTCTTTCTGTAGGAGAGGATTTTTTTGTGTTTGAGGTTTCTTAGGTGGTGCCTGGGAAACCTCCTTCTTAAAGTGCCCCTTCCTTTTCAAATTGGGAAATTTATTGAACTTAGGAACAAACCCTGCTTGTTCTAAAGTTCTAGCTTTGGATTTTCCCAACATATCATTGTATATTTGGGCATACTTAATTGCTTCTTCAAAGATCTTGGGAGAATTTCTTTTCATCTTGACCTTATATGTGTCTTTCAGACCTCTCACAAAACCCTTATTTTTTGGAATTCATCAATTCCTTTCAGCTTAAGGACAACCTCGCTATAGTTCGCTATGTACTGGACTAGCGTGTTCTTACCCATAGTACAATTGCCCCAAGCTTACTAACTTGGTGATGTCCAAAGATCATTCGTGCCTTTTGGGAGTTGAATTCCAACAAATACATGAATAAGACGATGCTCACAAGAGCTCATAATTCATCTTCATTTGCAATCTATATAATATTGCGACATGGACTATAACCATATGAATAAAGGTGTTGACCTCCTTTGATCTTGCATCCACCCTCGCCATCTTTGCTCCCTTGCATCAAGAACATGCATCAAAATAAAGGAACATTGTAAGAATTTAGATGGAGAACAAGCAAATACATAAGCCCTTAAAAAAATATATTTATGGTAACATATAATATAATTATTATAACCACACATAGTGTGGGTGGGGAGGCGACACGTTTCTTTTCCCAAAGAGTTATAATCTAAGGGAATGGGACTTTTTCTGGGCATCAAGTTTTTGAGCATCGAGAATATTAGTACCGAGAATATTAGCATCGAGTATAAGTCTCGTGAATGGATAAGATATTGGCATATTACCTGAATATCAATAGTCGTCTTCGTATTGCAACTTAACAAATCAATATCTTGCTCGCACCAATCGTGTAGATCTCTCTCAACTTTTGCAACCATGGAGCAAGATATTAAACAAATATACCTTTGTAAGACTAGAATATGTGCAATCATACAAATTTAGATTTTTTGTTGTTCTAAAGACCAAAAATCTACACAAAAAATAAAAGAGAAAACGAAAGAGAATAAAAAATAGAGGTAAACAAAAACTTTAATGAAAACAAAAGGAAGACATACTTATCAAGCAAAGCAACACTTATGTCATCATCAGTGCCCAAGCATAAGCAGCCATACTAGGTTTCCAAAGACCCACAGAGTCTCTTGGGCAAACCCCAGTGCTTACTAAAATACGTCACCCAAAAAAAAAAAAGAGAGAAAGAAAACAAGAAATAAAGAAGAAAGGAAGAAGGTGACTCAGCAAAAATAAAGAAGCAAGTCAAGAAACAAAATCTTCCAAAAAATAGGAATAATATCTCTCTCTCTCTCTCTCTCTCTCTTAATTAAAACATAAAAAGCTTTAAACAAACATGACAATACGGAAAACAAATGAAGAAACCAAGAAAGAATCACTATATTGCTTTATAGCATAGAGAAAAAGCAAAGCAAAAAGTCCTTCATCCTACACGTAGAGTAAAAGTCATTTCCATCCAATTATGCTTGGACGGCATGGTATTAAGCATGAAATATATGTGAAATTGAACTCCCAACTTATACTCAAATATTATGTTGCCTACCGTGAATATCTTTCTTAGCCTTTTTCTAGTATTTCCCTTTGAACAAGCTCTTCGTTCTCACATGACTCTTGCTTTCTTAGAGCTCAAAGCTCTTTCTTCCTCTGTGATTCTAAGGCTTCCAACTACTACTGGCAAGGTGAGCATCGAAGAAATTCTATGCTAAAGACCTGGCGGGAAAAAATGAGCTAACACACTTTCAAGTCAGGGCATCCTCTTCATGGGAAACCCATTGCTAGTTGATCACTTGATAGCCTGAAGTGCTTCTGCAATACCTTCTTAAAGTTTCAAAATATGTAGCTGGACAAACATACTCTTGCTTAACTCCACTTGCTGGACACTCGAAAGCATGCACCATCCTTACCGAAATCAGTTGCACGTTTAGTAGCCCTAGTCTTCATTTCAGACACCCCCTTCTTCTTGACCCAAAAGGCAGTAGCTCAAAATGCTGGCGTTGCATGTCTACATTGCTTCCCAAGAACCAGCCCAGCCATAATGGCCTCTCCCAGCAAGTCGAATCCCTCCCTATTGCCCATACATTTGCAAAAGCACGTGTCTTGGCCAATATGCTAGATCCGACTATCTCACAAGCCTTTGTGGATTCATGCCATGAGAGCAACAACATAGCCAGGTGCAATCTCATGGGCTCCTTCACCACCGCTCATAAGTAAGATAGCTAAGCAGTGTTTGCACATTGGATTACTCAGGATCTCCAACATTGCCCATTCAATTGTAACATAACTTGTGTATGAGCCTCCTGTAAACATATCCTAAAATCAAAGGAAGTAGGATTAGACGAGGAGCTCTGAGCACAAGAAAATTTTCTAATTTAAGAGACAATCATGAAAAATTTTCAGTCTATTACCATTAAAACTGCCTTGATATTATCATCTATACTCGGCTATGTTTCTTCAATAACAACAGATAACAACTTGTGTAGCAAGTCTTTGGGAGAGCTTGGCTCCACTCTCCTCAGCTAGTGCCAATCATCAATAATTTCTTGGAGAGTGGTTTTGAACATTTGCCCAACAACCTTCATGCATTTCATGTAGCTTTGTAGATCCATCCGTTGCATGTATGGGATAAAGTCTCCTACGTTGAATACATCAAGGAGGTATAACCATTCATTCAAGAGATTTACAATATGATTGGGGACATCTTTGCAGTCAAATTTTTTGCCCCAATGTCAACCTTTAGATGATATTATTCGAGGTGCACCTCAATCGTGAAAAGATAGGTACTTCCATCTTGCTATCTTTGAGAATGGATAGCATTAGAAGCATTATTTCCTTTTCCCTCAAAACCCTATAACACTCAAGCCTTTTATTATTATTACTGACGAGCTCCGTAACACATAGCTACCACATCCATTTCCAATAAGGCCCATAAGGAGCAAAACTAGTATCTACACCTTCAAAGATAGTATATATAGTTGCTATTACTCGAGGTCGAGTGGCGAAGGCATGATCTTGTGTTTGAAGGATTTCTCTGGCCATGGAGGATGTAGAAGCAATGATAACAAGGATGGAACCTAAGTGTGGGGACAAGTAAGGGGCCATAAATTTAGGAGAGATGATGAAAGAGTGGTGAGTAAGAGCGCACAAAAAGTGGAGGTGACCGATGATGGGTAACGATTTTGGCTAGGAGGCAAAGTAGCTATTGCAAGGCGATGTGATTTTTTATATATAGGAAAGAACCTGCAATGTAGAAGAGGAAGGTGGGGAGGAGAAGGGACCAAACAGGTGGATGATGAAAGCTAAGGGAGCTACACATCCAAGAGGAAGGCTGCATGATGGCACTTGTGTTCAAAGTGTTTGGTGTCAAAAGAAGAGGTGATGCTAGTCTCGCTAAATTTGAAAGGACGGCTTTTGAAAAGCAATCCATCGTAAAAAATAAAGCACAATTTAAACCGTTAGATCTTTGAAGATCAACACTTAAGATTGTAATAAGTGGCTTTATGAGGGTTCACAAAAGTAAAACTTCCCTCTAGGCTGCCTTCCGTAAAATATGATGTGGACTTACCTATAAAAGAGATATTGAGGTAGTATGTTACTTTGCAACCCATTGTTTGTGCCCACTACAAAGAGATTATGAAGTGGCTTTATGTGAGCTTAAGATTGTAATAAGTTGTTTTATGAGGGTTCACAAAAGTAAAACTTCCCTCTAGGCTGCCTTCTGTAAAATATGATGTGGACTTACCCATAAAATAGCCATCGAGGTAGTATGTTACTTTGCTACCCATTGTTTATGTCCACTACAAAGAGATAATGAAAGTGGTGCCATTCCCATGAACCTCCTATGAGGTTCTCGAGAATGGCAGTAGTGCCATTCCCCACATCCTTATAGGAGGCTATGGAAAATGATACTACTATCATTATTCCATTACATTGGGAGAATGGTACCAATGCCATTCTACCCATAGTTGATGCCCGCTGCAAGGGGGTTATTGGCATAATGGGTGCTGATTATTTTAAAATTCATACCTGGCAATCTACAACTCCTATCAACATTCTACCAATGCCAATATTTTTTATTTTTGGCAAACGAAAATCAGATGCCAAGAAACCAATTTAATCAAAAACCTAAAAGGTCACACTACTCACACTTTGATTAAACTAAGTCTGATCAATCACTAATTGAATTAAAGGAACTAAAGGAACTAATGCGACTAAAAAGGAGCCAGCAGGTGAAACAAAGGAACTAGTGAGAGGGAGGAAGGGAGGAATTAGTAGGAGGGAGGAACCAGCAGGAGAGGGAGGAAGGAAAGGAGGTGGAGTAGAGGTTGCCAAAGGGGAGGAAGGGAGGAACCAGCTGCAGGGAGGAAGGAAGGGAAATGGAGCATAGGTTCCCAGAGGGGAGGTAGAGCAGACGTTGTTGGAGGGGAGGAGCCAACAGAGTAGGGGGGAGGTAGAGTAGAGGTTACTGGAGGGAGCCACCGCCCCACCAAAGCAGGAGGGGAGGTGGAGCAAGTCGCTGGGCTGAGGAGGGGAGGGGACAATGAAGATAGAGAGGGATCCAGGGGGAGGGAAGCAAAGAGGGAGAAATGGAGGCATCCGTGATGGGGAGGTAGAGGGAGATGCCTCAAGAGAAATCGCAATAGCAGGAGCAAACCTCAAGATTACACAATTGCATTAATTAGCCTAAAAATTTACGCACTTGCATTAATTCGACACCTTAGCCTCAAAATCCTTAGCTTAGGATAATTTTTGGATGCAGGAGGCATGACCAACTATTGCTAAGAGGAGCTCCTTGCACTCATGCTAGAGCTAGAACTCTAGCAGGGAGATGCTAAGCCAACATTGCGAAAAGCATGTCCCTATGAAACCTTTGTGATTCCAACTTGTGAGTAATGAGGACCTGACAAGGTTGTTTGTAGGTTGTTTCAGCCAATCAGAAAGAAGTTCGAAGTCTTTGCACCAATCGCAAGGCTTGGGCATTGGAATGCTGGGCTAGAATTGGCAAAATCCACAAAATCAAGCCCACAGTCCAATGCCATAAAAATTGTTAGGTGTAGCATTTTGGAGCCACAGGACCAACCCCATTGGCATGCGCAGAGAGACCCTCTAGTTGATTTTCTATTTTTACTATAGGCAGCCTAGAGGGAAGTTTTCCCTTTGTGAGCCCTCATTAAGCCACGTGTTAGAGTCTTAAACTTTGATATTCAAATATCTAATGGTCTGAATCATGTTTTTCAAGTTGAAAAGCCACTCATTTTGGCAAAAATAAGCATGCTTTTTTACCCAAATTAGCTTGCTTGCTTTCTCAAACCAAGTCAATCTAGTAGGATTAAGCAATCATGCATGCTGCCATGTTCTTGCTACTCTCAATTTTTGTGTAGTAGAGCTGAGGGAACCATGCCTTGATCGCAAGCAAGGTTCCTAACCATCCCCACAAGTTGCTACTCTTGCTTGCCATAGCCATATGTTTGAGATGTCTTCCACCTTACTTCCATGTACTGGACCAGTGCCTCTACGTTGTCACCTTTGATTACCTTTAGATTTTTTACTTTGATTGCATTCAGATTTTGCAAGGCTCCCACTGAGTTCCCACCCCATACGTGTTCACGGAGCAAAGACATGGTGGTTTCTTCATTGCACATGGAGAGGTCGATTTGGGTTAACTAAATGTTCAAGAAAACTGACGAGGTCATGAAAGGCTGAGGAAGGTCAAAGATGGTGCTGATCAGAGAATGCGACTCCCTCAAACCGTTGGCCTCTACATGCCCTACTCTTGCCATGCCGGCACTTGCTCCACCTGTGCTACAAAGATCGTCAGAGTAAGATGAGTGAAGGAGAAATCAGAATCCTGATCCTTTCAGTTACCTTTGCTTCTCCGTCTATGCGCTTTCTAGCATTTGATTCCTTTTGGCTTCACTTTCCCGTCAATCCGTCTCTCTGTCGCAATTCTGTGGGCTCTCAAACTAAGCATATCGCTTGTGATCAAATTTGCAGTGATAATGACCAAATTGACAAACACCGCTCCGACTTCAAATGCATTTAACTTGCATCATTTGATTAACTTCATTCATTCCAAGGTGGCAGACAATACTAAAGTTGTGAACTTGTTCAAGAGTCCGCAGTGGCACTTCTGGAACACCTTAAAACCTCAAACCATCTCACTAGAACATTGAAAAACAAAAAAAAAAAACTTTGCAAAATGAGCCACTTGCGAAAGAGGGGTTCGACGATAAGAAAAGTAGAGAGATAATTGTCATACTACAGACAAGTTTCCTTGGCGAGATGATAAATTTTTGACTCCTTTTTTTAAGGGTAACCCACGTTTATATAGCTTCGAAGATGATATTACCTGCAGCGCCAGAAGGAGGGATTCACAAAGTTTAGCTAAGGAGGATCTTCTTGATGTATGTGTTACTTTCATTCTGCCATGATTCTTGCCCTAGTTCAAAAGAAAGTATATGAGACGCTCTTTTACTTCCTCTGATCTAAAGGGCTACTAGTATTGTTGTCCTCATGGGATCAATTTTGTCCAATGGGGCATAATTTGTTCTCAGCTATTGGCAGGGGGATTGCGAAATATATATGTAGCATAATCATTCAGCATCTGGGAAAGGTGGTTGAACCAAGTGCATCCATGAATTTAGTTGAGCATTTCAAGTGGGACAAACTCATGAGAGATTTGGGCTGGCAACACTGCAAAAGCTTCTACTGCATGCACTTTGACCAGCCCTCTAGGCCAACTCCACCATTTGATCAAAGTGAATATTTCCAGATAGCTTGTGTTGAGCTTGAACGAGATGAGCCCCTTTTTCGCGAGACGACTGAGGCAATTGTGTCTAAGAATAGATGTGAACAGAAGTTGAAGGAATTCACCATGCACGTGAGATTGGAGCCACCATGCTAAGGGTTAATAAACCACATGACAAGGAAGTTTCCTTGGGAGTGAAACTCTCAGAGCCGCGACGATATTGAAAAAAAAAACTAGTACATGTAGAAGACAAAATGAGATTTTTACAAGATAATCAATTGGAAGGCTCTCTACCAATCGAGCATGATTCATAAAAGCATGCGTTTATGCAGCATGATATTGCCCTGAGACTTCAACAACTGAAGGTGCAATTCCTGTGGGGGTTAAAGGTCATTATGCCTTTACCCCAGTTATGTACAATACTCAAACACATATATAAATGAATGAAAAAGAAGATTAGGGTGGTTCTGCACCCACCAAAACTTGTGTGGCTCTCTGTTTCTCTCTCTCCCTCTTCCATTCTTGCTTCTGTTGAGAGCACTCTCAACTGGTATCAGAGCCCGGGTGATCTAGCTGAGCATGCGTGAATGCTTGAAGCTCAGCAGCTCTGTGGAAGGAAGGAGAAGCTCTGTGGGAAGCCTTGTGAGTGACTTTACTTGCATCTGAGTGTGTAGAGACCTTGGAGGAACCTTTGGAAAAGTCACTTTGGCTTTGCGAAGTGGTTTTGAGAGCCTGTTAAGTGGTTTCAAAGAAAAAGTCATTTTTTTGAGCTTTTCCCTGTTCCGTTCGATGACAGAGACTCCGTATTGACTTGTAGAGGCAACTATTGCTTGCTTTTGGTGTCCACATTACTTCAGGAGCCTGGAAACACCTTCATTCTTGAATCTGGGATCATTTCATTGGATTTCTGACTCACTGTGTCAGTTTCTGCGTTTTTTGCCTAGGTGTTGGAACTCAAGTTTGGAGCAACCATTTGCAGATCTGTCAGTTCCGGTGGACTCAGGAGGTCCTAAAACTTCTATGTTGCTCATCATTCGCACTCCGATGGAGTTTACAAATAGCTCTGTTTCCAAAAACGTTTTTCAGTCCATGTGTTGGACCCAGTGATTGAGACCACGGTTTCCAAAACCGTCTGTCCCATTGCGTTCCGGACGCCCAAAAACCCTTACCTATCAGTTCTTGCGCGATTCGGTGGAGGATTTTCAGAGTTATAGATCTCTATGTATTCGATTTCGTCTCTCTGTTATGCATTTTTCATTCTAAGGTTTTGAAACCTTAGATTTATGCCACATGGCAGTGGATAAGTGTTGACTCCCATTTCTCACTCATCGGTTGGGATTTTGGAGTTCTGGCAGAAGAGAGATATTTGCAGATTTTCTCGCTGAGTCCGATTATGCAATGGCACCCATGTTTTGAGGCTTTTCAGGTTCTATTTTTAGTAGCGGTCATTACCGTGGGACTATGATTTCTTGAGCATATCTTATGCAGATCACTCTGGTTGCAGTTTGAGCAGTGTGCGCTCATTCGTGGTATGCATTGGGTTACAGTGGATGATTTATAGGCCATTTGGATGCATTACGGTCCTTATTGGATGCACTGATAGGCCCAAATTGCCTTGTGGGATGCTATTTTTATGGACGCTTTACACATGGATGCTATTTTATGTTGAGGGACAGGTTTGACACATTGCAGGTGATGCACTGATAGTGCTATGCTTTCTTGGATGATATATTATTAATGCATATGCCAGTGGACGGTGTTTATGCTTGAGTCATTTGGCACTTATTGGCATTTTCTTTTGGGCCAAATTTGCTCATATGGATGCATAGTATATGCACATGAGTCAGATGCTTTGAGACATGAGTTTCGGTGATATTTCACTCTATTGTGGCATACACATTTGGGTGCACTTGGTATTTGGTGTGATTCTCTCTTGCGGGGACTAGCATTTGGGATTTTGTTTTATTTGCATTATGGCATCCTCTTCCATGTCTGAAAAGGAGTTTTTCAACATTAAAAAGTTTGATGGGACAAACTTTTCTTTGTGGAAAGAACAAATAAGGGATGTGCTTATTCAAAAGAAGCAGATTAAACCCTTGGCAGGGATTGAAGCTAAGCCTGCAAATATGTATGAGGATGATTGGAATGAGTTGGATGCATTAGCAAAGTCTACTATTAGACTTCATCTTGCAGAGTCAGTTTATTTCACAGTAGTAAATGAGCAGACTACGGAAGATTTGTGGAAGAAACTGTGTGCCACTTATGAGAAGGAAACTGCCTCTAATAAAGTTTACCTCATGAAGAGGTTGTTTGAGCGCTGCAGATGAAGGAAGGGGTCTCCATTGCTTCTCACTTGAATGAATTCAATATTATTTTCAGCCAGCTTCAGGCTCAGAAAATGAATTTTGCTGCGGAGACTAAGGCAATATTTCTCTTATGTTCATTGCCATCCTCATGGGATACCTTCCGTATAGTTGTTAGTAACTCTGCACCTGGTGGAGTACTGAAATTTGATGATGTTGTGGGTAGCTTGTTGGCCAAGGAGATTAGACGGAAGTCTATGGATGGCAACAAGCAGGATGCAGCCTTAAATGTGCAAAGGGGTAGATCACAGTTCAGGGGGAAGTCCCAAGAAAGAGGGAAGTCTCGTAGCAAATCCAGGGCACGAAACATTGAGTGTTACCACTGTGGTAAGAAGGGCCATATGAAAAAGGATTGCTACAAGCTGAAGAGAGAGCAAAAGGATAAGAAAAAGAATGCAAGTTGGGGTGCAAATCGAAAGGAAGAGAGTCCAAGGGAGGACAAAGGAAAAGTGAAGATCGAGGAGATCAATGCAGTCACACATGATAGTGACAATGATGTTCTCTTCATGTCTACTTTATCTGCAGAGTTGCTTAGCACTTCAGATGATGCATATTCCCAGGATTGGATTTTGGATTCTGGTGCTTCATTCCATGTTACTCCCCATAGGGAATGGTTCTCCACTTATGATAGTGGAAAGACAGGTTGTGTGCATCTTGAAAATGACTATGCATGTGATAGTGGGAGCAGGTGACATAAAGTTTTCTTTTGCAAATGGGTCTGCATTTGTTTTGAAACATGTGAGACATGTGCCTAAGCTGACCAAGAGTCTTATTTCAGTGGGTCAGCTAGATGATGCTGGTTTTCACACCACTTTTGGCTTTCAAAGTTGGAAAATTCAGAAGGGCTCTATGCTTTTGGCCAGGGGTGCCAAGTGTGGGACTTTGTATCCCTTACATGTATCAGGGGTATTTGATCATGTTGTTGCAATAACCGAGCAGCCAAGCACTTCTTTGTGGCATTGCAGGTTGGGGCACATGAGCCAGAATGGAATGAAACTCTTATGCCGTTTGGGTTATGTACCGCATTTGAGTTTCTCTGATTTTGAATTTTGTGAGCACTGTCTCTATGGGAAGCAGACTAAATCAGCCCATAAAAGAAGGGGAAAGAAAGAGTTTGAAATGCTTGATTTGATGCATTCAGATGTATGTGGTCCCATGCCTACACGGTCATTAGGCGGGGCTGAATACTATGTGACATTCATTGATGATGCAACTACGAAAGTGTGGGCTTATGCTATAGCTCGGAAGAGTGATGTGTTTCAGGTATTTCAGAAATGGCTGGCCTTGGTTGAGAATTAGTCAGGTAGAACGCTTAAATGCCTACGGACTGACAATGGTGGAGAGTATCTCTCTCATGACTTTTAGTATTTTTGTGATACACGTGGGAGTAAGAGGGAGCTCACATTCCCTCGTACTCCAGAGCAAAATCCAGTTGCAGAAAAGATGGATCGTACCATTCAAGAAAGGTTGCAATGCATGCTTTCCAATGCAAGTCTTTCTGGTGGGTTTTGGGCTGAGGCAATGAAGACTGCAGTGCATGTGATCAATAGATCACCTAGTAAGAGTTTGGATGGTGGTATTCCTGAAGAGGCATGGAGTGGCAAGAAGCCCTCTTACTCTCATTTGCGTATATTTGGGTGTGAGGCATATGCACATGTGCCAAAAGAGCTTCGAAAGAAGCTAGATCCTAAGTCTAGGAAATGCATCTTTCTGGGTTATGGTGAAAGTGGAGAGATGGGCTATCGTCTCTGGGATCCAGAAGCCAAGAAGATCATACGCAGCCATGATGTGGTCTTCAATGAGAAGAAGATGCATAAGGCACCCATGAGGGATGTGGAAATGAGGAGAATCACTTTCCAGGATGTGAATCCACCTGTATATGTTGATAGACAGCAAGCTGTCCATGCACCAAATGTGCAAGAAATGGTACCACCAAGTACTCCCACAGGTATACAATCAAGGGTAGATGATGGATCATCTATTAGTGGAAATGATGAGCCAAATGTGGCTGATATGCAGGTGGGATAGCAAGCTGAAATGCCCTTGAGAAGATCATCTAGAGTGTCTAGACCGCCTGATAGGTTTGTTCCAGGGGTAGACTATGTGATGCTTACTGATTGCGGGGAGCCTCCTTGCTACAGAGAGGCTATGATGCGTGAGGATCAACGCAAGTGGAAGTATGCTATGCAATCAGATATGAGTTCACTTATGAAGAATAAGACTTGGGACTTGGTTTCTTTGCCACATGGAAAGAAAGCATTGCCATGTAAATGGGTCTACAAAATGAAGGTCACAGGTGATGATGTGCCTAGGTACAAGGCCCGTTTGGTTGCTAAAGGGTTCAAGCAAGAGAAGGGTGTGGAATTTGATGAGATATTCTCTCCGATTGTGAAGATGACCACACTAAGATGCATGCTTGGACTAGTGATAGTAGAGGATATGGAGCTTATGCAGATGGATGTCAAGACAGCTTTCTTGCATGGGGATTTGCATGAGGAAATTTACATGGTGCAGCCGGAAGGCTTTGAAGAAAAGGGAAAAGAGCATTTAGTTTGCAAGCTGAAGAAGAGTCTCTATGGTCTTAAGCAAGCACCTAGAGAATGGTATCAGAAGTTTGATGCTTTCATTCGGTCCCAGGGTTTTAGAAGGAGTGAAATTGATCACTGCCTCTACACTAAAAGGGCTAAGGATAATAGCCTCATAATCCTGGCACTATATGTGGATGGGATTTGCAGGTCATATTCTTGGTATGTGCATCACGCATGATCGGAGTAGGAAACTCCTTTGGCTTTCACAAAAAGAGTATGTTACAAAAGTTTTGCAGCGTTTCAATATGGAGGGGAGGAAGGCAGTGAGTACTCCATTGCCTCCATATGTGAAACTGAGTCATACAGATAGTCCCAAATCAGATGAGGAGAGGGCCATGATGGCCAAGGTTCCTTATGCATCAGCAGTTGGGAGTCTTATGTATGCTATGATAGCTACTAGACCAGACATTGCATTTGCAGTGGGAGTTGTTAGCCGGTATATGGCTAATCCAGGAAAGAGGCATTGGGAGGCAGTTAAGTGCATCATGAGGTACATGAAGGGTACCAAGGAGATGTGCATCTGCTTTGGTAAAGGAGACATGCGTGTACTTGGGTACACAGATTCAGACTATGCAGGGGGCATGTGGATAGTAGGAGATCCACCTCTGGTTATGTGTTCACCTTTGCAGGTGGTGCAGTGTCGTGGATGTCTCGCGCACAGAAGTGCATTGCTTTGTCTACCACAGAGGCTGAGTATGTTGCAGCCACAGAGGGTTGCAAGGAGGTTATATGGCTTGATCAGCTAGTGGGAGATTTGGGGATTCATACAGGTGTACCGACATTGCATAGTGATTCCATGAGTGCTATTCAGCTAGCACGGAATCCGGTCTTTCATGCAAAGAGCAAACACATTGAGGTCAGGTACCATTTCATCAGGGAGGTACTTGAGGACAAGCGCATAGAGCTTGTCAAGGTCCATACAGATGATAACCCTGCAGATATGCTGACGAAGAGTCTACCTAGTCAGCGGTTTGAGTATTGTCGTGTATTGATGGGCATTGGATAGTATGCTCACTGGTTGTTCTCCCTTAAAGGCACATTGTCCTTTAAGTGGGAGGTTGTGGGGGTTAAAGGTCATTGTGCCTTTACCCCAATTATGTACAATACTCAAACACATATATAAATGAATGAAAAAGAAGATTAGGGTGGTTCTGCACCCACCAAAACTTGTGTGGCTCTCTGTTTCTCTCTCTCCCTCTTCCATTCTTGCTTCCGTTGAGAGCACTCTCAATTCCATGGAGGGAGTATTCTGATCTATTGATGACAATGCATGCTTAACTTCACAGACACAGGACGTTGCAAGTGAGAGTTTGCACCTTCTAGCAAAGAAGAAGCAAAAGAACAAGCTAAAAGTCTCTTTTGCGAGGTGGCCAAGAAAGAAAGGTCTAGCATTAATCAGAGTTAATTTGGTTCTTGTGGTACCTTTGACATTCATAGGTAAATGCTGAGTGACAAGGTGCATCCTTATGGAATCAAAATCTGAAAGTTTTAAGGAACCATATTTTGAGGAACGTGAGGCGGTTGTTTAAGGGATAGGTGATATACCATTGAAAGTGATGTACCTTTAAAAATTGTGTGGCATTGCTATAGGAATTGTTGATAAAGTTGGAAGCCCAAAAGCTGAGCACGACCTTTGTAGGATTATTGAATGAACAAAAATAGCTGATACCGCAACACACCACTTGATAATAGAAAGCATTTAATAGTTTATAAGGCTGCAACTTTGCTGATACTTAGCAACATAGTTACCACATCACGCATAGATAATAGTAGCTACTATAACATGCCTACCAATAGTGTAAGTTCCTTATGTTGGGTGTAGACCATTGTATTTAACACATGCTCTTGCATGAATGCATATCCACAAACCCACATGTACATTGATATAAATTTATACCAAAGTAATCGTATTGGATTTTTAAAACAGCAAATACAAAAGGGTTGAGGCAGCTATCGTAAGATCCTTATGTTGGGTGTAGACCATGTTGTATTCGACTCCAAGTGAGAACAAAGATCAACTATGATAAAATAACCTGCAGCAGTGCTAAAGCAACTCCAAGGAGGACATGCTACAGCCAACTATATCAATGGGTGGAATATTTTCCTCTTGATCGTGCCAAAAAATAAAAAAGGAGTTGAACAACGTGCCCGAGGTAGTGGACGACGGCGATTGAGTTAAGGAAGGCTACCCAAATCCTGGCGGTTTGCTTCTTGCAATGAGGGTGATGGGGCCAGCAGTAGTGAAGCAATTTCTTTCAAGCTAACAGGACTCACTTTCAGGTCAAGGAAAAGGATAAATAACATATGCTTACTTTAGCCCATGACCAGGAGAGATATGCCCCATAAATACAACAACTGTTGTGTAAAGGCAAAACTTGCTAGCTAGTTGTGCACACATTTGTTCTAGGAAATAAATCAACGTAGCCATGCTTGAAGAGAGATTCAATCAAGCGGTGATGCTTCATCTCCTAATTAGACGTGAGACAAGAAAGGAACAATCGATCCAGTTTTCACCCCAAGTTGGTTCTTTTCTTGACTGATTGTTGTTGCAAACCCAGCTCCGACAGCGAATGAAGGTATAGTCTTTTATTTATTGTGTGTCTCTTGATCTTAATTTAATTTCAAAGTGATAAGGAATTCAACCTTTGCATTTCAAGATTCTTCCTTGAAACTCTCAAAGAAATGCAATCTTGTTATTTGATTATTTTATTTTTATTCGGCACAACCTCCTCCTCTTCGTCTTGGAGTCCATAGTTTCCATTCATCCGTACATCTAATAAGAATCATTGCAACGCATATTGGAGTTAATAGTTTTCATTCATCTAATAACAATCATTGCATCATAGATTCGATAAAAATCACTGCAATGAATAATGGATGAATAAGTCCTTCAATTCATCGAAATATGTGGTAAAAAATAGTTTCTTTTGGCAAGGTGTCTTTCTCAGTTTAATGGCTAACGTATCCTCCAAATTTTGCCTTTGAATCCCAACGATCCACCTTGAAGTATTGATAAAATCTAGGTTTTAATCGTGTTTCAAAATGCCTTCTATTTTGAATGTATTTTTACATGTTTGCAGAAAGTGAAAGATATCTGTGACTGGTGTGTAAGATATTGATTTCTCAACTTGCAATACGAATACAAAGAATTGATATTCAGGTAATATCTCAAGTATCTTATCCATTCATGAGACTTATTCACAATATTACTCTCAATGTCCTCAATCTCAATGCAAAAGAAAGAGCCCGTTCCCTCAGGTTATAATTCTTTGGGGAAGGAAGTGCGCCACCTCCCTGCTCACACTATGTGGGTTGTAAAAATGATATTATATATTATTATAAAAATATTTTAGTTTATTTCCTTTCCCTATGTATACTTGCTTTAATCTAAATTCTTACAACATTCCTCTCTTTTGATGCATGTTCTTGATACAAGGGAAGATTCGAATCAACAACAAACACAACCAACTTGGACACAAGATCTAAGGATGACAGTTCATATGATTATAGTCCATGTCATTACAAATATGTAGGTTGCAACCAATGATGAATTATGATCTCTTATGAGCATAGTCATATTTATGTATATGTTGGGCTTCAATTCCCAAAAGGCACAAATTTTTGCACATTACCAAATCAATAATAAAACATAACCCTGACATTTACAGGGACCATCGGGTTCTAATGGACCCTATGTCATGTCTCATATCTATAAATTTACTCTCTTTTTTTCCTTTAAACAACATTCATTAAATGATAGGATTCAAGTGCAATTTCAAGTCAATAATTATGTGCTCCATGGCAAAAATGGCACTTTAAAGTATAGGGAGCGAGCAAAGAATGAATGAATGCCAAGGTATGTGAAATATAGGCAGCGATCAATGAATGAATGCTTGGTAAGGGCAAAAAGATATGTGATGATAAGTGGATTTAATTTATAAGAGCCTCTCATGCATTATGCTACTCAAAAATCCATTTAAAGCACCATAATCTCACAACAGTCTATTTTTAGCATTATTGTGATATGTTGTTGTCTTTTTTTCCCCTCTTGTTTGTGCTTTGTTGATGGCAGAATTACTCTTCAACTCTATTTTAAAGGCGACCAACTACACCCTAGTTCCCTATTTTCCTTTAAAAATTTGATAAAATGCTAGGATTCAAGTTCAATTTCGAATTTATTAGTTGGGCGAATTCCTTTTCCTTTAACCTATAAATAACACTTCGACGCTCAATACGGTTTTGATTTTCCAGTGTAGCTCCATCTTCGCAATGAGCAAGAGCCTTGGCATTCCTGTTAAGCTCCTGCACGAAGCTGAGGGACATATCGTGACTATCGAGCTTAAGAGCGGCGAGCTCTATCGTGGCTCCCTTATCGAGTGCGAGGACAATTGGAATTGCCAACTCGAGAATATTACCTACACGGCCAAGGTAAAGCTTCTTTCTGAATGTCTTGCTGTGAACGGTTGTCTTTATGTCGACCTCTGAGTATGTTTTGTAACTCGTCCAGGATGGGAGGGTGTCTCAATTGGAGCACGTGTTTATTCGTGGGAGCAAAGTCAGGTATGTCGGGAGTAGAAGCTTACCAATTTCGGTAGTCACATGTTTCCAAGCGGGTACTTTAATCACTCTTTGAGGTCGAACCGATGGTTCTGGGGATTTCTCCAGATAGGCTTTATTCCGCGCGTCAGTTGGCAGCTGATTCATGCACGGTTGCTTTTCCGATGGAACTTTACTTGTGCCCATGCATATTCTTTACACTTATTGTCGCGTGGTAGTTTGTCATCCTTCGAGGAGAAGTGAGAGCTAAGTCCAGCGTAGTTATAAAATCCAGAGAAATTGAGGGTTTGATGTGTAGTTATGTAGCACTTCGGTTACGAGTCTTTTAATCTGCCATACAATCGTCGGAGTTGATAAGTCATTGCGATGCACTTCATGCATTATTTTTGTTTTCCTATGTAAGCATAGTCTAGAAGCGGTGAAAATGCCTTGGATCTGCGTCTGCCTCGCTATCTCGTGCTGTGTTGGCGCAGGGTGGTGTGGTCTTTTGGATCTCTGAATCCGTTGAGCTATGTTTAGAGTGACGCACGGTCTCCTCTGAAGAAAGCTGTGATAGGTTGGACCTGAATCAAGTGTGCTCTGGTCGCTCTTTGTGCCATGAGTGGCCTTTGCAATCTCTCTCTCGGCAATCCATACTGTCCGCATATCAGCTAGCTTCTCCTCCTCCACACCACTGTGTTCTGGAGCTGACTCAAATGCATAGAAATCTGTGACATGCCGTTGTGTCTGGTCAGTCTCTGTGTCATGTAGTCTGGTTACCTCCTGCTGCTCTCTTTGATCTGTCATAGCATGATATCCTTGTGTCGACGCATCTCAAGCAGATAGAGTCCAATGCAGACTGGGCCATGGAAGTGGATCAATTGTGACAATGGGCTGAACCCACTCCCATCTTGATAGAGATAGTCGGATCTCGTAGTAGGGTGGACAAGTGTAGAGAAAGTGCTCCTCTGCCTCAATCACTCCTAGTGTGCATAACATGTAGATCCGTTGCTCTAGAGGTATACGTGCTGCTCTCCTTGTCCTTAGCTGATGGGATGAAACCCGCATCTGTCCAATGGCGATCCTCAATGTGTGTGAGACTCCTCTGTCCTCGAGATATTGGGGTCTGATGATGAAACCCTCCTCCGAGACTCTTAGGAAGTGGTCGCGGTAGAACTGGGTCTTGGTGGGGAGCTCCTAATCTCCCCTCTAAGTCCGAGTTGTGTGGAGCTGGAGGAGGTCTAACCGTATGATATAGTTAATCTCACCTTGTGGGATGGGTGCGTCCATACTATACTGAAAGGGAGGGAGCCTGTCCATTTGAATCTCGTGTTTGGCGAACCATGTGGATGTACGGGCATACCATGTGTCCACTCTGCTCTTAGCCAGGTTGAGAACAATGTAAAACGTTGGTCTAGATTGAGAATACTCCAAGAAAAAACGTGAGTTCAGTTTGGGTACATGCTGATCCTTTTGTGACTACATCCAATTCATTGTTTGCATCGCGTCGGCTTCAAACCTTGGGATTCTCTTGTAATTCTCTCATTTCAGCATTGTATTTCAGCCCCATTAGCATTTAGAAAACAGCTTCAAAAGTCTGGGACAGCCGGACTCAATCCAGACTATGGGATCCAAGATAATTTGGAGCAAGCCCTCAGTCCCGCATGAGATAGTACGGGTAGAGTTCGCCGTGACATATAGATTGATGCCTTCTTCTAGACAGTTACATTCATTCATAGAGTCTGGGACTTAGCCCAGTGGAGACTACCTAGGCTGGCTCTAGAGTCATCTAGACGACTATTCTCAATACTGTTCTAAACTTTACGACTATTGCAAAATTCAAACAATGGATGGTTCGAGACTAATGGCCAACTCAAGAGTGAAAGAGGATGGATATTCCGTTTTAGGAACATCATCGAAGAATAAGTCTGATGCAGACTTCTACAAGGTGATCAACAAGGCAAGGGAACACCTAAGCATCCGGGAATATTGCTGGTTGTGACAACAATGAGCATTTTGATATTCAATTTGGTTTTTGTATGTCTATGGTAATCACTAAAGTTGATGGCTGTAATGAAGGGGAAAAAGGGGCCAAGTTAGAGGTCCTTTAGGTGGAAAATGTGGAGGGGCTATATAAGTCTCATCCACCCCCTACTATGTACCTTTTGATGTAACATCTAATCCTATCTACTCTCTTCTCCTTCCTCCTACGTGCTGTCTAGCATGTAATGAAGGGGAAAAAGGGGCCAAGTTAGAGGTCCTTTAGGTGGAAAATGTGGAGGGGCTATATAAGTCTCCATCCACCCCCTACTATGTACCTTTTGATGTAACATCTAATCCTATCTACTCTCTTCTCCTTCCTCCTACGTGCTGTCTATTCTCTCTCTCTCTCTCTCTCTCTCTCTCTTTTCCTCTCCCTCTACCCCTTTCCTCTCCCTCTTTCCCTCTCTCTCTCTCTCTCTCTCTCCCTTCTGCTCCTCTATTCCCCTTTCTCCAAATCTGTCCCCATCGTGGAAGAAGCTCCAGATGTTGGAGCCACGAAGGGGGCTGATTTCCCCTTTCGTGGAAGAAGCTCCAGATGTTGGAGCCACGAAGGGGGCTGATTTCCCCTTTGATCCCGGTGGTGCTAATGAACATTATATGCATGGTATACAATCCGATGACACTCAGCCCACATGTAACCCGCGAGGCCGTAGGCCTAAAGTCTTTCATGTGGAGCTTCAGGTTGCTATGCCCTTTCGTGCGCGAAAGGATGCAAATGGTAATGCTCCTGTGGACGAGGAGATCTATTGGGATGCGCAACAAACAATTTATGCTATCTCTTCTTTGCATTGATGGGTGCCAAAAGTGCTGAAACTATCAGATTGAAAGGTCAAATTAATGGCAGGATGTCACATGCACCCCTGCACTTGGGTGCAAGGTGACAAACTGGCTACATCGACAAGTGTATTATAATTCCCAGATAGGAGATTTTGTCGTATGTTGTGACCCCTTGTCCAGGGACAGTCAGGCACAAGCTACGTAGGTCAGTCTCTCAGCCTTAGGTCAAGTCAGTAGTCAGTTCTTGTTCACTAGTACCCACTAGAGAATAGTAGGTTAAGTGTTTCCATCTTATAGTTAAGGTCTTAGCCTAGGTTAGGAGTCCCTTTAGGGTCCCCAAAGGCTGGACAGGTAAGCAGGGAAGGCAGCCTGCAAAGGCTGCCCAAAAACTCCCCTGGCAAATGAGCCAGGGAGGGCTTTTTATAGGCTGGTTGTAGGCCAGCCAGTCTGTAAAACAGACTGAGTCTGTAATACAGACTGAGTCTGTAAAACAGACTGAGTCAGTCTGTTTACAGACTGGGTTGGCTCAGTCCAGCGCTATAAAAGGGCCCCTTGGCTGCCCTGTTTTCTCATTCAGTTTGCTCCTGCCTTCAGTCCTCCTACAGCTCCACTTCAGCCTCCTGTGCAGCCCCTCAGATCCTCAGATCTGGCCCTGCTCTACCCTCAGTCCCTTGGCCATCAGTTCAGCCTGATCTGAAGGTGACCACGCAGCACAACAGTCGGAGGTTTGGACCAGCAAACGGAGAGAGGTTTGGACACTGTTTCCTCAGCTTTCTCAGCTCTCTTTTACAGTTTACACAGCTCACTCTCAGCTCTATATTTTCGCCATCTCTCAATTCTCTCATAGGTCCATCCCATGGAGACTAGGAGAATCCTGGATCTATCACTTCTAGCTTTTCACTCTCTCACTCACGCAGTAACCCTGCATTCCGCTAGACAGCACAAGCCTCTTCCTTGCCTTGCAGAAGCGTCCTACATCGTCAGTGTGGACAGCATCAAGGTCTTGGTATTGGTCGGCATTGCCTCTCAGGTCTTTGGGTTTGCTATACGTGTGCACAGTGAGCTCTTCAGAAGCGTGTTCCGTGCTCTCTTGAAGAGTGTTCTTTGTATTTCTCAGTTCTCCAAGTATAAAGCAAATTCTCCCCTGATTGGGGGAGGGGGCCCTCAGTGGGTACAGGGACCCAATCGGTTGTCGACTCTACTCTCTCTCTACCCTCATCTCCTTTCTCTCTCTATGGTAAACAACGCTCATCTCTCACTAAAGGTTTAAAGAAGGTATTGTTGTGAATTACACGATCAGATAACCGTTGCATGTTACATTGGTATCAGAGCTTCGGTCTGTATCCAGCTTGACTACCGCGAGTGTATGGTTGTGCTGAGATCCGAAAAGGACACACAATCAAGCGCCATGGAAGGGTCAGGAAAAGATTTCAACCGTGAAGACTTTGAAGAGGAGAAAGACTACCAACAAGATACACTTCCGCCAAATGCTCAAGAAGTGATGGCAAACCTTCTAGAGCAGAATCGGATCCTGCTGCAGCAACTCAAAGAACATTCATCCCAGCTGGAAGAAAGCAGAAGACAGCTGGACTAGACAAAACAACGTCTAGAGGAAAAAGAAGCAGAAAAGCCGCTGGAAGAAAGAAGAACCACAGATTTTGAAAAATTGCTCTTGTTGATGCGTGAGGAACGCAAAAGTGAGGAGGCATTGTGACGCGCAGAGCTCGCCCAGGCAGAGAGGCAACAAAAGCTAGACCGAGAGGCGATGCTTCTCCAACACCAACAGATGTTAGCCGCTATGCAGGCAAGTTTGAGCGCAGCGGCCGTCTCCGCCACAGCTTCGCCATCGATAAAGGTAACACCACTCACTCGGTCCACTCCAAATTTTGTTAAGTATGATGGTAAGTGTGATCATTCAGCAATTTTGCAATTTATTCACAGTTTGTAGCTCATTTTCCGTTAGCGCGGATTCAAGATGAGCAATATAAAGTCCACCTTGCAGCCCCTCATCTTACAGGTGAGGCGGTGACTTGGTGGCAGCATTGGGCTAGTAAGCATATTGACCCAAAAACGTTTAAGACGAATTTCGTTTGGGCAACGTTTGTGGCCCACCTCAAAGCCAGTTTTCTCCCACCCCAATATATGCTTAACCTGGAGGATGAGTTCGCTCGTCTTATCCAGAATGGTTTGCTTGTGTTGACATACAGTAATAAGGTCATCACACTGGCGCAACAGTTGGGCGTGACGGAGAGCGCCAAGATGAAGCAATTCATTCGAGGTTTGGACACGAACATACGTTTTACCATTCGGAACTTCGACCCGCCGGATTACGAGCGGGCGTTGACTCTCGCACAGAATCAGGAGATGATGCTGAACGGGGGAAAGCCCAAGCAGGTCCAGAAAGATTCCAAAGCCCCACAACAGTCAAACAATACAGCGGGTAAGGATCAAAAGAAGGACAACCAGTTCCAAAAGAAAGACGGCCAGGCATCTGGTCAAAAGAGGGAATCCAAGCCAAAGATGACTCCGGATGAGAAGGCTAAAGCGGGTATTACAGGAGGCTATCTACAGCCCGACATAAAAGGGCCCCTTGGCTGCCCTGTTTTCTCATTCAGTTTGCTCCTGCCTTCAGTCCTCCTACAGCTCCACTTCAGCCTCCTGTGCAGCCCCTCAGATCCTCAGATCTGGCCCTGCTCTAGCCTCAGTCCCTTGACCATCAGTTCAGCCTGATTTGAAGGTGACCACGCAGCACAACAGTCGGAGGTTTGGACCAGCAAACGGAGAGAGGTTTGGACACTGTTTCCTCAGCTTTCTCAGCTCTCTTTTACAGTTTACACAGCTCACTCTCAGCTCTATATTTCCGTCATCTGGGATCTATCACTTCTAGCTTTTCACTCTTTCACTCAGGCAGTAACCCTGCATCCCGCTAGACAGCACAAGCCTCTTCCTTGCCTTGCAGAAGCGTCCTACATCGTTAGTGTGGACAGCATCAAGGTCTCGGTATTGGTCGGCATTGCCTCTTAGGTCTTTGGGTCTGCTATACGTGTGCACAGTGAGCTCTTCAGAAGCGTGTTCCGTGCTCTCTTGAAGAGTGTTCTTTGTATTTCTCAGTTCTCCAAGTATAAAGCAAATTCTCCCCTGATTGGGGGAGGGGCCCTCAGTGGGTACAGGGACCCAATCGGTTGTCGACTCTACTCTCTCTCTACCCTCATCTCCTTTCTCTCTCTATGTTGTCTTGGAAATGGTGGAGTGAGAGGTCTATGATTTGATTCTTGAATGATGCTCTTTTTTTCTGTAGAGAGAAGAACCTTTATTAATGCTTGAAAATCCAATCATACAAATCAGGAGTCTGAAAGGTGTTGATCATGGAGAAAAAACGTAGTTGTTGGAAAAAAACAAACCAGCATGTTCTAGAGAATACAACTCACTGCATAGGGAATCTTTGGAACAAGGGCTAACGACTAGGGTGGAGGTCTATACATCTGGTGAATAGCGCGCTTGATAAAAGCATAAACGACACCTGTCTGCAGGTCAAGCCTTGCAGCTTTTGGTAGTCGTCGAAGTCCCGTGCTCCCAGATGGTGCATGGTGTAGATGAGATCTTGCCAGAGGGCAACTAGAGGATGTTGCACATTGCGAAAGCATACGACATACATACATACATACATACATACATGCATGCATAGATAGGTAGTGTCTCTGTTGACCTGGATTGTGTAGGTTGGAGAGATTGGATCACTGGAGAAGACATGACCTACCTTCGTCAGCCATGCAACCATTTTCCACGTGAAGTCTCATTGCAACCTCTAACAATCTAGAGCGCACCCATTCAATCCTCTTGGTTGTGGGGCAACCCCAAAGCAATACAGGATGTCTCCACAGGTGGCATCTATTGTCTACCCACATCTGTTTTACCCGCAAACCTCCATCCGAAAGAAGGACGAGCTCTTCTGTGGTCTGCGATTGGTCCAAAGACGTGACTAAAAATAGGATATAGCCTCTTGGGAAACCTATTGCTCCACCCAATGACGCTCTGGCGACGAGGGAGTGTGTCATGCATGAGAAGAGGGGCACCTCCTCCACCCTAAACCCTAAACCTTAAACCACTCACTCGAATCCCATTTAAAGCATACGACATACATACATACATACATGCATGCATAGGTAGGTAGTGTCTCTGTTGACCTAGATTGTGTAGGTTGGAGAGATTGGATCACTGGAGAAGACATGACCTACCTTCGTCAGCCATGCAATCATTTTCCACGTGAAGTCTCATTGCAACCTCTAACAATCTAGAGCGCACCCATTCAATCCTCTTGGTTGTGGGGCAACCCCAAAGCAATACAAGATGTCTCCACAGGTGGCATCTATCGTCTACCCGCATCTGTTTTACCCGCAAACCTCCATCCGAAAGAAGGACGAGCTCTTCTGTGGTCTGCGATTGGTCCAAAGACGTGACTAAAAATAGGATATAGCCTCTTGGGAAACCTATTGCTCCACCCAATGACGCTCTGGCGACGAGGGAGTGTGTCATGCATGAGAAGAGGGGCACCTCCTCCACCCTAAACCCTAAACCTTAAACCACTCACTCGAATCCCATTCTATCTCCCTAGAGACTGGCCTCCCATAACCTAAGGTGCCATCGTGCCCTCTCACCCTACCAAGAATGAAACTGCCTTGATCCTCTGCCACTGGACAAGTCCATTGCCTCGCCAACCTCGGGGTCTCTTGTAGTCTCCAGCTGAGAGCCTCGAGGCATCTTTTACAATGATAGGAGCTGAGGGATTGTTGCAAAAACTGAGTCTTGAGAGGCACCCTGGTCCTAGAAACCTGCCCGTACTAGTGAGGGGTCGTGTAGCTTCCCCCACCTGTCTCTGGGATTGCAGCATCGATCTCGACCATCTAGGTGCTTGCCCCCCTCAAGTGAGAGAGTGCCCAAATTCGTGCCTTTGCTTTTGTGGGAAGGCGGCTCCATGTTCCAAAAGATCTGGCTTGGCCACTATCCCAGTGTGCCCATCTGATGTGTGTCCTTTGCCCCAAAACAAGTCCCCCCTGGTCCCGAACCTCTGTATGCCAAGCCCTTAAACTCCTCATGGCACCTCAGACTGGCCCAGATGAGCCCTTCAAATAATCGCTGCCAAACGTTGTGGAGGCTCCTCTTCAAGGGGGAGCAATTCCTTGTGAGGTGAGTCTGTAAAAATCCACTTGTGGGACTGCTACCATTAACCTCATGTACGGGGTGTGTTCTTGAGAAGCCCTCGTAGAAGAAAGAGCTTATAGGGCTTGGAGTTTGGAGGAAGACAACGTACCACTAGCTTGCCCAAGAGGGCTTTGCTCTGCATCTTGGGATCAATGTTACCAAGTCCTACCTGTGCTTGGGGTAGGATCACCATTTGCCAAGTGAGCCTGGCTCTAGTGTTCCTCGTGCCGTTCGAACCCACCCTCAAGAAATTGCGCACTAGGTGCCCGAGCTTACCCATACAACCTCTATGGAAGCACCATCAATAGGCTATGTACCAAGCCGTAGCCAAGAGGGTTTGCCTGCCTGCTAGAGAGAGTTTGGTCGAGCTCTAGTATAGAAGCTTGCGCCTCACACTCTCAATTACTGGGGCAATGTGCTGCTTTGCTGAAATATGAATGCCCACCTAACTGTTGGAAATAAGGGTTCATTGTCACAATTGTAAGCCCCCAAATGAGGAGAGCATATGCCACATGGGCAGACCAAGGTGGAAAGAGAGATCCACATGGCTGCCATTGTAAACTACTCGGTGCTTTCTATCAATTCAGACAACGGATTTTGCAGAGGCGTTTGAATGAGATGATTGCGAGTTGCGAAACACATATACTTGAACTTAAGAGTTTGCAATTAAGCTGGAATTAAGACTTATACAGCTTAAACACAAAGTGACATCATTGGAAAATGCAATATGATTGAGGGGCCAAGACGGTCCCCCCCCCCCTTATCCAGGCTCACTTTATTCTTGAAAATGGAGATACAAGACCAAGGTGCAATGCACCTTCCAAACTGATGAACTCAGTGAAAACCTAGGACCTAGATACAAGACTCAAGAGCATATGTGCAAGGTAGACAACAAAAAGGAGGACTTCAAGCTCAGGTTTCAACTCTTGGCTTGCTCAATCCACTAGGAAGAAGCCTGCAACAATCACCACTTACATCCAACATTAGAGACAAGCACTAGTTTCTAGAAAGATAGTAGAAACAACATGATATAGTGCTGTAAATGAGATAAACTTGACAATACAGGCTCCCTTCGTGACTTGACCCTTTTGTAGATGAAGTCCTTGATGCCTCTGAAGCTACCTTGGGTGAGGAGAGTGTGGAAATGGGGCTGGAATGAGAACAGCTTAGAAAAACAGCCTGTAGGCTAGAGAGAGAAAGCCTTTATGGAGTGATAGCTGTAGAGAGAGAGTGCGAATGCTGATCCCAAGGGAAGGAATGTAAGAGAGGAGTTGCTGCTGTTCCAGAGGTGTAGAGAAAGGCAGATTTCTGCAAGGGAAATGGGCTGGAACAGTAGAGAGAGAAATTCTGCAGTAGAGAGAGAAAGACTGCAGCAGGAGAGAGAAAGGGGCTGTGGCTGCTCCAGGCTAGGAGAAGGAGAGAGGATGCTGCTGCTGTTCCAGAAGAGCTGAGAGGGGGCAGATTTCTAGAGAGGAGGGACTGGAACTGCTGTTCTAGAAGAGCTGAGAGGGGGCAGATTTCTAGAGAGGAGGGGCTGGAACTGTAGAGAGAGAATGTGCTGTTGTAGAGAGAGAATGTGCTGCTGAGGTGAGAGAATGGCCTGGGGAGAAGCTGGCTGCACCCAAGGAGCTGGAGAGGTTCTGTTGCATCATCCAAAAGGAGGGAGAAGAAAAGTGATGAATTTTTCATGTAGGGAATGAAGGGGAGAGGCCTTCTTTTATAGGCTCAGCCCCCCCCCCCCAGGCCTAGAGTGGAAGGTGGACACTTGTCCCAGATTTTTGGTGGGCTACAGTCCCAAAGAGGACAGCCCACAACCTGCCCCAAATCTACCAGATTTGGGGCCAAACACTTGGCCTGCATGCCCTGCCACTCGCCATGCATGCTACCACATGTGTGGGACAGGTGGACTGACCTGCCAGCTCAGATTCCATGTGGCAGTCTGCCACGTGTCAGCTGCCACGTGTCACTCCCAAAAACCCTAAAATTTCAAAGTTGTCAGAATTCAATTCTGATCGCACCCACGGGTTCCTAACAGCTTAGACTATCTATTGACGTACTCTAAGGTCATAATTTAGCCATACTGAGCTCATTTGTTTGTCGTCTTATCTTGTATCTCCATTACTCTTGGCATGCTGCCAGGCCCACACCCAAAGCTCAGGGAACATTCTCTTGAATGGTTCCTAGGTCGGTATGCAATCTGTGCATTTGATTGGTCCCATGTTTGGGTACTCAGGTGGGGTGTGGTTTCCAGATGTCCCTGTCAAAGAGAGGCCATCACTCTTGTGGGTCACTAATGCCCATAACCCCAAGCAAGGGGGTCCACCCTCAAATGCTAGACCTAGTCCCCATTGTCCGTAACTGAACAGTAGGAAAACATTTCATTTCTTAATAAGCATACTATTGAAAAACAAAAAGAAATAGTACCAAGCAAGTGGATATATGTTGAAGCAGAATGACAGCCATATGGCTCACGGTTTGAGCTGGGCAGAAGCTCAGGTAGAAGGCTAACTTGTGTGCAGCAAGCAACAAGAACATTGCGGCTGGTACAGCAGCAGGTACAGGTTGTACGGCACGAGGCTCAGGTCTTCTTGAATCACTCAGAGAGGTCGTGGATCTGCTGCAACCAGGTGTGGCTGCTGTGCAGAAATAGGTGCTGCCAAAAGCTTTGGAAATTGGAAGAGTGGTGGATTGTTGCAGTGCAGACTGGTCGGCAGATTAGCAAGGCCAGAAGAGCTGCAGCGGGGCTGGAACAGGAGCGAGTATCCTGCACACAGGGAAAGCATACAAGGCCTTATTTAGGCTAGGGGCAGACGGTCAGTTACAGACTGGGTCGGCCAGTTTGGAGGGGCTAAAACCCCCTATAAATAGCCCTCAGCCCTGGGGGTTATTCTATCCATTCAGTCCAGGAGTTGGGTCTCACAACTGGCTGTCCAGAAGAGCAGCAAGGAGGTCAACATCCAGTGGAGGTTGTCCAGAGAATGTGCAGCAGATACCGGAGGATCACAGTAAAGATTGGAAGCAACCCTCACCTTTGGGAGTAGTCCAGGGTGCATACCTACAGCCAGTAGGGTAGGACAAATCTGCAGGCGGGCGCTGCCCAGGGAATCAGCACTACACGAGGTCATTGAAGAGCACACAACCAAAGAGAGTGCAAGGATGGAAGTAGGAGCAAAGTTTGTGCTCACCACAGAAGTGGATTGCTGCAGGTTTTGGGATCTCTTGTGAAGCTTGACTTGCAATATATTCTGAGGCATTTTGTGGATTATCTCCCATTGTCTCTCTGTCGAGTTCAGTGTCTTGTGAGTTCTATCTTCTGGACACATATTCAAAAGTTTTGAGTTACATCTTCTTTTCTCTTATTATCCATCTATTATATACCATTACATGAGAAAACTAGCTGCAAAGACTTGGGTTTCTAACACCAACATCGTAAGTACCTCGCTGTCTGCCCGCACAGAATCCACCTGAAGCCGAGTGCAGCACCCCAATCCAGAATCTCTTGAACCTCTTGAGCTGCTGTGAGGATGATGACTGATTTGATCCAATTGATCTTGGCCCCAGAGGCCAATCAGTATCTGGACCCCCTCAAGGCTCTCTCCCGTGCCCTCCACATACGTGCCGTGTTATCTGCAAACTCTCCGTCCAGTACCTCCTTGAGACGGAAGAGGAGGTGCAACCCAGTGAGGCCTGCTGCTTGAGAGCGTAGAAGATAGCGCAAAGCCTTTGCCACAGAGAGAAAGAGGAAGAGAGTGAGGGGGCAACCCTGTCGTACTGAGCAGGAAAGAGCAAAGAGCTCTGCTGATAATCATCTGACTGGTGCTCCCTGCATACATGGCTGAGATTGTGGATTTCCATTTTACTTGTTGCCTGCTTTTTCCTTTGAAGAAGCACTCTTTTCCAGTGATTTATCCAGTTTTGTTATTTTGGCCTTAAAGATCCTGAATTTTAAGCTCAAACATCATATTATGAACTGTGAATGTGTGCGTCAGAATCTGTCTTTACTTACTGATATGCTTATGCACACTGCAGATTCATGGTTATCCCTGATATACTTACTGTACCTGTTGTTATGCTTATGCACACTGCAGATTCATGGTTATCCCTGATATGCTGAAAAATGCACCTATGTTCAAGCGGCTAGATGCCAAAATCAGGGTGGGTCCCTCTTCTTCATTTTTAACATTTTGCAGGTTGTTAACTCTCAGGAAGTGTTCTTGAAGCTTGCATTGCCTGGTATATGTAGGGAAAAGGCTCAGCTGGTATTGGGGTTGGGCGTGGGCGGGTGGCGGCTCTTCGTGCCAAGGTTCGTGCCCTTCCCCACAGTTGTGATTTTGTGTGACATTTTCATTTATCAATGTGCCTATGTTTTGCATCTTTATGTTGGCGTGCACTATTGGTGGCATAAGGCATACTTTTCGATTCATACAAACACTTTCAACTTGCTGGATTATTCTCATTTGCTGCTCTGGTACTCCTAAGCAAGTACCAAACACAATTTAAGACACTGCCATAAAAGCCTTCTCCTTTAGTGCTAGCCTTCGCCTTGGCTGAGTCTGCCCTTCACCTCTGGAGTGCTGACAGAAACTCAGTATGAAGACTTTGTATAAATGCTGGTATTGCGATAATTCTTTCTATCTTAAATGGTGCTTTGCCCTATCGGCTAGATTTAGATGCTCGTTTTGGAGAGACTAAAATGAAATCGTTTAGACTTCACAAGCAGTTGTAGCTTGAATGAAGACATTTTGGACTACTTTTTGATTAGCCTTCTCCTTTAGTGCTAGCCTTCGTCATGGATGAGTCTTCCCTTCACCTCCGGAGTTGCCGACTGAAACTCAATACGAAGACTTTGTATAAATGGATGCTCAAGTATGTGTGGGTGTGTGGATTTGTATGTGTGAGAGCATATTTTTATACTATGGTCTACACCCACTGTTGGGCGCTGATGACGTCAGTGGGGATGCTATAGTAGCTAGTCCTTGCTATGTGTGATGGAGTTTATGGTTTTCAATCTTATGAGTGACTATCGTGAGATTGAAACTGCACTATGTTGTGTTTTGAGAGGATGAGTTTGGGAATGTTTTTGGATTCATCTAGGTATATGCTTCTGCTGTATCAGCGGACATGCAAATTTCACCTTGTGAAGTTTTCGTCCAAGTTGTGGCGTGTTGGTATTGCAATAATTCTTTCTATCTTAAATGGTGCATTGCCCTATCAACTAGATTTAGATGCTCATTTTGGAGAGACTAAAATGAAATCGTTTAGACTTCACAAGGAGTTGTAGCTTGAATGAAGAGATTTTGGACTACTTTTTGATTAGCCTTCTCCTTTAGTGCTAGCCTTCGTCATGACTGACTCTGCCCTTCACCTCCGGAGTGCCGACTGAAACTCAGTATGAAGACTTTGTATAAATGATGGTCAGGTATGTGTGGGTGTGTGGATTTGTATGTGTGAGAGCATATTTTTATACTATGGTCTACACCCATTGTTGGGCGCAGATGACGTCAGTGGGGATATCATAGTAGCTAGTCCTTGCTATGTGTGATGGAGTTTATGGTTTTCAATCTTATGAGTGACTATCGTGAGATTGAAACTACACTATGTTGTGTTTTGAGAGGATGAGTTTGGGAATGTTCCTCGATTCATCTAGGTATATGCTTCTGCTGTATTAGCGGACATGCAAATTTCACCTTGTGAAGTTTTTGTCCAAGTTGCGGCCGGCTGGTATTGCGATAATTGTTTCTATATTAAATGGTGCGTTGCCCTATTAGCTAGACTTAGATGCTCGTATTGGAGAGACTAAAATGAAATCGTTTAGACTTCACAAGGAGTTGTAGCTTGAATGAAGAGATTTTGGACTACTTTTTGATTAGCCTTCTCCTTTAGTGCTAGCCTTCGTTATGGCTGAGTCTGCCCTTCAGTGCCGACAGAAACTCAGTACGAAGACTTTGTATAAATGGATGGTCAAGTATGGGTGGGTGTGTGGATTTGTATGTGTGAGCATATTTTTATACTATGGTCTACACCCACTGTTGGGCACTGATGACGTCAATGGGGATGTCATAGTAGCTCGTCCCTGAGTTAATGGTTTTCAATCTTATGAGTGATTATCTTGAGATTGAAACTGCACTATGTTGTGTTTTTAGAGGATGAGTTTGGGAATGTTCCTGGATTCATCTAGGTAGATGAGTTTGGGCATGTTTCTGGATTCATCTTGATATATTGCCATAAAAGCACCATAGATGTGCTCTTGAATGTCAAGGGAATCATTTCTGGATATCCATGATTTTTATGCGTTAGAAATGTTGGGATTATTGTGGTCACCTCCCCATCTGATAGCTTTCAAATGAGACATGTGGGAGGTATACCAGCAGCATAGATTGGGTCTTAGAGAAGCCATGTAGGCAGATCTAAAGACTGCCACGTGGAGAGATCAGAGAGTGAAGGCAGCCTGCCATATAGGCAGCAAGCGATCTGCTACCGCAGGCTGAGAGCTGATACGGAACTTGTATGGCTGAAAGACGGGTGGCGGGGCCATTCAGAGGCCATACATGTGTTGGAATAGGGTTGGTCACCTCCCCACCTGTGAGCCCCCATATGAGGAATGCATCGGGGGGTGGACCATTGACTGAGAGGAGTAGGCATGGGGCTACCACATGGGCAACACATGGGCTGCCATTGGGCAGTAGAGAGCGAGAGGAGATACCTGGCAAGATCAGGGCCACCATGGTGGGCAGAAGTGGTGCAGGAGTGCCACAGGGGTGTCCATGGATGGAAAGGATAGGCATGTGCAGGGAAACCTCAGTACGGACTGGTTGGAAGCTTTCTAGGGCCTAAAACAGGGCTGAACAGAGACGGAACAGATGCATCAAGTTTTGGAGGGCCTATGGGCCTAGAAATAAGGCTGGCCTATGGGCCTAGAAATAAGGTTGGATATGGGCAGGCCTGCCTGGGCCAGTGGCAGCCTGCCACGTGGCCAGGCAGGGCCACCAAAAGACCTGCAAGCATTGCCACCAGGGGGGTCTTTATAGGCTGCAAGGAAGAAGTCGGCTGGAGGGCCTGTCTGAGTCAGCTGGGCCAGCAAAAGACCTGCAAGTGTTGCCCCTAGGGAGGGCCTTATAGGCTGCGGCCTGTCTGAGTCGGATGGAGGGTCTGTAACAGTCGGCTATTTTTGAGGGGGCAACCAGCCGCCATAAAAGGGGGCATTTGGGCCTCCATTCCCCATCACTTGGAGCAGCCAGTTTAGGAGCAGGAAGGAGCAGCAGTAGGGCTTCCTTGGGCCTATCAAGGATGTGAAGGAGACCTATAAGCCCACCTAGGCTGGTATCTAGATAGCAAGGTGGAAGGGATCTTTGCACAGAGAGTCGACATAAGCTCAGTGGAGCACATGGGCTCAAAGATCTAGAGGTGCTAGGCATATAGTAGAACATTTTGATATTGTACTGTGTCCAGTTTGTGGAAGGACGGGAAATATGTAAGTGTTGCTTCTGTATTTGTCTTGATGCACAGTCTATTTGCTAGCTTGCACACACATGAATGGTTGTGAAGTGCACACATGTTGATGAAGCTTGATTCCATAGTGAAATCTGCGTGTAATTCGTGGGCTTATCTGTCAGTCTTCCGCTGCGGGATACCCTCTGGTGGGATTTCAATTTCTAACAACATGGTTGGCAACATTAGGTACACTTGTCTAGAGAAGACGCAGGGCTACAATATCATGTGGTGGAATAGTTTGGGACTATACTGGTTGGTAGTACTGCAGCAAAGTCAAGGTCCACATGGGCTGTTTCAGATCCAGAAGACTGTAGGTGATGGGGTGCAGGTCCAGAAGGTTGCAGATAGGTCCAGCAACAGGTGCCTGGACTAGTGCTATAAATAGGTCTATGTGCAGGTCGGTTGACTAAAGGTGTGTGCTCCAAAGGGTGTGTGTGTGAAGAGGTGTGTATTGGGAGATTTTGTAGGTGTGGAGCTAAGGCCCGAGGACATCAAGAATGCTTCCAGGGTAGTGGTGACACCAACAAATCTTGACGCTGGGGTATGCATGATGTAGATGCCCTAGACATAATCATTGGCACTATGGCGGACTTGGTTGTCCTGCACATTTAGTTTGGGTATACAATGTTTCAAGGATGGACCATTCTAAAGGACATGTATGAGATCAATAATGCACCTAGAATTCTCGACCTCTCTACAACATGCATATGGATGAGGGGGACTCGGTTCAAGTCACATCACTAAGATGAAGGTAGTAAGGGATCATCTCTCAACAGTTGGGTTCACCTTAAGTAGCCAAGCTTTTGCTCCCCAGGAGCTACAAAGGTTTTGTAACAGCACTAGTTACATTCAAAGAGCTAGTGCCGCTACTCTCGCAGGGAGAGGCTTGGGAAGGGAAGAAACTCCAGTGATAGAGACTTTCATACGAATGAGAAAACCAAGGATAAGCCTCAATCCGATGGAGACTTCAAAGAAGACTCAAAGAAAAAGAAGTGCTTCTATTGTGAGAAGCTAGGACACTTTGCAAAAGACAATAGTAAGAAGGCAGCAGAACCAAAAAAGAAAGGATCTAACAAGTCGAAGGGAACGCCATATAGAGGAACTCTTTCTAGTCAAGATGATTGATGGAAGAGATGATTAGTATGTCGACAATAGAGCCTGTTAAAGACAAAGCAATGGTTCAAGAACCTGGCCGGATTAGTGCTAGATCATCTGTTATTGTGGAGACAATCGAAGATGCCCAATCAAAGGCAATGGAAGCATTCCATTCACAAAAGTATGGGTGACGATAAGGCATTAACAAATGTTTGAAATGTATTGGATGTATATAAAAATCTGCTTTCTATTAGTGAATTGCCTAAATAGGATGAGGTCATCTTCGACGAGGACAAAGTGGTTATCAAATCCAAAGTGACGAATAAGATGATTGCTCGAGGCATTGAAGAAGAGGGACTCTACAATATTAGTGCTATTTCGTTGGAGAGGAAGAGGCCGAGTTGAGGGAAGATTGGCGCATGGTTCTGGATGGAATCTGAAAGGCGATTTTTAGGTTTGGAGGTGAAAGAGTATGCGATTTCCAATCGAATTGGGCATCATGGGTTTTAAGCCATTTTATGCCCAATAACAAGTCTACATGAGCTAACTGCAGGCATCCACAGCCCGTGGCCATGCTGGACTGCCATGCAAGCAGCCAGCTCAGCAGCAGCCCACGCAAGTAGCCACGCCACGTGGGAGTATCATGTAGTCAGCCAACAAGGACAGGGCGCAGCAACAATTGCTGGATGTCAAAATCCCAGGCCATGGGTGTAAGGGTGTTCCACCTCGCCCTTTGATATCAGTCATTCAAGGGGTTCAAGACCGGCGCCAGCAAGACACAGTTGTACAACAGGATACAATATTACAGCAGGCAACAGGGTTACAACAAGACCAGTATGCCTCTCTCAAACCCAATCTTCCTCTATCCCTATCACCTATATGCACAAGGAAAATCACATGGAGCATCATCCGATAGCATTAACCCACAGCTCATATCCTTTTTTTTTTTTTCAAAGAAAGGAACCTTCTATTAATGCTTGAAAGATTTCATACAAGACAGCAGCCCTGAAGGTGCTGAGTATGGAAAAAAACCGGAAAAGGCTGAAAGAAAAAACCGGCCAGTTCCAGAGAAACCCAGCTCACTGCCTAGGGGATTTGATATTGGGGCTAACAGCCAAGGGGGGGGACTATACAACCAGTGAATCCCTCGTGGGGTGAAGATGTAGAAAACGTATGCAAGCCAAGCCTTGCAGAAACGAGCACGCCTCTCGATGGTCGCCCTGGAGCTTGGAGTCCCACGCTCCCACTAGATGACGACTAGGTTAGCTGAGGGTGGAACCGGGTGCTCACCCATCACGAGACTGCAACGAGCCACCTAAATGTTCCACGCCGTGATGCTGGCTACCACCTCCCAAACGCTGTCCTCCCTAGGAGGAGGAGGAGCTAGGGTGTCAGGAGGGACTGCCTCATGGAGTGGTATCTCTGGATGCTCTGACTCTGTATCCGGTAGGTTGGGGAGATCTCATCAATCTGAAACACGTGTCCTTCCTCTGTCAACCAGGCCACCATCCCCTAGGTGTAGTCTCTTTGAAGACTCTGCATATGTGTCATGATCCTTAGGGCTCCCCATCCAAATCCTCGGTGCGCTACGACAGCTTCACAGGGAGTGTGGGAAAGTCTCCAGGTGACCATCAGAGCAACAAAGGCACTGCCCCTCCAGTCGCATCTGCTCCAACCATGGTCCGATGGGTAATCCTCTGTGGGCGGCTAGCCAGAAGAAGTAGGATATCTTCCTCAATCGCAAACTAGACCATAACCGCGTCCAAAATGTGGAACAAACATCATGGGGCACTCTCTGGGTCACCCAATGCCTCTCCCTCAAGGGGGTCCACGTCGACGAGTCCATTTGAAGCCTCGTGCCAATCCGTGTGGTGTAGGAGAAGAAGGGCTAGACCATAACCGCGTCCAAAATGTGGAACGAACATCATGGGGCACTCTCTAGGTCACCCAATGCCTCTCCCTCGAGGGGGTCCACGTCGACGAGTCCATTTGAAGCCTGATGTAGGAGAAGAAGGGCACCTCATCCACCTGCTCGGCTAGGCCGCCCCTGGAAGGCCAGAACCACACTCTCGGATCCCAGTGGACCTCCCTCAAGTGTCTACCCTCCCATAGCCAAAGGTGCCATCTAGGGGTATCCTGCTCCGAGATACTCTCTGGGCCACCCAATGGGGCACTCTCTGGGTCACCCAATGCCTCTCCCTCAAGGGGGTCCACCTCGACGAGTCCATCTGAAGCCTCCTGCCAATCCGTGTGGTGTAGGAGAAGAAGGGCACCTCATCCATCTGCTTGGCTAGGCCGCCCTTGGAAGGCCAGAACCACACTCTTGGATCCCAGTGGACCTTCCTCAAGGGTCTATCCTCTTATAGCCAAAGGCGCCATCTAGGGGTATCCTGCTTTTAGATACTGGGAGGGTCAATGTGCCACTCCTTCCCCAAATGTTCCACCACTCTATGGATTTTGTCTAGTTGATCCGTGCACCCGAGGCCTCGCAGTAGATAGCCAGGGCGCCCCTGACTCTCTCTAGGCTCACTGTGGTGCCCTCAACATTCAAGGCTGTATCATCTGCAAACTCCGAGTCAAGCAGCTCCTCCTCCTGTTTGATTGGGAGCCTCAACCTTGTGAGGCCCGCCACCTGTGATCTCAAGTAATAGCCCAAAGCCTCCGCCACAAACAAGAAGAGGAAGGGAGCGAGTGGGCAGCCTTGGCGGATAGAGCGAGAGAGAGGAAAGGCCTCGCCCGTGTGTCCTCCGATAAGCATCTGACTAGAGCTCCCCGCATAAAGCGTAGGAACTCCTTTGACTCATCTGTCTGAGAAACCCAATCTCTGCATAGTACCCTCCAGGAAGGACCACTCCACCCTATCGTAGGCCGCCTTAAAATCCAAGAGAAGGATGGCCAACGGTTGTGACTCCTCCTTGGACCAATCCACTGCCTCCCAGAACGTGAAGATGATGTCCAGGATGCTGCGCTCCTAGACGAACCCGGTCTGTGTGTCGTGTATGATGTCGGTAAGATGGGGCCGTAACCGCACGCTCAAGACCTTGGCGAGGATCTTGTATGCGGTATCAAGCAGAGTGATCGGTCTCCATTGTCGAATGTGTGACCTATCATCCCCTTTCGGGATCAAACAAATCCACCCCCTACTCATGAACTGAGGGAGGGAGCCTGTGTCAAATATCTTCTGGCAAGCTAAGCGGAAAGGGGTGGAGATAATCTCCCAGAAGTTCCAGAAGAAGGCCGGAGTCAAGCCATCCTCACTCGGACACTTCTGGGTCGGAAGAGCCTTGAGGGCTTCGCAGAGCTCGTCAATTGTGAAAGGCTCCTCCAGTCTGCTGCATAAATCCTGCGAGACTACTATCAGAACATGATCCCAAACTACCTCTCGGGTCACAAGACCAGCTGGGGTCATCCTCTCCATCTGAAAGAGTTGGCTATAAAAACCTGTGGTCAGGTCTAAAATCTCCTGCGGGTCAATGTGTGTGATGCCCTGCGAATCACGGAGATGCTGCAGCTGTGGCCTGCCGATCGGAGCCCAGTGGCTTGGAAAAACTGTTTCATCATCCTATCCCCCTGCTGCACCCACCGGGCCAGGAGGAGTGATAGGAGAACTCAGCCCTCCAAATCTCCGTGTCCTGAAGCTCAATGCGAGCGCTCTTGAACCTGTCGCTAAGCCACTGAGAACCTGGGTCCAGCTCCCTGAGCCGCTCTATGGAGGCGAGGTCTCTCCTCAAAGCCCGCTCACGCTCCTGAAGAGTCCTCCTCTGCCTAAGGGCGTGAGCCTGCAACTCCTCATTGCTCCTCTGGATCGCATCGGTCACCCACGCAGCCCAGCCCTCGCACGGTGTCGTCTCTGACTGCTCCCAAATCCCTGTTGGATCTCATCGTCTTGCAAGAGGTCCTCTGGAATGCGGACCCCCTTTTGGGGGAGACCTCGGCGGGGCTGATCTAAGTGAAGTACTACTGGAGAGTGGCCTGACATCGTGGTACCTGCCAGAATCCCGGTAGAGCCGCCTCTGTGCAGTGCCCAGTCCCCAACATAGAAACGGTCTAGTCTCTCGAGTAGTCCATCATGTTTCCTCTGTTTGAAAAGAGAAGGCTGCCAGGTGTCCTGTTGAAATCTGGCTCTCTCCACCGGTCTCTGCCATTGATCATGAAAATGAATTCTAGGTGCTATGCTCTGCTGCTGGCATCTCAGAGAAGGAGGCGCCGCTCTGCTTGTCTTCCCCAAACTCTAGGTTGTTGAAGTCCCCTCCAACAATCCAGGAGTCTACATCCGGAAGACACTCTGACAGCCTCCTCCAAAAGGCTGGGCGGTGCTGTCTGCACGTTGGGGCATACACGTTCAGGATCTTGTTAGAATTGAAACCCTTATCTCTTTCTTGTACTCACACTTCATTCACTTCAGTTCAGTTGACATTCGGGAGTGAACTACGTTCAGCTCACTCTTTATCTTGCTCACTCTTGCTCTCTTGCTTTTTCTCACATTTGGTATCAGAGCACTTCCTCCCTAGACCTGCTCCTTGCTCATAGCCTCTTGCTTCTAGCTCCGGCATTTTTGCTCCATCGCCAAGCTTCAGCTCCCGGATGTCCGTACAGCTCCATCTCGTCCGTACAAATGTACGGATCCCGTACACCTGCACATCTCGTCTGCACACGTGCGCATTTTGTCCGTACAGTCCGTACGATTGTACGGATTTCTGTACTGCGCGTCAGATTCGTTCGTACAGTTCTGTATGGCCGAACGTACATTTTCGTATTGCGCGTCAATTTCGTGTGTACAGGTTCGTACTTTTGCGTCAGTTTTGTCCGTACGACTTCGTACAGATCTGTACTTGCAGATTTTTTGCAGATTGAAGGTGTTCGGTGTCCGTCATTTGCAAGCTTAGTTGTGCATCAACCATTGTTTGGCTTCGCTTTTGGGAGCACATTTGAAGCTATAGCAGACATTGCAGTAGATTTGCAAGTTTTGGAGAATTTTGGGGCTTTTGCAATTGCATTGCAATCTAGTAGTGAAATTTGGGGCTTTTGCAGGCAGAGTGCAATTTGTGCAACATTTGGGGCTTTCAGATCATTTGCCCTCTTTTGTATGCAATTTTTCGCAAGAAATTGGGGCTTTTGCATTTGGGTTGCAATTTTGCAGGTAAAAGAGCATTTTGGAAGTTTGCAAGCAGTTCTGGACTCAGTACGAGTCAATTTGCAGACTTCTGCCATTTTTTGCAGATTCTATTTGCAGATTTTTGGGCATTCAACAGAGCTCAATGAGACACTGAATACTTGGTATTTTGATAGCGGTGCTTCAAAGCACATCACTTCCCAAGAAGAGTGTGTTTGTATCTCTGCATCCTCCACCCACCAAAAAGAAGGTGACTTGTGCAAATAATTCGTCTTATTCAGTGTCTGGAGTGGGAGACATTATTCTCACATCCACTCATGGATTAGATTTCAGAATTTCAAATGTTCTCTATGTGCCAGGCATAAAGAAGAATTTGCTTTCAGTGTCCTCACTCAATAGAGGAGGATTTCAAGTTGTTTTTGATGATGACAAGTGCGCAGTCAGAGACAAAGAGAATGACTATGCTTTGATGTTGTCTGGCACTTTGTATCGGGGTCTTTTTCAGCTTGATCTATATGAAAAAAGATCCGATCTTGCATTATCAGTGAGCACTACATTCTCTCCCTCTGATTCTCTCACTCACATCCACAGCATCACTTTGTGTATTGAGGCCTCATCTTGCAGTTGCAGTTACTATTGAGTAGGAGAGAGAGTGAGGATAGTCTATCTCCCGCTACATGCATAACATAGCACTCCAAAATATCCTTCTAGGCTTGAATCTTGATTAGAAGTTGATTCATTGTGCGATCCTAGAACTGCTTTCTAGCTGGAAGCTGCACCTCGTAGGTGTGATCACTAGGTGTCGTAGTCAACTATAGTTTCTACACAAGTTTGTGGTTAACAAAATTGTAAGAACTACCCTGGTTAAAGAGAATATGAATCCGTGTCTCTTTGATCTCTCCATAAGTTCGGTAGAGATCATGAGTTCCTAACAGTGAATTATTAAAAGAACAATCACAAGAATAAGGTCGAGTGAGAACATTTACAAAAATACCTATCAAAGTAGTATGCTAAAAAGCAATAGAGGAGAGAGATTTGGTTGCTAAAAAGCAGTAGGAGAGAAAATACTATCCACATTTCCAATGCTCACTAAAAAATTGTCATTATACAATATTTAATCTTGACTTCCAACCAATGTAAGCTCCTCATATGTTAACGTCAACTTTTCCTTAGCTACTCTCTAAACGTCTTCTCAGTAGTTTGCTTTCCATAATGTGCATTCATACTAAAATAAAGAACGGAAAAATATATTTTCAATCATTACAATAGCGAACATCTTGTCTCTACGCATGCAACTCTCACAAAGATACTATTTTGGCGCACATCCATAGTGGAAGTTCTAGGACTAATGTGAGCTACTGCTGCTCCCCGACTCCCCTGCTGCTCCCTCTCAGCCTCTTCCTGCCTCCCTCCCTGCCCCTCTCTCCTCCCTCCCTTTGAGGTTCCTTACTTCTTTGGGAAGTCGGCCCAAGGGTGTCCACACTCTTCACAAATAAAACAACGCCCTTCCTTCCGTACTTGAAGCTCTTCTGCACGGAGATACCTGTCTTACTTTACAACGTGCTGATATACATCCCTCAGGGGGACCACTTGTAAATGCGATTCAAGTTCGGAATATATTAAAAAAAACTTCTTATGTGTTTCAATGTGTTCTGATTCCATTTTCTTCATTTGTCATATCTGTGTCTGATACAAATGATTTAACTGTGGTTAAACATCTTGAATTCAAGAAATTGTTAAACAACTTTAATAATATATTTTCCGAACAGCTGCCGGCAGGGTTATCTCCAGAAAGGGCAGTGGATCATCGCATAGATTTAGTCCTAAGTGCTCAGCCTATAAGTATACCACCTTATAGGATGAGCCAGTTAGTGGAGAAAGGGTTAGCTCAACAACTTCAAGACTATTTGAAGTTGGGGTATATACGCCCGAGCAAATCACCATGGGGTGCTCCTGTAATTCTGAGAAAAAAGAAAGATGGCTCATGGAGAATGTATGTGGATTATAAAAGATTACATAGAGTAACAATTCAGAATAAGTATCCTCTTCCTCGTGTGATGATTTAATTGACAAATTGGCCGGAGCGAAGTACTTCTATAAGATTGATTGGGTACTACTAGATCAATATTTATGTGAAACATATCGAAAGGACAGCCTTTCGGACTAGGTACGGTCATTACGAGTCTCTCGTTTTACCTTTGGATCGACCAATGCTCCAGCAACCTTCCAGCAAATGAGATATGACTTGTTCGGAGAGTAGAGTACTTGGGCAAGTTTGTTGGTGTGTTAGATGATATCTTAGTTTACAACAAGACTTTAGAGGATCATATTGGTCACCTTAGGATCGTCTTAATTCTATTAAGACAGAATAAGTTGTATGCTAAGCTTAGTAAATGTAGGACACAAGATTTCTCACGAAGGTGTTAGCATTGATGAAGATCGTATTCAAAAGGTTTAGACGTGGCCTATACCTCAGACTATGAAGCAACTTCGCTTTTTCCTAGGATTTATTGTCTTTTTATGAAAATCAGTACGTGATTATTTTAAAACCATGGTCTCCTTGACCACGTATTGAAGGGTTGTGGACGTAGGTCCACTCAACCTATTACTTGAAATGAAGAATTGAACAAGGCTTTTGATACTCCAAAAATTTGTATCAAGAGTGCGTGTGTTCTAGCGTTGCCCGATCTTGCCCGACCTTGTGTGTTAGAGGCCGATGCGAGTGATTATGCCATTGGGGCAGCATTATTCCAAGAAAATAGACATGTAGCTTTTGAGAGTATGATACTCAATATCATTGACCTACCATGGAAAAGGAACTCTATGCAGCGATTCTCAGGCTGGGTTGCAAGGGCAACGGATGAGTTAGCGTTCCTTCTATTTTTAGTAGAACTGGGCTCGAGCCTATATAAGGAGCCCATTGTTCAGTTTTCAGTCATGCTAGTCAGAGCAAGCTTGGCTCTTCCTTGCGTGTTGCAGACTTGCACCTGCTGTCTAGTTTAGATCCGATTCTAGGCACAGTCCCGAGGCCCTATGGTGCCTCCTGGTGGTATGGGACACCAGGGTGGTTGTGGACTAGTTGGATGTAGATGTTTGTGCCAACAGCCCAGCGTGTGGCTCGGGGGAATGTTCGGATCCTATAGGTTCTTGACCCGTGAGCATCACGGTTGGGTGGTGAGCTTGCTTGCGCTTTCCCTTGTGGTTCTATGTATCAGTTATTTGTGCTTGTGTACAGGTCCAGATCTCAAGGGGTGATCGTGGTTGTGTCACCTCCCAAAGAGGCAACACTTGTGAACAGGACACGTCTATTTGTGACGTTGTAATGTACCTTGCCATTAAGGGTTACACCCTTCACAAGAGGTCATCCTCCTTACCGCAAGGTGGCTCCCAATCTTCACTTTCCAAAGAACGTAATTTGTATCATTGAGCTTTCCCAAGTCCCCAAAGCTTGGGATGGGTAGTCTATTGGCCATGACGAGGATGTGAAAGGCTTAGGAAGGGGGAGTGAGAACTTTTAAGAACCTCAAAACCGATGTAGGATCCTGAAAACGGGGTCTCTTTCTTGTGAGGGGGAGGGGTATCACAACAGTTGCTGATGAGGCAGTGATCCCGTGTCAGAATTTCAAGTGCTGAAGCGGATAACGAAGACAACTCTCTCCAATACACAAAATGAACCCTGCAGATAAAAGCGGGTATGCAGGGCAGTGCTGCAGGACTGCAACAGCAAGGCATACACCTATTATAGGCATGTGTTAGAGGTCTCTGACCCAGGTGTGAGCCCCATATGAGGACATAGGGTACAATGAACCTGGAATAGGGTAGGCAGTTACCTGTGTAATATCCTTGGTGTACAGGCTGTACAGACTGCAGTACAGAGTTCTGGCTGCGCACAGGAGGCTATAGCAGTGGCTGCAGATGATGAGGAGAAATGCTTCAGGGTGAAGCCACAAACATCCAGCAGATTGCTGGGCAAAATACAGTTTGAAAGGACTGAACAAAACTTAAGTATGTATGCATAGGTCTGCTCCTGCGTCCCTTCAAGAAAGGGCTTTAGTGGGATGCAAAATAAGGGCTGTAATTTCCTCAGAGTAGTTACGGGAAGCTCCTGCGAACTCCCTCCCCTCCCTCGCTCCCGTCTACCCCCCCCTCGCGCTGCGCAGCCCTCCCCTCCCCCTCCTCCCTCACCGTCGCCTCCCGCGCGGCCCTCTGCCCCCCTCTCCTCCCCTCCGCCCGTCGCTCCCTCCCCCCACCGGCTCCGCTCCTCCCCTCTCCACTCTCCGCTCCCTTCCGCTTCCCCACCCCCCCCCCCCCCCGGCCCGCTCCTCCCCTCTCCGCTCTCAGCTCCCCCACCCGCCTCCCCCCCCTCGCGTTGCGCTACCACCCCCCCGCCCCCTCCTGCCCCCCCCCCCCGCTGCGGCGCAACGCTGCCCCCCCCCTTCTCCCCCTCCTTCCTCGCCTCTCCTCCCCACCCCCTCTCGTGCGGCGCTGCCACACCTCCCCCTTTCCCCCTTCCTCTCACCCCCCCTGCGCTGCGCTGCGCTGCCCCCCCCCCCCCTTTTTCTCCTACTCCTTCCCTCTGCCACCCGCCCCTTCGTCACCACCTCTCCCCCCCCCGCTTCCCCGTACCTCTCCATCCCTCCCTCTTCCCTCCCCCGCCTCCGTACCAATCCCCCCATCCTCGTCTCTTCCGTATCCTTCTCTTTCCCCCGACTTTGGAGTGTTCGCAGTTTGTCAGTGCGGTATGGCAGCCACGAGCCCGGAACCGGTGGCCCAGACGGACCCCCCCCCCTCCATCAGCCTATCGCGTAACACTAACAGAGCACCAGATCTCCTTGGTGAAGCAGGCCGCCACGGACTTCTCCCAGACATCCGTTTATGGGAGAGTCATTGGCTACTCCCCTTCACGAGCAGATATCAGGGACTGGTTGCAGTCCACCCTCTACCTTGAGGACAGCTACATTGAGGAGGTTGCACTCATGGGATGCGGTATCTTCTGGCTCAAGCTCTCCTCAGCACAGGCTGCGAGCGATATAGTCAGGCGATCCCCTACTTCTGTGGGTGGAAAGATCATCCTTATGGTCACATGGTATAGGGGTTTCAGTGTAGCGGACTTCGATGCCCGCTTTTGCATTCCTCGTCATCCAGTTACCCTCATCTTCCTAGGTCTCGCAATCGAGCTTCGCCCGATCATCAAGGACCTGGGGGCGCACTTTGGCTGGCCTATGCAAGACACCTACGTTGATGCGACGGCTGCCCAAGGGGTGCCACGTGTCAAAGTAGCAGTCCTAGATCCGCAGAGCATCCCCTCGGAGTTCGAGATCGAGACGGACACAGGTGTGGTGACGCAGCGCATTCTGGTCACTGGTCGCCCAAATCAGTGTCTGAGATGCCATGGCTTCGGGCACTAGGCGCGCTCCTGCCCTCGCTTCACAAGTACAGATCCTCAGAAGGCCCCCATCCAGGCAACTCAGGATCCCCCCCACCAGTCAACGACATCCCCTCCCGAAGGGGAAGGCTGGACGGAGGTCAAAAGAAAACGGAAGGGAAACAAAGCAGGACCAAAAAAGCCTTCCCATCCACAGCAAGAGCCCCCCCCTGTGGTCACTACTCATCAGCAGCCCGGTAAGGGGAAGGAGAAAGGGAAGGAGAAGATTAGCCAGCCTCCCCCTCATCCTTCACCCCGCCCTCCTTCCCCTCCCCCCTCCTCCTCAGTCCCCCGACCCCCACCCCCTTTAAGATCCCCCCCAGCACCGGTGGTGTCCGCTCCCCTCTCTTCCTCGAGCATGATCGAGAGGGAACCCCCCTCTCCGCTTGAGCCACCTGCAGCCCCGAAGCCAGCACAGACCTCCCCCGTGCCTATCCCTCCTGGCGCGGCGGAGGGGAGAGGCCCTTCCCCGCAGAAGGCCAGCACCCCTCTCTCTGGTTCAGACTCCTCATCCTCGTCCCCACGCCCAAGGGCTGCTCCTAGAGCTCTATCTTTGGAGTTTTATTGAGCAGGACCTTGGGATTATCTGGATGCAGCGGGTATTGGCTCCTTCCCTGCATGCCTAGACATCAGCATCTTCTTCCTCCGCAAGGGAGCGGAGGGTAAGGTGTCCGTCCTTGCCCCTCACGATGGTCCTAGCTATTCCTTCACTATCTCCAGTGAAGGGAATGAGCAATGGACGAATGAAAATGTTTGGGAGACGATACGAGATCAGTCCCAGGAGCAGGTGCAAGACTGGATCGGTAGCAGAGCAGCGGAGCTTCTTCAGCAGCAGTGGAAGGAGGGTGACGTTCGTCTGAGATGGCGCCACAGCGCCAAACGTTTCCGCCTCTTGGTCATTATTCAGCCACCTCTGGAGTGGGTCTACGCGGAAGGGCTCCGCTCGTGGAGGACCTCAGAGGTAGCGGGCTTCTACAGTATTTCCCTGGCAAAGGCATCGAGCTGGTTAGAGAGAGCCTACCACCATGGGACGAAGGGCCTCTCCCCTCTGTTGAAGGTTTTAGAGGATGGGTCCGATGATCCGGCCTCTCCTTCGAAACCCTCACAGAAGCGCCTTCGTTTGCACACTGGACATCCTCCGACCACCTCGACTTCGACCGCAAGCAGACAGCTGTTTGTGGCCCACCTTCCCTCCTCATGAGTATACGCATTATCTCTTGGAACGTCAATGGGTTCCACTCATCAGGAACCCGCGGCTTCAGGAAGATGGTGCTCAGACAGGAGCTCCAGCCAGCCTTGGTGGGAAGGGTAGATGTGCTCCTATTGCAGGAACACAAGCTTTCGGCTTCTCAGACCAGTATTTGTGGGAAGGTCCTCACAGGACGCTCCCACACCTACTGGGAACCTTCGATTGGCGAGCAGGGGAGGAGCGGGGGTGTCTGTACCTCCATCGATGCTTCTCTAGTTCAGCATGTGTATGGTTTTGGCACTCTGATCCCAGGACGTGCGCTTTGGGTGGGCTTGAATATTGAGGGATCCCGTATCGGCATCCTCAATATCTATGCCTCGACCGATCTCAGACGGAGAGCCGTTTTTTGGAGATCCTTGACAGACTTGTTGCCAGAGATGGATTCTTGGATTGTAGGAGGGGACTTCAACAACCTTGAGACCCTAGAGGATCAGCAGGGACAGGGCCCAGAGTTTCTCGGTATAGCTCAGGCAGAGCAGGCAGATTGGGACTCCTTCCTATTCGTAGTGGGAGGACGGGACAACTGAAGGGAGCCTTCCTTTCGCAGATGGACAGGGAGTCTGGACTTCTCTTGGGGTTACAGGAGGGAGGGAGGCAGACTTCTAGAGCGGCTGGACCGTTTCTATGTCAGCGATTGGGCGCTTGGCAGAGGTGGAGAGTCAGGAGTGGTTCCAGGGACGACACTCTCAGACCATGCCCCAGTCATCCTAGTCCTGGACTCAGCCTCTCACTCCTCACCTCCACGCTCATGCCGGATCCCAGACTCCATCTACTCCAGAGCAGCGGTTCGCAGCAGGATTGTGGACCTGTGGGAGTAGGATTGGGACCCCACCGGGGATATGGCAGCACAGGTAGCTCAGGCGCTTGCTGAGTCTAGCCTCATCTGTTAGCAGGAGGCGATTCAGGTCAGGCAACAGTGTTGGGCGAAGGAGAGGGGTCTCAGACGAGATCTCGCCTCGATTCAGCGGATGCAGCAGTCACCAGGCTCTGAGGAGCTCAGACAGCAGGAGGTTCGGGCCCGAGCCATGCTAGAGGAGATCACCCAGCGACGCTCAGAGTTCTCGTTTCATGCTTCCAAGTCCTTCTCAGCTAGGAAAGGCGACAGGATGTGCAGAGAGTTCTTCAGGACTCATGGACAGAGGTCAGCAGGGGAACAACTCCGGTCTCTTAGAGCGCAGGATGGTAGTGTCAGGACAGATCCAGACGAGGTCCGGGACTTGGCAACAGATTTCTATAGATCATTGTTCCAGCAGGAGCCCCCAGGCCCTCGTGGCCGCCTATGCAGGGAGGAGGTGTGGAGGTCTACACCGCGGCTCGTGCAGCCTAGCATGAGTGACTCCCTTCTCGCCCCCTTCACCGTGGCGGAGATGCAGGATGCGGTGAGCGCTATTGATGGGCAGAAATGCCCAGGTGAGGATGGCCTCTCCAGAGCTTTCTTCACCACCTTTTGGGAGCAGATCCACCGGCCCTTGCTCGCAGCCTTCCAGCATATCTTCTCCAGCGGACAGATGCGAGAGAGCCTTGCGACAGGCTTGATATGCCTCATCCCCAAGGGGGGGGACCGTCAGGAGATCAGACAGTGGCGCCCTATCACCCTCCTCCCGACCGCCTACAAAATCATCGCCAAGATGATCAGTAGCCGCATCCGCCCCCTGCTACACGACTTGATCCATGACACCCAGACCGGTTTTGTCCAAGATCGCAGCATTTTGGACAACATCTTCACTTTCTCAGAGGCGACGGAGTGGGCCCAGCACAGTGGCCAGCACCTTGCCATACTCCTTCTTGACTTTGAGAAGGCGTACGACAGGGTAGACTGGTACTTCTTGGAAGGTACACTCTCTCAGTTCGGTTTCCCAGACGAGTGGATCAGAGGTATTGCTAGCCTCTACAGGTCGGCCTCCAGTCGGGTTATCATCAGCAGCAGGATGGGGGAGAGATTCACCCTCAAGCGCTCGGTGCGTCAGGGCTGTCCGCTAGCGCCCTACCTCTTCCTATTTTTTGCGGAGGCCATGACCCACTTCCTACGAGCCCGTACCACTGGTCTTTGCGAGATGCGTCTCCCTATTCGAGACGATGCAGAACTTCTAGACCCCGAGTATGCAGACGACACAGTCCTATATGTGCAGGATGATATCGAGTCACTGAAGCGAGTGAGACTGTCCCTAGAGGTTTTTTGCCTAGCCGCTGGGGCGAAAATCAACTGGCATAAGTCAGTTGGTTTTCTTACGGATCCGGGAGCCAGCTCACAGTGGGGTATTTTCCTGGGGTTTCGCTGGATCCCTAGAGGACAGACGACACGTTACCTGGGATTCTAGGTAGGCCTGGACATCACGCCGGCTCAGCAGTTCTTGCCGGTCCTAGCCTCCATACGACGGAAGCTAGCTTTCTGGAGCACGGCTCGGTTATCCTTGGCAGGCAGGGCCCTTGTGGTCAACCAGGTCCTTCTTGCCACTGCTTGGTATGTGGCCTCTTGCTGGTGTTTCTCGTGATCATGTGTAGCCCAGTTGAGGAGACTGGTGCGAAACTTCCTCTGGTCTGGTTCAGATGGTTCCGGCACCACCAGAGCCCGGGTCGCCTGGCAGACGGTCATTCTCTCCCAGATAGAGGACGGCCTTGGCATCATAGATCCAGAACTGCAGAGTCAGGCACTACTTGGCAAGTTAGTCATCCGCGGTTTGACCCTAGGAGGCAGACGTGGAAGCTCTTGCTTCAGCATGGTCTCAGTGCGTGTATTCCCCAGAGAGGGGGTGATTGGCAGCCATCTATCCGGTGGATCTTCACTTCTGCCCCATTGACTCAGCCCCGTTCCCCCTTCCTTCGTAGCCTCGTCTCGGCCTGGAGGAAGTTGCGACACAGCCTCTCCCAGGTTTCCCCTAGCTGTCGAGAGGAGATAGACAGACAGCCCCTGATCTGGAGCAGCCAGGTGACAGATGATACAGGTCGCCAGCTTGGAGAGAGATCCCATATCCCTTGGGCGCTCTAGGCGCATGGGCCCGCGCGCTCGCTTCGGGTTTGGAGGGACGTCTACAGCCAGCTGAGCCCAGGCGAGCTGGCAGCAACAATAGGTTCGGCACGTGGGATCTAGACTCGGCGAGCAGAGATCGATGCTGCCATTCCTGCAGGTTGGAGGATTCCCATGGTCACCGGACAACTCTTCCTGGGAGATGAGAGGTGGCTAGGATAGTTCACTCCACGGGGTATTCTTTTGGTGGTTAGAGGCCTTTTCTCGAACTCCTCGATCCACTTCTTCTTCGTCGCCGATGATAGCCGCCTACAGAGCAGAGAGGCCGTGATCGACCCCCAGCTTCCCTGGCAGCGCCTTCGCATCGTAGGGCTACAAGGGAAAACGTGGCATATAGATCCCCTGATCATGCAGGACCAGGACTGGAGACTCTGGATATGGGAGGGCCGTTCCTTGACAGAGGTGGAGTGGGACCCAGGGGAGTGGCGCTGGCCACCATTGGAGACCTCAGAGAACCCTACCCCCTTCTTCTCTTACAGTGCGTGTACTGGTAGGCGTGCTCTTGGGGCTCTCCAGCGCGGGCTACCCACATGGGCACATAGTTGGTATGCCCAGGGGATATCTCTGGTCTTTCTTTGCACTTTCTGGAAGACTCTTTGGGCTAGCTGGCGGCCGAGGAAGATCTCTTACTTTCTTTGGATGGTGGCACATAAGGGGCTACCAGTTGGCAGCTGGCTGAGGCAGATGGGGCAGGAGGGGCACTGCCAGATGTGTTTTCAGGAGGAGTCGTCCCTGAAGCACTACCTTTGGAGCTGCTCGCATGCGGAGACAGTTTGGAAGGGAGTCATGGGGATCTTAGCGAGGGCTGCACTCGAGCTAGGACCGATCACTTGGGGAGCCGTTTGCTGGTGCAGCACTGAGATGGGACATCACTTGGCTTATGAGTTCTCTAGGCAGGATCCCGTCTTCTTCATCACGCAGGCCACCTGGGCATACATGGACAGCTTCCCTTGGCATCTAACAGAGACAGATGCAGGAGCGATGACTCGGCACCCAGTTTGGGAGATCATAGGGAGCATTACAGGCTGGCATATCTGGACTTCCAGATGCGCACAGACCGTAGGAGATCAGGCTTCTTCTGATACCCAGACCCTAGCAGACATTTGGAGCACGATCATTCACACGCTCAAGGGTCAGTGGGATCAGATTCAAGGGGAGTCCCGGGCAGGGAAGGAAAAGAGACGGCGCTTCCTTCGCGACTGGGACCACCGGGAGTTGTTCTTCCAGCACTCAGCTCAGAGTCTTCAGTGGCATTACACCCCCCCACTGTGGCTGTTTGTCCACTCTCCGATGATTATGCCCTGAGAGGCTTGTAATTAGCATTTTGGCTCCTCGGGCTGTATCCATTTTGTGATTGCAGCCCGGTGGCCTTTAGGCCCTCTTGTACTCTCGCTTTCAAGTAATATAACTAGCACTACTTTTTGCGCCAAAAAAAAAAAAGGGCTGTATGCCCTCCTTCGTATAGGCAGTACCCTGCCTCAGTGCATTCCACTGACCAGACCAGTCCGCCGACCCTGGTCTGTAAACACCCCGACCCCATGCAAGCAGAGTGTGAATCTATTCAGAAAAATCATACTAGGGAACTAGTGGATTTGACCGTTGGTAAGAAGGCAATTGGCACGAAATGGGTGCAAAACTGAAAAGGAAGTCAGATGGTACAAGGCATGGCTGGTTGCCAAAGGCTATGATCAGAAAAAGGGCATCGATTATGAGGAGACTTGTGCATCCACACGAAAAATGGTGTGTTACACACTGCTATGGCTGCACATTTTGGTTGGCCTGTGTATCAATTGGACATACAGAAAGTAGCTAGTCCCTGCTATGTGTGATGGAGTTTATGATTTTCAACCTTATGATTGACTATCATGAGATTGAAACTGCACTGTGTTGTATTTTTAGAGGATGAATTTGGGAATGTTCTTGGGTTCATCTAGATATATATTAGGATCTGCTAGAAGAGGTATATGCTCGTTGGGGAGAGACTAAAATGAAAATGTTTAGACTTCACAAGCAGTTGTAGCTTGAATGAAGAGATTTTGGACTACCTTTTGATTAGCCTTCTCCTTTAGTGCTAGCCTTCATCATGGCTGAGTCTGCCCTTCACCTCCGGAGTGCCGATAGAAACTCAGTACGAAGACTTTGTATAAATGGATGCTCAAGTATGTGTGGGTGTGTGGATTTGTATGTGTGAGAGCATATTTTTATACTATGGTCTACACCCACTGTTGGGCGTTGATGACGTCAGTGGGGATGTCATAGTAGCTAGTCCCTGCTATGCATGATGGAGTTTATGGTTTTCAACCTTGTGAGTGACTATCATGAGATTGAAACTGCACTATGTTGTGTTTTTAGAGGATGAGTTTGGGAATGTTCTTGGATTCATCCAGGTATATGTCAATCAGCCCATTGGCTTTGTGATACCTGGTGTGGAGACTAAAGTATGTGAGTTGAGGAAGAACTTGTATGGCCTAAAACAGGCCCCTTGGGCTTGGTATGCAAAGATTGATGCGTACTTGACCAGTCAGGGTCACCCTCTACATCAGGATTTATTGATTGCCATCCTTTATATGGATGATATGTTGCTGACTTATACCAGCGAAGGAAAAATAAGCTGAATTACAGTCCACATGTGAGATTTCAGACTTGGGGTGCTGCTGGAGATTCAGACTGATACGGGCACCATGTTGACACAGTCCAAATATATTCACAAATTGTTAGAAAAGTTCAGATTTCAGGATTGTAAGCTCATCCCCACATTGATGGAACCAGGCTTTCATGTGACCATCAATTAGAAAGAATTCTGAATAATAAATATGTGAATTTCTTAATGTGTAGTTATAAGCTTTGTGATGTGACCATTTAGCTCCCCCAATATGATGTGAAAAGATTTGTTTAGAAAGGGACTAGTGCTTTTCTGGAGTGATGTTTTCACTATTGTGCAGGCTCGTGCCCCTGGAACTGCTGCACCTGGAAGAGCTGCTGTGCCGATGAGAAGATGAGTCCTGTTGAACAGTCCTGCAGTGTACAGTTTGCCCTTATTGAGATAAATGGTTTGATTTCCTTTGCTGAATTATTCTCACAGGACTTTCTGTCAAATTACCACAGTAACTTAGCAATGCTGATGGGCCTCTTTCTCACACTCTCTCCTCATCAGGACTCTCTGTGCGTTGTGAAGTTTGGGTTCCTTGATTTAAGAACATTCGACATTGCCTAAATTAGTGGAAATGGAAAGTAATGAATCGGTGACAAGAAGAGATGAGGGATAAGGTAGTAATGTAAGGCAGATATTTGCAGAAATCCTATTGCATGCAGTTCTCTTTTGTTTCCTGTTTGACGTTTTTGAAAGAACGTGACATGATTTTTTCTTTCTTCAGACGTATTATTATAGTTTTCTTGGTTGTATTGTATACAATGCTTTCGAAAGCTAAGTGCATGCTACTCACGCAGGTCGCAAATGAAAACTGCTTACATTCATCATTCAGCAAATTTAGACAGTTAAGTTAGGACTGAATTGCCGAAATGTATGACACTACAATGTGAATGTGCACTTCTTTGAGAAGTTGAATTTTCACTTTCTCAGCCCTGTTTGTCAGGGCCAGTTCACAATTCAAAAGCTGATCTGAAGTTATTGTTTCCGTTCTATTCACTGCTGCTTTGCATGCACACGGGTATTCAAAATTGGAATACTAAAGTCTTATGCTCTTTGGTATCCAAGGGGCATCTTGTTTTACCATTTTCCAGGCATATAATCAGAACCTCAAGACTGCAAGGTGTCTTTCCTTTTTGTAATTGTTGATGGAATAAAACCTAAATAATAGAATTTTCAAAGTGTATCAAAGTGAATACACAATTTTAAGGATCTTTGACATGAGAATTCTCTTTTGGAGTTGATTTTGCAGCAAAGGGATTATGAAACAGATCTTACGGTTGTACCGTTACCAAGGCTAGCTTTGCTAGGAACTTTAGTACGATGGTAGTTTGTCAGCTTGGCCATGTAAGAATTGCAATGCTGAGTACTCAATGTGAGCAAGAGCTTCACATGTGAGCTTTGTCATGGATTAAGGTGTGATTGGCAACACCTTAAACTTTAAGCAAGGACAACATTGACGTGATGATCCATGATGAGTGTAATCAAAAGAGTTCAGTATGGCTCTCTAATAAGCCTTTATTGCCTTCGTAGACAAGTAAGAACCTTACATGGATAACACACATAGAGGTTATGGAGGGTGTAGAGTTGGTGATAGAGCTTAATATGAATTTTGCAATCGAATTTGTGATAAGCATATTTTTTCTTATGTTGCCTTGGTTGTGACAATGTCATTTTAACAAGTAGGTGGTGCTACATTGGCTTTGTAATTGCCCCATTTAAGTCGTAGAAATTTTGTCAGGACCTATGCTCATGTAGGGAAAATTAATGCAATCATGAAAGAAATCATTCAATGGATTGTTAAATGGAGGACAATAGATGTTTTTCAAGTGGTAGCTCATGATATGCTCTTGCTTCCATACAAGCTTTTGCCTTACATTGCAGTATTGTTTGGCATATGGAAGGTGGCAACTTTGCATTGCTACCTCTCTTATACATTATGAGAAGTATGGCTCATTGTTACCTCACTCATATATAGTATGGCTCATTGTTACCTCACTCGTATATAGTATGGCTCATTGCTACCTCTTTTAATACATTATGAGAAGTAATATTACTGGTTTATAGCTTGAATTCAATTAATGTATCTAACTAGACTCTTTTTACAAAGCCAGTCCTCTCTAAGTGCGCTCCCTCGAAGTAAAATATTACTGGTTTATAGCTTGAATTCAATTAATGTATCTGACTATAAACTTTTTACAAAGCCAACCCTCTCTAAGTGCGCTCCTTCTTCATTCCCTCACCGTTCTGCATAGATTGATCTCCTTGAAATCTTTCTCCTTGATATGACCCCCCCCCCCCCCCCCTTATGAAATATCCAACCTTATGGGAGGAAGGTTGGTGGACATTAATGTCCCATTTAGATGGAGCAATATAGCTGTCTCTTTTTGCATGTTTGCTACCACAAACTAAATGGAGGCTTTCTAAGATTTCAAAGTGCATTTTTTCTAAAGCTTTAGAAAAAATGCACTTTGAAATCTTTGCCCCTTTAATAAAGAAACAATAATGCATTTTGCATTTTCTATGATGATTTAAAATTGTTAATTGTTAAATGCATCTCCCCCCCCCCCCATCACCAAGTTACAAAGCACCAATCTCTGCAATGCCAACCACCACAAAATTGATATAGGTATATACATTGCTGGTGAGGAAGGGAAGTGGTTCCATATCAAACATGACCAAATGTCCAAGTGGTGGATCGATATTTTTAGCCACATGAATTGTAGTTCATGAAATATCCAACCTTATAGGAGGAAGGTTGGTGGACATTAATGTCCCATTTAGATGGAGCGATACAATTGTCTCTTTTTGCATGTTTGCTACCACAAACTAAATGGAGGCTTTCTAATCTTTAAAAAAAATGCACTTTGAAATCTTTGCCTCTTTAATAAAGAAACAATAATGCATTTTGCGTTTTCTATGATGATTTAAAAATGTTAATTGTTAAATGCATCTCCTATGATGATTTGCAATGTTTAATGCATAAAAATAATATCAATGCTGTTTATTAAAGAAACCACGCTTGATATGATGGTATGAGAGACTTTCTTTTACCTATAGAAAATATTGTTACTAAAAAAATTTGTTTTATTCAAAATTGATCGTGTATAATTGAACATAAATTAAAACTATTATAAGCTATGTACAAGCAACGTTGACATGTAATCATTTGAACCTTTATAAGCTCTTGTGGTGTTAACTTGATCTTGAAGCCCTTGTGTAAGAGCTCTTGTTCCTATAAGTTTTGTGAGACAGCTTTAAATGCTCTAATGGGATTTAATGTCATTAATCTCTTGCTTTCTTAGTATCTCCATAGGCTTGGATAAGACTACAATTTTTGTTTTGATGGACTTCAATTTTCCCCTTGTATGAAGTGTGGGTGGTTGGCAAATTTATGATGATCCGTGGATACACCTGACATTCTTGCATTATGATTTTGTCTTCAAAGATTTGCTATTTCTTACATTTATAAAGGAAATTCCTAAAGTTATACTTGTAGAGATAATATATGTTTCAAATTTCGAACATGTATAGCATATTTGGTTTTAGTATATTGACATTTGTTACATAGGACGTTTAATGATACATATTTTGTAATATTGTTGTGACTTTGATTCTTAAGGCAAAAAATAAACTAACGTACGTGGAATCAAGATCCAAACTGGGGAGCTTCATAGCCCAGTTTCTTTTTATATCTTAGATTTGTTCTATTTCTGGAGTTCATGTACTAGTTTAGTTCAGTTTAGCTCTGGGGGTGTGTGCGTGTGTAAGTATAAATAATATTCTATTTTTGATATTTTTTTCTCCCACTCGCTTATTTATTATGTATTATTATTGTAAATTTAAAATAAACAAATAAAACCCAACTAATTACAAAATAATTTTAATAATTTCATCCTTGTGCTATGTTTGTGTCTAATTTGTTGTCTTATATGTTCATTGGTTTATCTTTGTTTCCTTGTATTAGCATAGTAGCTATTTCTTGTGTTAGCTCATTACTTGTTTGTTTCTGCTTCTTTTTTAGAACATAAGTGAAGATTTGGTTCCTAAGTTCTTCTTCTTCTTCCCCCCCTCCCCCTTTGTACTATTTCTTGTTCTATATAAAGTGTTGAATTTGTAAGATGGCTAAACCCTTATTTATATGTATTTTATTCCTTGTGCTTTGTTGGTGTCTAATTTGTCGTCTTATATGTTCATTGGTTCATCTTTGTTTCCTTGTATTAGCACAGTAGTTGTTTAGGTGTAAGCTCATTACTTGTTGTTTGTTTCTGCTACCTTTTGAGAGCATAAGTGTAGATTTGCTTACTAAGTTCTTCTTCTTCTTTCCCCCCTTCCCCTTTGTACTATTTCTTGCTCTATATAAAGTTGAATTGTAAGATGGCTAAACCCTTATTTATATGTATTTTATTCTCCAATAACTAAGGTTTAATATTTCTTTTCTTGATTCTCTTAGGAAAAGGCACACTCCTAAAAGGAATCCATTATAGATAGAGCTCACCAATAAAGTATGCAAGAGAAGGCATCCACCATATAGAAATAACTCAATCATCAAGTAGTGGCGATTGAGCAATCAACTCTACAAATCAGTAGCATTCTATGTTGCCACATAGTTCGGGTTGTGTCTACTCTCGTCATAGTATCTTGTAACACACTATTCAAAAATTTTGGACTTTCTTGCTTTGTTTGGACCCTTTTTTCAAAACTAGTCACCTCCACTCAATACTACTTAGTAAATTCCAAAATCAGTTAATTTTGGAAGGCTACATGGGTGACCTCCACACAAATATGGCCTAATAAAGCTAAAAGTTCGCCAAACTTATAATTGGTGACCTCCACTCAATACATCATGGCCCTCCACTCAATAATGATGTAGTAAACTCGATAGTGAAAATATGACATGTGGAAAGTGTTTGTTGAATTCAACATATAGGTGGTGTATAGATGCACCATTTGATTGAATAATATATTAGGTGGCATAAAAATATACGATTTGTTTAGAACAAGGCATAAACTATGTTATCCTATGCTCTTGAATCTCCTTCTATGTTCGCGTATAACTCCACATCACCTATTTTAGAAAAAATAGATTAGTAACTATGAAACAAAGCCTAGTAAATCTCTGACTTTTTATCTTTAACCTTAGAAATCATCAATTGTTATATCAAATAGAGCAAAAAACCCTTCTAGAACCCTAAATTATATCAAATTAGTTTTAATCAGTCGAACTAAACCCTAGATCTTTTACTAAAAATGTTAGAATCTAAATCCTAAATTGTAAGATGCAAGAAATAGTTTGTAAAATATCTTGATCTGAGCAATAGGAAAACCCCAACCTGTTGCTTGAATCAACATATTTTCTTGATTTAAGCAATAGGTTGTGTGCACCCCCAACCTACTACTCAAACAATAGGTTAGTTGGGAAACTCCCAACTTGTTGCTTGAGCAACAAATTAGGAGTGCACACAACCTTTTGTGCTCAAATCAACAAAATATGTTGATTTGAGAAATAGGTTGTATGCACCCCCAACATGAGCAACAGGCTGGGGGTTACACAACTTGTTGCTCAAATCAACATGATTTCTTGATTTGAGCAATAGGTTGTGTGCATCCCAACCTATTGCTTAAGCATAGGTTTGGGATGCAAGACAACCTATTGTCCAAATCAAGGTATTTAACAAATTATTGCTTGGGGTTTACGTTTTTATAGGGTCTAGCGTATAGGTTCCAAGGTCAAGGGTGTCAAGGGCATAGGGTCTTGGATTTAAGATTTAGGGTTTAGGGTTTAGGGCCTAAATTTTAGTGTCTAGGTTTATAATCTGCTAGACATAGAGATATCGTGAGATGAGTAAAGCAATGAAACTCATGGGCAAGGTCATGGTACCAAAACTTAGAACACCTATTTTATCCAAGCACCAAGTTTACACAAAGCTCACTCATACCAATTTCACACAAAGTTTCTCTCTCTCTCTCTCTCTGTCTCCCCCTCCCTGCCCCTCCCCCTCCCCCTCCCCCCCCCCCCCCTCTCTCTCTCTCTCTCTCTCTCTCTCTCCCCTTTTTCTCTTCTCTCTCTTCTCCACACCATATGGTAGCTACTAGCATCACCCCGTGTCCCCTCTGTGCTCTGCCATATGTCACATGACACATCGTCACCCACATGGCCCACTTTTTGTTGTTGCCACATGGCCTATTGCCAATGTGGCCCACCCTAGCACCCACGTGGCTGGCGTTGTGCCATAGTGCCGATGTCACAGGGCAAGGATAAAGGACGTTAATGTCCCCCCACTGGGACTTCATCTAGGTACAAGCACACAGTTCTTTCCATTGCTTGATCACCTACACGAGGTTGAGATCAACAATGCCCACTTGCATAAATCTGTACTTGTAGCACTTATGTTGTGCTTGGGGCTCAATCCCACTTGGTAATCAAACTCTAAAAGACTTTGAGCGAATCTAGGATCTAGGCGTCCAGGGTCCAAGGTCTAAGTTTAGGATCTAGGCATCCAAGGTATTGGGTCTAGGATCTAGGGTCTAGAGTTTACAGTTGAGGATAATTTCATAGAGTGGAAAAACAAGGAATATTCATTCTAAACCATGCAAATGACATCCAATGGGTATGGTACTTTGTACAAGCCTTAAACTAAGTAATATTAAAGCTTGTGTGAAGTATTATACCCATTGGAGACAAGGACATAGGCTACAAGCACACTGATGCATATTTCTCAATGCTCATACATGATGCATGGTAACAAAAACATTCCAAACCATGCAAATCATATCTGATGGGTATGATTCTTTGCATAGGCCTTAAAATAAGTAATTCTATGTCTTGTGCAAAGTATCATACCCATCGGAGAGAATCAAATAGGCTAGAAGCACGGTGATGCATATTTCTTAAGACCTAGGCATCATGCACGATAAAAAACAAGGGAAGTATGCGTTCCAATCGATTCAGCTAATATGCGATGGGTATGATACTTTAGACAAGGATTAAAATAAGAAAATTTATGCCTGTACAAAGTATTAAACCCATCCGAGACAAGCAATAGGCTAGAAGCACACCAATTCATATTTTTCAATGCTCATGCACGATGCATGGTAAGAAACAAGGAAAGATGCATTCCAAACCATAATAATCATATTTGATAGATATGATACTTTATAAAAGAATTAAAATAAGTTATCTTGAGGCCTAAGAAAAGTATTATAGTCATCAAAGGCAAGCAGATAGGCTAGAAGCACATGGATTCATATTTTTGAACACCTAGGAATCATGCATGGTGATAAACAAGGAATATGCATTCCAAACCATAGAAATGATATTCGATGGGTATGATACATTGAAAAGAATGAAAATAATTATTTTAAAGTCTTGCGCAAAGTATCATACCCCTACGAAGAGAAACACATAGTATAGAAGCACAAGCACACTGGTGCATATTTTTTAAACATGCAGTCATATCATGCACGGTAAGAAACAAGAAAGTATGCATTTCAAACCATGAAAATGATAACCGATGGGTATGATAGTTTTCACAAGCCTTAAACTAAGTAAGCTTAAGGCTTATGCAAATTATCATGCCCATTAGAGACAAGCACATAGGCTACAAGTACACTGATGCATATTTTTTATCACCTAGGCATCATGCAAAGTAAGAAACAAGAAAATATGCATTCCAAACCATTTAACTGATATCTAATGGGTATAATAATTTGCACAAGACTCAAATCGACTATGTTTAAGGAATATGCAAAGTATCATACACATCAGAGACGAGCATATAGGCTACAAGCACACCGATGCATATTTTTAAACTCCTAGACATTATGCATGGTAAGAAATAATGGATTCCAAACCATGAAAATGATATATGATGGGTCTGATATTTTGCATATTTCTTAAAATAAGTAGGTTTAAGGCCTATGAAAATTATTATACCTATCAACAAATAAACATATAGGCTAGAAGCAAACTGGTGTATGTTTTTTAACACCCAGGAGGCATCAGGCATGGCAAAAAAACTAGAAACATGCAAACTATGCAATTGATCTCAGATGGCTATGATAGTTTCTATAGGCCTTAAAATAATTAAGTTTAAGGCTTGTGCAAAGTATCATACCCTGTTGAGAGATCACACTCAACATCATGTGATCATATGTGCATAGCACTAACCCAATAGAGTGCTATAAAGGAAAGGGTTAGATGCCCTAACCCTAACCCTAACCCTAAATGGGTTTGTATATATTCTACATTTTTAACTAAATCTAGTGTACAATTAATCATTTGTGGTGTGCTCTCTAGCTGTGCCCTCTCTCCTCATTGTGCCATCTCTCCTCATCTCCACTCTTCTCCTCTCCCCTCTTCATATTTTTTCATGGTATAAGAGCTCCCTTGCCTTCCGCTGAGGCATTGCGATCCTTGAGAGAGATTGAGTGATTGAGAGATCGAAAGCGATTGAGTGTCCTTCTTGCATGGCTCCCACAGCAGCTTGCATGTGCACACAGGTGCCATCTCACCACAGTGCTCCACTGGCACACCTGTTGCTAAGCACCGTGCCACATCATCACTACATGTGACTCATAGTGCCACATCATCATTTTGCACATTTCACTCTTTTTTGCCCCTCCACCTAGATTAAGCTGTATCTCTTGATCCAGGAGGAATTTGAGGGTGCTACAAAAAGGTGAAATAATCGATTTTGGTGCTCTACGCGCTCGTCACATCATGCACATATTCCGATGCAAGTATCACTCACTTTTGAGCCTCACCAACAAATCCACTTCCTACACGCACATCAGCCTCTCCATCGACACATCTGGCCCACCAAAGAAAATAAATTATTTCATGTTCTTTCATCGATCGATGGTTGGTATAAATCTAGATCAAAGTAGACTAGATCTCCATAGAGGAGACGCTTTGAATTTCTCTAAGTTGCCAATCTAAGTCATGCCTAAAATTCCCGACTAGTTCCTACTTGGAGTCAGTCCCTACGCTCATATACGGTTTCACATCATCACATTACGTGAAACCTAACATTCATCAATTCAATGAGCAGAATTCAGAGTGTTTAGAGGCATTGCTGATTGCTCAGTGGTGGGCAGATAGCACATGATTTGATTTCACACACACATGCCATCATTATAAAGCCTATTCAACTATTTCACGGCATTATAGTGATTGTCACGACACTTTGAGTACATTTCTTGCACCATGTCTACGACTAGCAACCTCAATCTAGAGGCATCTGTTGCTAAGCTAGACAACTCCAATTATAGCACATGGAAATACTGAATGGAGACCATTCTTATACTTCATGAGACAAATGGGAGTATGTCAATGGATCTACACTTGGACCATTGGACGGTCAAGTAAGTAGTAGCTCTACTCCACGTGTTGTCACAGCACCAGTAGCGAGATCTACAATAGGATCTCCAACTACACCAGCAGTTTCCGCACCTGTAGTAGATCCTGCCATTGCCCGAGAGCTCAAGCAGAATGGGATAAGAAAGATAAGTATGCATATCATCTGATCAAGCAGAATGTGCAAGATGTCATGCTAGGACAACTCAACACCGTCAAGACATTAAAAGAAGCATGGGATATGTTCGCAGCTCTCTATGAGTTAAAGAACACTTCTAGGATTCTCACAGTGAAAAACCAAATCAACCAGAGTTTTCGCAACAGGAGCGAAACCGGTCAAGCTTATGTACTCCGGATCAAAGACTACAACAATTAACGCGCAATAGCAAGAGAGACTATGAATTCCACAGAAATGGTTCAAGTCATCCTGAATGGACTAGGAGAGGGATACAAGAATCTAGTCCAGAGAATTGCCATTCAATGGCAAATTTCGACACTGGAAGAACTTCAGTCAGTATTACTTGGTAAAGACCTCAGGACGCAAGCCATTCATGCACGCAAAGGTCATTCTAATGATCAGGCATTCACAGCTTCAGACAGAAGCGGAGGCAAAGGCAGAGGCAGAGGTACATCATTCCAGAGAAGTGGTCATCATCAGTAACAAAGTCATCAGTAAAGTCAGAATCAACATCAACATCATCCTCAACAACATTAGCATCAACAAAAAGGAAATCATTCCAACCGAGGAAGATTCCAAAAGGACAAGGGAATGCATCCACCAACATGTCAAACATCCAGTGCAACTACTGTCATAAGTTTGGACACTATGAAAGAGATTGCCGCAAGAAGCAGTACGACCAAGGCGGTCAATCCAGCAGTAATCAAGGGAATTCCCACGGAAGAGGAAATCATCATGGTGGACATTCTAGTCACAGTCATTTTGCAAATGAACATGGGAATATCTTTCTTGCAAATGAGGAAATGTAGAAGATTGATACAGTGTATCTAGACACTGATTGCAATCCAAAAGAGGATTTCAACTATCAAGTCGATACTATTGGCCCCTCCACAATTGTGCAGAGCTATTTAGGGTGGAAGTCTCCTTCATGATGAAGTGGGCATGGAAGATCGGTAGCCACCCTAGTACATCGTCACACAGACACTGACTATTCACCCTCCAAACCCCCAACAAAGTAAATACCACCTAGGTTGAGATGCATGCAAAGTATTGTGTCCATCGGATAAGCTTTGCATTATCTATCAAGCATTAAACATAGTTTTTTCCTCAGTGTGATGTACATTCCTAAAAAAACATGCTCCTAAGTGTGTTATCTGAACAAGTGCTTATCGAATGGGCGGGACACATTGCATGCAACTCAATATGACCTAGGTTGAGGTGTGTGCAAAATATTGTGTACATCGGATATGCTTTGTATGGTCGATCAAGAATTAAACATCGTTTTTGCCTTAGTGTCATGCACAACCATATAAAAACATGGTCCTAGGTGTGTTATTCCAACAAGTACTTATCAGATGGGCACACCACTTTGCAAGCATATAAACACCACGTAGATTGAGACACGTGCAAAGTATCATGTCCATCGGATATGATTTGCATGGTTGATCATGCATTATACACCGTTTTCCCCCTAGTGTTATGCACCACCATTAAAAAACACTATCACGCATTATACATCGTTTTCCTCCTAGTGTTATGCACCATCATAAAAAAAAGTGCTCCCAGGTGTGTTATCCGAACAAGTACTTATGGGATGGGCGTTCCACTTTGCATACAGGTCAATACCACCTGAATAGATTCCTATACAAAGTATTGTGTCTATCAGATATGATTTGCATGGTCGACCAAGCATTAAACTCCGTTTTTGCCTTAGTATCATGCACAAACATAAAAAAAGACTGTCCTAGGTATGTTATTCCAACAAGTGCTTATCGGATTTGTGCGCCACTTTGCATGTAACTCAATACCACCTAGGTTGAGGTGCATGCAAAGTATTTTTCCCTTCAGATATGCTTTGCATGCTCGATCATGCATTATGCTCCATTTTCCCCGTAGTGTTATGCACAACTCTAAAAAAACGTGCTCCCAGGTGTGTTATGCAATTAAGAACTTATGGGATGGGCATGTCACTTTGCATTTAAGTAAATACCACCTAGGTTGAGGCATGTGCAAAGTATTGTGCCCATCGGATGGGCTTTGCATTGTTGATTAAACATTAAACACCAATTTTGCTCAGTGTGATTTACATCCTTAAAAAAACACGCTCCTAGGTGTGTTATCCAAACAAGTACTTATCGGATGGGCACGCCACTTTGCACCCAAGTCAATACCATCTAGGTTGAGATGCATGCAAAGTATCGTGTCCACGGATATGATTTGCATGCTCAATCACGCATCATACATCGTTTTCCTCCTAGTGTTATGCACCACCGTAAAAAACACGCTCCTAGGTGTGTTATCCAAACAAGTACTTATGGGATGGGTGTGACACTTTGCATGCAGGTCAATACCCTAAATAGATTCTTGTACAAAGTATTATGCCCATCAAATATGATTTGCATAGTCGACCAAGCATTAAACTTTGTTTTTGCCTTAGTATCATACACAAGCATAAAAAAAGACTGTCCCCTAGGTGTGTTATTCCAACAAGTACTTATCAGATTGGTGTGCCACATTGCATGTAGCTCAATACCACCTAGGTTGAGGTGCATGAGAAGTATTGTGCCCATCGGATATGCTTTGCATGCTCAATCATGCATTATGCTCCGTTTTCCTTCTAGTGTTATGCACAACTCTAAAAAAACTCGCTCCCAGGTGTGTTATGCAAACAAGAACTTATGGGATGGGTGCATCACTTTGCATGCAAGTAAATACCACCTAGGTTTAGGCATGTGCAAAGTATTGTGCCCATCGTATAGGCTTTGCATTGTCGATTAAGCATTTTGGCTCAGTGTGATTCACATCCGTTAAAAATCACACTCCTAAGTTTGTTATTCCAACAAGCACTTATCGGATGGGCGAAACACATTGCAATGCAAATTAATACCACCTAAGTTGAGGTGCATGCAAAGTATTGTTGCCATCGGATAGGCTTTGCATTGTCGATTAAGCATTAAACACCATTTGTGGCTCAATGTGATTCACATCTGGAAAAAAACATGCTCCTAAGTGTGTTTTTCCAACAAGTACTTATCGAATGGGCGCAATACATTGCATGCAACTCAATACCACCTAGGTTGAGGTGCTGCAGAGTATTGTGGCCATCAAATATGCTATGCATGGTCGATCACACATTATACACCGTTTTCCCCTTAGTGTTATGCACAACCGTTAAAAAACGCGCTCCTAGGTGTTATATTTGGACAAGTACTTATGGGATGGGTGCACCACTTTGCATGTGAGTATATACCACCTAGGTTAAGGCACGTGCAAAGTATTGTGCCCATCCGATATGCTTTGCATGGTCGATTCTCGCATTAAACACCATTTTTGCCTCAATGTGATGCACATCCATCAAAAAACACGCTCCTAGGTGTGTTATCCGAACAAGTACTTTTTAGATGGGCACACCACATTGCATGCAACTCAATACTAAATTATTTATACTATCTTTTATAATTCTAAACTGTAGAATCACAAATTTAAATTAGAGATTCTATTAGCTAAATGCTTGTATCCTTGTATCACCATCAAAATTTAATAAAATAAAGTAAAAGTAAAATAAAGGAGATTAATTTAATAAAAAGTTACAACTAATAGGAAAAATATCCAAAAGAGACTAATATTTTATATAATTGTTCCACAGGAAGATGGCAACAGATTTCATTCCTGGGATGGAGGTGATATTGTGTTGCCAAAGAGAAGTAGTTGCATTTGTTACAATCCATGATAGTGATCCAAATTCTCTTTGTCACTTTCAAAGACTTGGTGAAGATAAGGTTGCAATTATTGTATCAAAGATTCTTAGTGCACATGTTAAGCTAAAGCATAAGTGTGGAGATATGGAAGTACTTGGAGATGTTATGCCTTATAATGTTTTCAATAAATCATTTATTGCATGGGATAGAGATGAGACTTATCCAACACATATCATCAGGAATACACAGTGAAATTCTTTGGATTTTAGTGTGGGAGATATTTTGCAAATGATATCATTTGCAAATAAGAACATAGTGGAAGGTTAAGTTTTGGGGTTTGAACACTGGGATCAATGGTCATTTGCGAAGATGAGAATTGTGAAAGTTACTAATGATGGTATGGATGATAACACAATGTCATTGGATGGTCCCTATCATGAGGAAGGAAAAGATTTGAGATGGAGCATGCAATTTTTTAAGATTAAAAAGGGACATGTGGTTTTCAATGACAAAGATAGAGTATACTACAATTTCAAAGGACTTGAAGAATATGCCTACAAGCCAAGCTTTGTCCCTTCAGACATGGATGATTTCAATGAACTCAAGTACAGAAGTGACATCTTATCAACAGGAGTGGATGAGTTCATTGATACCGAGAAAGATAAAGCAATTTTAAAAGACTACATTCATGAAAATGTTTTACTCAACCCCATCTATCTGAAATGCATCTTCCAATAGATTTGACAAAAAAAGAAGTGTTTAAGTCTATTAGAGAAACCCAGAGGCAAAGAGGGCATGCTCCGACATCTTTTCACAATTTGTATACTCTTTGGAAGAAGAGCTTTGTACATGTTAAAATCCCAAAAAGGCAAAAAATATCAAAGTGCAGTGATTGTGATGATCTAAAGCGAGCACTTGAGAGTGCAACGCCACTAGAACAAAGAGAATCATACAAAAAAAAAAGAGAATTTCATCATGGACTGGTTCGGCGTTCTAGACAAAAATATGCATTTTGGAAGGAGCAAGCTATTTCTCATCCAAATGAGTACATGTGCATTATTGTAGATGGTATGGATCAGAACACAACAACATTACCTCGATTCATAAATACTCCACCTAAGCTACAAGGAAAATACTTTTTGAAGACACATCTATGTGGAGTGTTAGTGCATGGATTTAAGTTTTTTGCAGACATATGGATTGATTCCTTGCATCTACATGATAAGTTGTAATGTCAATTATGAAGGCAATTCACAGTGTACATGCAGAAAAAGGTCACCTACCAGCAAATTTGAGAATACAAGCAGACAATTGCGGACGAGAGAATAAGAATGTAATCTTTTTTGCATTTTGCTCAATGCTAATTGCTCATCGAATCTTCAATGAGATTGAAGTTGGGTTTTTGTTGGTTGGACACACACATGAGGATATCAATCAGGTTTTTAGCACAGTCTCAAGAGAGCTAAAACACAAGGAGATGGAGACAATGAATGACTTGATAAGAAAATGTGAGAGGCAAGTTGGTGGCCGCAAGGAAGGTATAGTATGCTCCATGGTTAAAAGGATGTATGATTGGAAGAGCTTTATTCTACCTTTCATACAAAAAGGTGGTGATGCCCTGATTGGTCATAGCGCTCCAGATTACTTTCGCTTTTTCTTAAAGGATGAAAAACTAGTGATGTAGTGGCAACATTATTCTCATGATACAACATGGGAACCCAAAGAACCTTATTGTCTCTTAACTTCAATCCCAAGCAAAGAAATGCATCGAGTATGGGCTAAAAGAATTCAGCGAGAAATCTACAGGTGAAATAGAAGGCTTAAAATATTTTATTACATACAAAGAGGAAATGCTTCGTAGATTTCCTGATTAGAAGCCCTCTTAGAAGGAACACACTGCTGTTGTAATTAAGAAGACCTATCAATTGATAAAGGGCCTTGAGAAAATGCAAGGAGATGATGCCAAGGCAAAACGGCCTTTGTTTTGGCCAAATGTTGGTAACAACTTGTGCCCATCGTTTGATGTCTTTGAAAATGAGTTTGATTCGCTACTCCCACGTTCATATTGTGGTCCGAGGAAGAGAGAGTTTATGCCAGAAGTACACATAGACATCCATTGTTTTGTTGCAGTTCGACCATCGGACGATGAGCATGAGAATGTTAAGTTCTGCATTGCAAAAGTGGTGGACGTGAGTATGGATGACAAGGGAAAAGTTTCAACATTTATAGCACTATGGTATGAGCCAAGGGGTAGGAAGGAGAACCATGATAACAGTACACTGTATATTGGCTATTTGAAAAAGGAATGGGTTTCAAACCATGAAGTAGTTTCAGAGCTTTCCATAGAGACAGTCATAGTATCTTGGAATTCAAGGACAAAGAAAACAAGGAAGCACATGGGATATGATGTAGAAGAAAAAATAAGAATACCGCTACCCATTATTTCACACATTACAGAGTTTTTGAAGATGCTCGCTAAGGAGGAAGTAGAAGGAGATAGCGCAAATGAAGAATGTCCATGACAATACCATTCAAGCATCCAAGCAACAAGTGAGAATGAATCGGACATTCAAACAAACTAGTTACCTATTTGTACTTAACACATTTGTAAAGGCAGAATTAAGTTATTGAAAGGGCTGCTTGTCAGACTCCTTTGTACCTTCTCATGGAGAGCAATATTTCTTGTAAACATATGACATTGTAAAATTGCAAGCATAGCTATTACTATTTTTGGAGCACATTTAGAGAGTCTTCCATGCCTCTTGTCTATTTTAACCTTTAAATTTTTTGGGACTTCAAGAGTGTTATAGTTTTCTACATAAAATTTTAAGTGCATTCTTTTTTATTAAATTATATTAATAAGCATTTATTTTGAAAGTGATTTTTCATGGATTTAGATTAATAACTCATGATTTTTTTAAAACGTGAAAAGGATTGTTAAAAACAAGAAGTACAAAAGTAGGATTTAATCGAAGTTTTTGTATTAGTAGTGCACCATTATAGAGACAGATTGTGCCAAAAAGTGAACTTTTGGCACTATCATGTGGAAATGATAGTGCCAAAAAGTGAACTTTTGATCTTTTCATAAAGTAAACTTTTCAATTGGGAAGGATTTTTTGGGATTAGTCCAAGAGTAGACATATGAGTCCAAAATTAATGAAATAAGTGTTTGTACATATATTTTCTATAACTCCATAAACATCTACAATCCCTTCTATTGATTGCACGTGCTATATTACATATTTCTTAGTGCCCCCCCCTCCCCCCCTTGAGCATGTGGAGAACTGCCGCCTCTATAGTGTACTTCAACCACTAGATCTAGAGAGATCTAATGGTTCAAATGCACACATGACATATTAAAGGACATTCCCATAAATACGGTCAGCCACACACAATTTAGACCGCATTCCGATGGTGCACGATCAACACCAAAATATGCATGTTGAATCAAAGTCTTCATCCAAGGGTTCACGAACATTGCCATCTCTTGTCTTTTAGGTCTCTTTTAGATTTAATGGTTCTAATTTAACCATTGTGGGCCACTACCATCACAAAATTTCCCATCTCTTGGCTATTAGATCTAAAGAGATCTAATGGTTTTGATTGAGCCAATATGGGCTAGTGCCATTGCCATGCATGCATTAGGTACAATGGCCCCCTTCTCACCACATCCTTGGATCATCTATGATCTAATGGATCATCTTGATCCTTTGAAAGGACATCTAAGTCTTACCATTCTATTCGAGTGAATTAGAGTGGGATAATTTTCCCCCACGAATGAGGAGGAGGAAAAAATTCCTTGATGTTTTTAATGCCCAAGTCTCCTCATTGGCCTAGAGCTAAATACGCATTTAAGACCATTCTTAAGATCATAATGCAAGCTCAGGTCCTTTTTGAGTCCAAAATTCCCCTAATGGGGGCTTGGTAAAGGAAGAGTTTAAGAGAGACCCAAAAAATTAGAGCTAGCAATGAAGGGTAGAATATTCCTAACAACAAAAGGTTGGATCTTCTCACCTTAGGAGCGATGGCAAGGGTTGCCTCACAACATATTTTTAAAGTATCTTTATCACTTACTATTGTGTTAGTTAATGAATTCTTTGATGTATCTCCTTTTTCATATCTATTCTTTCCCTTATCTTTTTGAATGGACAACTCTTGCTATTGCATCCTGATTTGGTTGGCCATATGCCAACCAAAGATGAGTATAACTGTGCTTATGCACATAATACTTGAGCTCTCTCTTTGACAATCTTGAGTGGGAGGTAGTATGGCTTGATTGGGATGTGGTTGTGTTTGAGGTAAGTCTTTGGCCAGCAGTCTTACTTTGGTACTTTTTAAGTTATACAAAGTTCACACACGTAACAAAATTTTCCATCCATGTTGCATGTAGCCTACCGCAATTGGTATCTCTAGAGAGGATGAGTGACTTGGTGCCAAGGGCATAGAATCTAGAGTGAATAAGAAACTCATAAGGAATCTGGGTCTAACAAGGGATGTAGACTTGGTGGAGGTGGAGGTGGAGGTGGACGCAAGGGTGAGATAGGTTTGGCCTCTAAGAGTGATGTAGATTGATGCTAGCTCTAGATTAGATCTATTGATCTCTCTTTCCTTTTGCATAGAGTATGAATTTGTATATCATATTTGGGATTTGTAATTGATCTTGCAGCTTATACATTCATTCCCACTTGAGGGAAAATTTTAAATTCATTCCTTGGAGCATTGAATGTCCAGTTCTTGTTATGTAGATAACTCATGATGAAGTTTAGGACTAATGACTTGATTGAATAAATTTGATCTTACTATTTGCAATGCAGATCTAAAGAGGATCTAAATTCTACATTTTAATTTAACATCCCTTTTAGTTCCATTAATGGACATACTTATTTTTCACTTCTAAGTGTAACCCCAATATTCTTTTGGGACTTCACACACACACACACACACACACACACACACACACACACACACACACACACACACACACACACACACACACACACACACTCAATCGTAATGTACTACTAGTTATTTTGCTCAATCAGATATATATGGTAATATATATTTATACAACATATATACCATCACATGAGTACTCATACCTATTAACCCTCCTCCCATATGACACTGATTGGACTTACAACTTAATTCCTATGTTTGGTCTAAATCAACCAAATGTAATCCCTTAATTTCACCTCACTCTTACCATGGATGTAGTAAAGTTCTCAGGATTTGTCCTCAGTTAATGTCACCATATCTTGTCAATCTATTAAAATGACTATTTTTACCTATCCTCCATAAGAAAAAATCTCCTTCTTCCCTCGTAATATCTTTATCCAGTAATATCTCGTTAAAAATGTCGTTGAGAACCTTTGAGTGAGTATAGCACTTATTTGTCTTTTCTCTCCTTGGATTCCCATCGCTCTCTTAGATAGACTAAGTAGAGTGCTCTCTAAGGCGCTTTTAAATTACTAGTCAGGAAGTGTATTTGGACATAGGGTACATGGTGGTTGATTGGCAGTAGTTAGCTAGAGGCCATAATTGGCATTTATGTTACTGGCCTCCTCGTGGCATATACCTAGCCTATGTCTAAACCTAAACTCCTCACCTTATGCCTCATAATCTAACGGCTACTCTTCTCTCCACTGAGCATCTATCTGTGGCGACTCTCTCTATGAATTGTCTATGATAGTCTCGTCTTCAAATGCCCTGTGCAACCCTCTGAGCCCCACGACTGCCTACTAGTCTCACCTCACATTTCTCTACTTTTCTCTACTATTCTCTACTTCGTGACTCCCTACTAGTCTCCACAGCTAGCAAAGCTGTCCGAAATCACCTCTAGCTCCCTCGTCCTCTCAGTTACCATCTGCCTCTACTGCCCCCTCACCTCTCCTCTCTTCTCTTTTCCCTATTACTCTATCAAGCATTCTCATCCCTATTCCTTAAGAGAACGCAACAGAGTCTCAGATGATGTCTTCTGTGGAGATTTCCCCCGTTGTAGCAACTGAGCAGTTTAGCATAACTGGTAGCGTTCCTTCTTCCTCCTCCTCTCAGGTTCACTCCCTCGATCTCTCTATGCATGCAGATCGCCATAATCACTATTGATTAATGGTGAGTGCACTGCGATATGATTGTGAGGTCTTGCTTGAATCCGTGACTATACACTGATAATCGACTGTGAATTGCCTTTGGTTGTTCCCTGCGTTGTGATTCCCATGTCAAAAATTTCTCTATTTAGTTCAAATGCGTTAGATAAGTTGTCTCTTGAATCAATCCATGAAGGTTAAATGCTTCACATATCAGTAGTAAGTGTTGTCACAGTACTTTCTTATCATGAACGCTAGACAAATCTAGTCTTTGAAGCATTATAGGCATGTTTGTATGTTGTAATTTTCGTCAGTTAAATCACTCAAAGAGAACCCAAATAGTGGGAAACTCCTCTCTCGATTAATAAGTGCAGATAGCTTTAACACAATATAGTTACCATTTTTTCGTAAAATGTCCCTGTATTAAAGGAGACCGGGCCCTGAGATTGTTACGGTTTGCCAGATCTTGAGTTTTCAACCTTGTGTCGCTGCAGATGTAGTCCCATGCTTCCCTTTGCATTATGAGTGCTCGGATTGTATATGTTGGAGCAGGTTAGCAATGATTAACCATCCTGTTTAAGAACCAAATCCCAGAGTTCCTTTGTTGTGCTCTCTAACTGTAGATTTGTTTGATCACATAAACAACCTAAATAATGGGCTTGTTTGTGATTGATCATTGAATGTGTGCTTGTCCAAAAGCATCATATGGGGAATAGCATCGAAACCTTTTGCTTGCAATTTTAAAGCCTTTCATGTGTGGTACATGTGATGACTATGGCTTAGGTTTTAATGGGAATGCATTAGTCATCTCACTTTGTCTCTAGTTCTTAACCATGTTGTCTGCTCACTCAGACCCATAATGATGATTTATAGCAGGCATCTCCTTATCTTCTTTAGGCTTGGAGTCTTGTGTATTTGAAGATGTATGTACTCTGTGTTTTCGTACTTACCAGAGTCCTAAATAAAGGTTTACTCCTGATCTAAGTCTTTGCACTATAGGAATCCATGGCCAAGTCAAGCTGGCTGACCTTTTTGTTACTCTAGTACATGCTTGTAAAAGGTTCTATCATGCATACCACCAATTAATGGTGGCTATACATACATACCCAACCCTAGCCCAACAATCCACATACATATACTCCACTGTTATCCACAGCCTTCCTCGATGTACTTATGCTTACCAAGGCAGCTAATGACTGATTCTAACTGGTTACTCAAGCCTTCTAATGTATGCTGGCTTTTTGTCATTAATTAAAAAAAAAGAACATCCAAAAGGATGCTCCTTGAAGTTGTATCACTTAGTTTTTCATCTTGTACTAATATGTAGGTCCTTCTTTAGAATACGCCATAAGAATCCTATGATTTACAGTCTTTGTTGCCAAAAGATAGCAAATCTGGCTAAATCTGGACTCCTGCAGATAAAGCATCTCATGAGCAAAAATATTTGCTATTACCGTTGAGTATTATGTCTGCTGCCTTGAGATGTTTTTCACTATAAAGAGTCTAGAAGATGCTGAAGAGTTACCACTTTAATATTGTATAAGCTCGTCTTAAATGTTTCCCTTGAGCATTTACAGTCATTGAATATTGTTGCCAGTAGATAGCAAATTTGAAATTCTGCACAAACAAGGCATTTTCTTGAACAGATATGTTGATGCTTCCGGTAAGTTTTATGCTTGTAGCCCTGAGATGTTTTTAATTATAGATGATCTAGAGGTGGCTAAGGAGTTACCACTTGGGCTCCAAATGAACTGATATTATTGTCAAAAGATAGAAATTGTGAATTTTTGCAGATGAGACATCTTCATGAACAGAAATATATGGAGCTGCCAGTTTATTTTTATGCTTGCTAGCCTGTGTTGCTTTTCATTTTTGAAGATCTAGAGGATGCTAAGGAGTTACCACTTGTACTCCGTAGGAACTGTTGATTCTTATGTCATGGAATGGGATCTCACTTATGCAGTTTGTTCCTTACCTGGATAGGTGTGGTTAATCTTGTAATGCCAACAGTTATACTCTTTGTCTTACCAACCAGTCTAAAAAACAGTTTTGTGGATGAGTTTCCTGCTAACTTAGCCTGATATGTAGATAAGTTATGGCATGAATAAGTCTGATAGGCCAGCTCGGGATGCAGTATGAAAGCAGTTACTTATGTGGTGAAAGTAGATCACAATCCACTACATTGTGACTTCCCCATGACACCTACAGTCCCAAAAAGTTGTGTTTTGACTAACCTTTCCTCTCTTGGATGGATGTAGGTAACAATCCTTGACACTGGAACTTCTCTCATCGCTCATTATCACTAGTGTCTGATGATTTGCTGCTTTCACTTTTTTCATTCTCTCTGTCCTTCATACGCTTCTTTGTGACTTCAGTCATCTCTTTTAACACTCGATTTGCATGTTCTTCATTGGCTTTATGCGTGTCGCACATGTTGCGCATGTACTCAAGTTCCTGCTCAAGGTCCCATGCATGATGTTTCCATGCATCCAGGGAATCTGATGCATGCATAGGTTCCTCGTCCTCAATCGATATAGGTGGCTTCCAAGTTGTCATCACTTGGCATAGAGCATCTTTAATTTCTTGACGTTGTTGCTTCTCATGTTGATAGCATTCTTGCCATTCTTCCTCAGTAAGTGTCATTGGTGTTGAACTTCTTCTTGATCGATGGTGATCATTTTCCACATCCTCATCATGATGTAGATCTTCAGGATAACTTATTGATGATGGAATACGCCTTCCAAACATAGTTATGTGCACGGTGCAAAGAAGAAATCACTATGAAAGGAAATACACACAAACACAAGACTTATCTCAATTCGGTTTCCAAGATTTGAAAGCGGCTATTTGTCGAATAGTATCTCTGTGGGCTCTCGAACTCACACAATTCCAACAAGTGAATCCACGTTGCACGGTACAAAGCAAAGCTCGTGTTCGATAGCACTTGTAGACTACCTCCTGCTCTTGTGAACTCTTGCTTTTGAGATTCTCCTCTTCCAAAATCCGTTGGGTTGCTCCCTTGTTTACACTTTTACCTTGAAGGATATCTTTATGACTAGGAACTTCAAAGAATAGAGCAACAAAGTGACTTGACCTAGTGGATAGTCGCCAATTGTTAAGCGGACTTGAACTAGAACAGTACCGGGATGGGGGACCTCCCGGGAAGTTTTAAGAGCAATCTCCCAAGGCTTCCTCGCGCGCAGCCAACGGTGCCATGTATGCCAAGGACTATGCCTTGGTCGTCGCCTTTGTTGTACGTCTGGAGGAGCTAGGGCGCGGGTGTGTGTTTGCAAGCTTTGACCTGTCTGCATATGGCTGACTTCTTTTGCTACGATTTTTTTTTTTGCCGCACGTTTTTCTACCTACAAACCATTCTGCGCTGTTTTCTTTTGCTACTTCTGTTGTGCTCTTGTGCACGGTGTCCGCAATCTGATGCGTGCTGCAGTTTCTTATTTGAGGACGTGGGGTGCATCTGCTTCTCGTGCTATGGATGACGAAACCTTGGCTCTGATACCACTGTGACGGGAAACACTCGCAAAACCTACAAATCCTTGGAAAACACAGTAGCGCTCTTCGAAAATACACACAAACTCTCAAAACTCACAAACGGAAGAGACAGAACAAGCGTGCTAGGTACAATCTCCCCCCATAGGAGTGGTGCTCTCCTTCCACCTCCTATGTATTTATGTATATTTCCAAAAAAAAGCTTCCGAGCAAAAATCATACAAAAGCCCCTGTGCTTTCCTCCATGCACCCTTTTACAAAAAGCCCATCCACCTTCTAGAATAGCTGGCTTTTTCTAAAAATAAAGCTTTTTCTAACTTTAGTTTATACACTTAGCCAAGCCACTAATATTCCAAAATTCAAATATGTACATAAGCTTTTGTAATATAAAAAATTAAGCATAAGCCTTATTCATCCCCGCATCACTAGAGTTGCGCCTATGCGCCACGGATCATGCTTGCTAGATGCCATCGCCCGATCAATTACTCTTCCCCTGGATTCACACAATCAATAGTAATGAAATATTTCAAGCATAAGATAACCTTGGAATTAATCACCACAATCAATCAACCTTTTAGTATTATAGCAATGTGAAATCAATAAATCACAGATGAATAGTGCACACATGCGACACATACCATCTCATGGTGCACCTGATGCTACATATGAATAAAATCATACGGATGGTTCACACATGCTACACATACCGTCATCGCGTAAGTGGTGCACACAATGCTACACACTCATACAGCCGCAGTCGTATATCCAACCATGTAGGAGCACACATGCATCACTACAGAACAGCGAGCACACATGCATCAGCTGCGCGACAAAAATGCTGGATCTCACTAAACTAAATATTGAAGGATTAAATTAATGGGATAATTCCAATTCTCGTAACAGTTTAAAAAAAGAAACCTATAAACAACATGGCACACGATGCTCAGATAAAGGTGGAGAAAACTTTTTTCATATTTAAAATATGGATATATGAGTACAATTGGTAAAGAAATGTCGAATCCCTCCAGTAGTCTAGGTTTCGAGGTCGGGGTCCACTTACCTACCACCATCCAAGAGAAACTCTGTTAGAACATCATAGTCTCAATGTGAAGATAGGTAATGCCTGCTTTTCCCGACTTATCGCTTTTACCAAGGAAACATCCTACCTTCTGGATTCAGAAAAGAAATATTGGGCATGTATGAGCCGGATAGTAACCCATGTCAGTATAAATATCAAGAAACAAGTATCTGGATAAGAGCAAATAAGAGCTTATGCATTCTTTTATAAAAAACCTTCATACATTGGAACTTTCTAACCATTATACACTAGGATAATGGTAAAATTTTATTTAATAGAAAGCAACCCTATTATATATTATATGAAACAAGTGTTTTATATATATATATATATATATATATAGAGAGAGAGAGAGAGAGACAGAGAGAGAGATCAATTAGACTATATATATATAAAGAAACCAAAACGTGCTAACTTAGACATTTATTAAAAGCAAATTTCAAATCCAACAAAAGAAGATAAGCTATATACCCATCCATAACCACATGTCTATATCCCAATAAAGGTAATTGTACGTAGAACTAATTTGTATGAAAAAAATCCCTCGCTTGAATGTTATCACAAATGTAAGGAATTAAAAGAAACTATTTTAAAAAGAAGAAGAAAATAATGTAATTAAATGCAAACTTTACTAGGGATTTATGATCATGGGGTGCTGTTATTAAAAAATAGCACATACATAATTGAAAAAAATATTAAAAAAGATTTACAACTAACCTAAGGCATTAAAGGAGAGCATAAATCAATTCACTACATATAATGGAATGAGACATTTAGGTAGATGGGCTTTCCATTTGTATACCATGTCTTTCCATTTGTATGCCACTTTTTATCAGCCAAGAGAAGGCAAAAACCCATTGAGAGAGAGAAGGGGGGGGGGGGGGACTATCCACATCATCAAATTCATCAAGTGTGCATGTGGAGGTTATGCTCACTCGCATTCCCTTCAGCATAGTCCATGGCAAGTGCTACCATAGTCCTAGTTACATTATTAGTATTGATGAACTCAAAATCACACAAACTATTCTATTGGTGCACTGAAACAAATTGTTGGTAGCCTCAAGAAGCTACCTGTTCAACATCATTCTTCACAACGTGTGCACCTCAATTATCAATGGATCAATTTCATTGAAGGTAAATGACTTCAAATAGATTATGGAGACTGGGCCAAAACTATGAAGATAACATAACCTCAAATTGGATGTGGTACAAATCTTGATTGTTCATAGTTTGTAGCAGGTGCTTGCCTAGAAGTTCAAAGTAATTGCAACGTTCTATGGGGGCATAGGCCTAGTTCTACACAACTTTGTCATGTACCATCTCGCTCCCTCCTATTCATCCATCTTTTAGGCAAGTTTAGGCTCACCCCTAGAGTGCCAACATGTTTTTTATATCCTCTAGCTAGAGGATGAGATTTCAAATGCCAGGTTTGATCTCTAAAAGGATGTTGATGCTCTATATCCTTGCCTTGCACTCAACCGCTCCCCTCAGCCACACACACAAACTTTCAATATCATAAAGCTTGGACAATAGAGGGACAACATAACACCCAAGATCTCCCCTCAACCTCACACACATGTTTTGGATAGTTTGATGGTATCAATGGTGGCTTCATGGTTGTGGATGCTAGTGGCTTCAAGCGACAAAGGCAAGGTTGATGGTGTTTTTTCAAAATGAAGCCTCATAAGTGCCACATGGATGCTCTAATCATCATGTTCTCTTTCTTAGTCACCAATCCCATCGTCGATGCTATGGTTGCATCCTCCAAGGATTCCACCACAACTTCCTTGTCTATTGAGCAGAAGATCTTCGAGTTCCAAGATTTTGGATCATCCTCCCTCATCACCTCTGGGAGAGGCCACAGATTGCTGATCTTCTTCACGAAGAGCAACTACCCCTTCTGCCTTGCTGCTTACATCACTCCTTGAAATTGTCATGTACCATCGATCCCACCTCGCTCCCTCCTATTCATCCATCTTTCAAGCAAGTTTAGACTCCACCTCTAGAGTGCAATCCTTTTCTAACAACCTCTAGCTAGCGGGTGAGATTTCGGATGCCAGGACTAGTCTCCAAAAGGATGTTGATGCTCTACATCCTCACATTGCATTCAACCTCTCCCCTCAACCATAAACACACACACACACACACACACACACACACATACACACACACTTTCAATGATGTAAAGCTTGGTCGATGTAAACACCCAGGCTCTCCCCTCAACTTCATGCACAGGCTTTGGACAGCGTGATGGCATTGATGGTGGCTTCATGGTTATGGATGCTGGCGGCTTCAAGCGATGAAGGCAAGGTTGATGGTGTTGATTCAAAATGTAGACAGGGATTCAAAATGAAGCCCTGTGATGCCACATGGCACTCAAAAGAAGGAAAGGTAACAAAGGAGGCAAGGAAGTAAACCTAGTCCATTGGGCAAGCATGCATAAGTTTTGAAGGAGGGACAATGTTGGGCAAGGCACCCTAGATTGCAAGAGGAGCCAATGCCATATGGAACATCTCCCAACTCCCCCTTCACTCCATCTCCTCCTACCACATTGTACAAGTCTTCGAAATAGACTAGATGCTATGGGAGATCTCCCATGTGACCCATCCTAGTGGGGAACCCACGCATTGTTGCGACAAGAAAATTCTTCTACCAACTTTAAAAAGAAAAAAATTTAATTGTGAAGGCTAAACAACAAGTTGCAACAAAAATGTCACATGCGAGTGGGCACAAAAAATGAATACAACACAATCGAAGATCCTCTTGCTACTTGATTGTTTGTGTGCTTGTGCTTGTATTCACTATAGATCTATACCCAGTTGCCTAGTTGTTCTCATTGTGTGTTTGCCTGTACTCACTTTTGCATCTACCTCTGCTTTTACGTGGAAATGCAGTGGATAGAGTAGTTTATGGTCACCTCTTGCTACGCTTGTACTAATCATGTTCCTACCTCTTTGTTCTCTTTTTGTTGTTTCTCTTGATATTGTGCTTGTCATACTACTATATGGGTGAGGTGATGATGAAGGGATTTGCCATATGGATAGATCATTAGATAGATAGGGAAGCCATGTGGACAATCGTCTTGATGTGCTTATGCTTTGGGTCATGTTCCTGTCCACAATATTGTAAAGAATTTGGTATCACTATAGTACAACAATGCAATTTCAACCACAAAGATAAATAAGAGATTCCATCAAGTACAGTGAGAGATATGAAGACAAAAAGCTCTTTCATGGTGCCTTGAGGATATGGGAGACATAGGGGAGGTTAACCTAACTAAACAATTAGAAAAAACTTTTAAAATTCACATAAAGAAGAGAGAGAGAGAGAGAGAGAGAGAGAGAGAGAGAGAGAGAGAGAGAGAGAGAGAGAGAGAGAGCATATACGAACATCAAATTGGAAGGAGTAACAACTTTTTGAAGATGCATATGTAGCACATGACAATGCAATTTCAGCCAACAAGAAAATATACAAGGGATTCTAGCGACACAAGGAATAGAAGTTATGAAACTCATGAGGGATTCTAGCAACACAAGAAAGAGGGATTATGAAACTCACAATAAAAAAGAAAGTGTTTTGTTCGTACTCTTGATATTAGGCTTGTCATACTGCTATATGAGTGAGAAGAAGATAAAAGGATTTGCCAGATGGACCAATCATCAGATTAACTGGGAAGCCACATGGATAGTGCCTTAATTGCGAGGTAGGCAATTTATTGGATGGTTTGAAACTTGAAAAAAACATGTAGACCAAAATGCCTTCGCAAGATCCCCTACCTTGAACTTTTTCTTCAACAGCTTGAATTCTTTACGGATAAAATCCGTACAAAGACGTGACCAACATTCTGTCCTTTTGCAAAAGGTGATAGATAACATTGCAAGTGTACCTCCTCTGACCTTTTTAAAGTGTTATTTTTTCATAATCTTTGTTTGCTTGAAAGAAAAAAGTATATGCATGAAATCTCAAAAAGATGAATGAAATACAAAAACCCAGCTATGAGTCTACCAAATGTTACAAAGAATGCAATGGATTCTATTGCATCCAACGTGAAAGAAAACTAAGGTCTACAATATGGAAGACCACCAAAGCTATCCGGAGCATTTTGTGCCCTTCCTTCGTGTAAGTTCAAGGATAATTGAAACAATGTAAATGAAAAATCTTCAATATGGACTTGATTTCTCCACCCAAACTTGCCATTCTATTGGAACTTTCCCTAGCTATTGTACAAGAGGACACAAATCTAGCTTTGAAACAAAATGCAAAGGACACTTTCAATAACAAAATGAGCAAAATGCGAGAACCATGCAAGAGAGGGGATCTCCTCTTTCTCCTTTTGCATCCATTCTAGTTCCTCTCCTTGGGTCATCACCTTGAGGTAAACACAAAGGCATGACTATGAGAGCACTTTGACTGCAAGCTACCCAAGAAGGGATGAGCCACAAAACCAATGAAGCTCCCGATGAAAAAGCAATAGGAATAGTATAACGCTTCTTACCTTCTTCGGATGAAGGAAGACTTTTTGAGAAAGAAGAGGATAAATCCAACCTTATTCGGATGAACGAAGACTTTCTTGAATTCCTCAACGAAAGCTTGGGATGCAAAGGACATCCTTTCGTCCCAACTTTTTCACTTGCTGGTGTCTTTGTAGGCTCCTTGTTAGTGATATAGACAACTGACTTCCTCAGTTGGTAAGATAAATGGAGGTCTTGCCATAAGCTTGAGGCTCCCATCGCTCAATGTTGGGCAATTACACACAAAGCCTTTTATGGGTAAAAAGGAAGAACCTACTGTATATCTCAGAAAGAGGATTGGGGACTTGCTCCTGGTTCTACCGTTGCAAATTATTTTAGCACCGGCGATGTTGCAAGTGTCGTTGTGGCCTTCATTGCAACGTTGGCAGCAACAATTGTCTGTATAATCCACGGCAAAGCCACAGCACTGGGGAGATTATGAATTAGTACATGTCTATCGATGGTTGAAGCAAAAAACAAAATACCTCTGGCAGGACGCGGAACGTAGTTGAGAGCTCGCAGTGAGTAAGAGAAGCCAAGACCACCCTGGTTGCATGAAGCACAAACCGAAAAGATGCCAGAACTAAAAATTTAGATGCGATAAAAAAACAACGCTTTATTGACCTACTTGACACAGGATAAAGAATTTCGGCAGAGCAGTCGCATCAAAATCAAGAAAATGCTCCTTGATTTTAGCTCAAGAAGCAAAAATAAAATCATGCGGCTTCAATCAAGCGATCGCCATAGATAGGGAGGTCACGGACTGAATACGCCATCTGCCAAAGTTTATGTTGTGCCCTCGTAGATATCCCCCTGTCTCTTCCTCCGCACTATGCTCTGATTCTTTGTGCTTGGAAGGTGTCTCCTTTGCCTTGACAAACTACTCTCTTCTTTGGGCTTCAGTTATGGCACGCGTCTCCTTAGCCTCTCTGTGTACGACTCCACATAAGCTGCTCTCTTCTTTTCCAGCACTTCCTGCACTCAATCCCGCCTATCTTAATTGTCGCACTTGCTCCATTGACCTAAACAGAGTCCCAGCCTAGAGGAGGAGACTTTCTTGCGTCAAATGGGTACTTCGTCCGGATTATGACAGATGTCAATTCGGGTTAGTCGCCTGGCCCAAGCCTGGCCAAAGTTTGCCTTCTCCCATGCAAATGAGCTCTACGGTTGACAACTCTTCTCAGGCCGAGGAAAGGAAGTGGGAGGAGGAGGGCAAGCAAGAGAAGACGGAAATGGAGGAAGAGATGGGGGAAGCGATCAAGGGGGACGAAGTAAAGACAGAGAGAGCAAGATTGCAGCTACGTGGAGGATTGCAGGTAAGTCTTGTAACGCCAGCTCCAACAAAAGATTTCTCTCCAGTACCCATCGCCATGTGGCTACGTTGCGAACCTTCCCCAAGCCTCCAAACCTCCCCCAAGCTTCCAAACCTCGGTTGTCCTCCTTCCAAACCTCCAAAAACCTCCATGTCAAAACCTCTCCTTAAAGAATAGAAAGAAAAGAAGGTCTATGACCTATAGAGAAGACTCAGAGAAGACTCAGTGTCGTGCGCTAGAAGGCGTAGTATGGGCATCAATCAGAAGTCTAATCTAGTATACCTTCAAATCCATGATATCTCCTTAAGCACAGTCTTTGAGCGGCGCGCCAAATGAGGAACCCCTAGTCGCGAGACTTCACAACAAAAGTAAGTGAAGCACACGAGTGGGCGCCAAAGCACAAGATGAGAACCCAACAGTCGAGGCAGCGGAAGTATGCAACAAAGAGGAAGCAGAGCAAGGACTATAGCCGTGGGAATAGCAACACTACAGTAGCTCAATGCTAATCTTATGGAGAAGGGGGTATTGCGTAACAAGTGGTCTAGATACGGAGTACTGTGCACGTAGTGAATGCTTGGCTTTAGCTAGTAGCTTGAGTGGAGTGAGAGGGGGGTAGCATAGGTGTATTTATAGGCTTCACAATCGGGCAGTAGGTTCTAGGGTAGGCGGGGTGTGTAATAGGCATTTTTTTGGGGGGCGAAAAGGCATGAAAATGCGTGTAGTGCAGAAAACTATGGATAGGGGGCAAAAAACGTGCAGGCGGGGGCGAGGGGGGATTGTAGTTTTAATTGGGTTTTTGTAAAAAAATCATAAATAAAGATATGATTAGAGAATTAAAAAGAAAAAAGGGAAAATAAAAATAGTTTAGGATAAGGTATATAATGAAAAATAAAAAAGAGGGGGGTAACTAGGACACATAAAATAAACCAAGTTTTTTAAGGAAAACAAAATTGAACTTTTAAAATTAGAGAAAAATGGGGGATTTTTTTCAAAAGGAAAGTATAGGTGAATAGGACCTTAGTTTTAAAAATTATTATGAGGGAAAACAACCCGGGGATTTTAACTAGAAGTTAGGATGATTTTCGGGAAGTCTATGTGGAAGGAAGAAAATAAAAAAGAGAGGGGGCAGAGAAGTGGCAGGGGGGGGGGGGTATTTTTGGATGTGTGTGTGTGTGTGTGTGTGTGTGTGTTAGGACTACGAATTCACTTCTGGAAACAAGTAGTGGTTCTGTCCTGGTTAACAGAAAATTGAATTTGCACCAAAAAATATTTTTGAAATATAACTTTTAAAGGTACACTTCTGACAAGTTATTTCTAAAAAGATGGATCTCAAAGTGACTCGGAAGAAGCAAGACAAGACATCAAAGGAAGAAGAAGCAACATGTGAAGACTTCACTACGACGACATCATGACACTACCCCTTCACATGAGTCCAGCGATGAAGACAATGTGGGAAAGGCCATGTTGAAAGCACTCAAGCTTCGTGATAAGAAGAAGTCTGGTAAGATTAATCGCAAAACTTTGTCTTTTCCAAAATATGATGGTAAAAGAGATGGACAAGCTTTACTTGCGTGGATTAGTTCTTTCAATCGATACTTTTTGGGAGAACGATACGAAGAGATCAAGAAGGTAAACCTTGCTGCAAGTCACATGACAAGCAGTGCACAATTATGGTGGAGTGTGCTTGCCAAAAGCACTCATGTTCCAAAGACATGGGAAGCATTCAAAGATAAAATCAAGAAGCGCTTCCTACCTACACAGTTTGAAGAGGATACTCGCAGGCAATGGCAAAGATTGAGGTAGTTGGATAATGAGAGTGTGGACGCATACACTAAGAAATATCTTTCCTCTCCACTTCAATTGCAAAAACTATCGAGAAAGTGTCCCGAAAGAAGCAATGTCGTACCTTTGTTGAGGGTTTATGCCCTACTATTCGTGCCGATGTACATATGCTCTGACCATCTACAGCTTCTGATGCTATGGATTTGGCATTAGAGTTAGAAAGAAAGTAGGGAAGAAGCTTTGCTACTCGTACCCCTCGAGCAAATAAGCATACTTCATACTTCAAGCAGGAGGGTGTAAGAGGTAAAGTTGGTAGATATGATGGTAAGTCTAATTGGAAACCTGCTAAGTCACCTATTAATCAAAGAACTAAAGAACTTGTCACATGTTACGAATGCAAAGAGAAGGGACACTACTCTTATGAATGTCCAAAGAATCCACTTGCTACACACAAGACAGGTACCCAAGCAAAGAATGCTACCAACAACAATGGAGGCAATGGAGGGAGAACCAATGGATGTACCAACGGTAATAGTCAGCGCAACAACTCCGCACGGATCAACTACATTGATGATGGATACCATGATAAATCTTTCAAGCAAGAGGGCGAGGATGAGGACAACGATGCTGAAGATGCCGACTACACCCCTTCAGGTAAGTGTTATTCAGGTAAAAGTGCATCTTATTTTCATACTTCTTTGTTACATATGACTGCACTATTGCATGAAAAAGAACAGAGTGTCTTATTTGATGATGGAAGCACCCATGATTTCGCAACGTTTAGTTGGAAAGTTAGGGCTCGCAACCATCAAAACAAAATATAAAGTCAATCAGCTTTTGAAGGATCAAATTATAATTGTTTGCAAATGGTTAAGGATCTTGAGGTGACTTTAGGGCCATTAGTTGAGAGCCGTGATTTCTTAGTCACTCCTTTGCGTGAGCAAGATCTCATTCTAGGGATGCCTTGGCACGTCGATCATAATGCCAAACCTGATTATCTTGAATGCACCATTACTGTGACTCAAGGCACTAAGACTATGACTCTAGAATGCAATAAGAATCTTCCCTCTTGGCCTATATTGTCACATACCCAAGCTAAAAGAGCTTTGCGCAAATGTGAGAAGACATATCTGGTTATGGTCAATAAGATTGAGGCTAGTCGTGAGACTAAGAAAACTAAGCAAGAGCCTTTGGATCCTTTTCTAGCTACTTATGACGACTGCTTTATGGAAGACTTACCCCTTGGCCTACCTCAATTTAGACCTGACGATCATAAGATTGACCTTATTCCAGGTAGTGCACCATCGTGTAAATCACCATATAGACACAATCCTACTGAGCAGTAAGAGATTCAATCCCAAATAGAAGATCTTTTGGCTAGAGGCCTAATTTGACCTAGTAGCTCACCATTTGGGGCACCCGTTCTTCTTGTCAAGAAGAAAAATGGAACTTTTCGAATGTGCATCGATTATCGTGCCTTAAATAAAATCACAGTGAAAAATCGATACCCCATTCCAAGAGTTGATTATCTACTCGACAAGTTGAAAGGATCCACAATCTTTAGCAAGATCCAGGATATCATCAAGTGAGAGTGATCGAGCCTGATATTTTCAAGACTGCTTTTAGAACCCAAACTGGTCACCTCTCTTATGTGAGAACCAACTGTATGCCAACTCGGAGAAAAGTTCTTTTTTCCTTCCTGAAATTGATTATCTTGGACACATTGTTTTAGCTGAAGGCATTCGAGTAGATCCCAAGAAGGTAGAAGTGATAGTAAACTGGCCACAACCTAAAGATATCCATGAGTTACGATCTTTTCTAGGTCTGTGTAGTTTCTATCGCAGATTTGGAGCAGATTTGTTAGAAACTTTGCACATAAGGCACATCCATTGACCGAACTACTGTGTAAGACTTGTGCTTTCTCTTGGGGTGAGTAGCACACTTTAGCTTTTCAATGACTTAAGGGTGCAATGACGCACACACCAGTTTTGACCATGTCAGACTTTACGAGACCCTTCTTTGTCATGGTTACTGATGCTAGTGGATAGGGTTTTGGGGCTGTGCTCATGCAAGATAACCATCCAATTGCATTCGAGTCACATAAATTAAAACCAGTAGAGCTAAACTATTCCACATATGATAAAGAATTAGCCGCTGTGGTGCATGCCCTTAAACTTTGGAAACACTATCTTATGGGTTCCGAGTTACTCATTAAGACTGATCACCAGAGTCTTAGACATCTCCTTACTCAGCTGGTGATCTCGGATCACCACATTAAATGGGCTGCCTTTATTGATAGTTTTAAACCGATGATCCAATATTAACCAAGCAAAGACAATGTAGTTGCCGATGCACTGAGCCGTCGACCTAGCATAAATAATATCTCAATCATCGACTCCCCTTTCGAGCCTATGAAGGCGGACTATCCTACTGATTGAGACTTTTCAAAAATTCGGCATAAGATTAAGCAAGCTAATAGCACCCCTATGGCCTCGTATTCCATTCATAATGACTATCTATTCTACGAAAAGCGCTTGTGTGTCACTGCACCATTTCGACGCTTGGTACTAGAGGAGGTACATCAGCCACCCTACATGGGACATAGAGGCGTTACTGCTACGTATCAAACTATAATTCAAGATTTTTTCTGGCCTAAGCTTAAAGTTGATGTTGCAACTTTTGTTGCACAATGTCTTATTTGTCAAAAAGTCAAGAGCTACGAGGGCAAATATCAAGGTTTACTTATGCCTTTACCAATTCTTGATGGCCCATGGGAGCAGATTTCTATGGACTTTATTGCTAGATTTCCTACGACTAGCTCATGTTTTGATATGATTTGGACTATCATTGATAGATTTAGCAAGCAGGCTTACTTTATTCATTGTAAGAAGACCTTGACCGCAGTTCAGGCTGCTCATTTGTTCATCAAGCCCATCTTTATACACAATGGCCTTCCAAAAGTAATCGTGTCAGTCCGGGATAGTAAATTTTGTAGTAACTTCTGGACCACACTCTTTGACAATCTTGGAATGAAGTTAGATTTTTCCATTGCTTTTCATCCCGAGTCTAATGGCCACAAACCGAGGTCACACAAAATACTATTTGTGACATGTTACGTGCTTACGTGTCTGGTCAGCTAGGCAAATGGGACAAATTTATACACATATTACAATTTGCTTACAACAACACTAAGCACTCTGCTACAGGCAAATCTCCATTCCAAATTGTCTATGGAAAGACCATTCCTACTCCATTGACCCGCCTTAAGCACCAAGTAGAGGTTGCTGATCGATTTACTGAAGATTTCTCTAGCATTTTGGCTACTGTCAAACTCCTGTCAAAAAGAATATCGAGCATGCTCAAGCTGTGTATACTGCACGTGCAAACAAGAGTAGAAAGAAAGTTGTATTTGCTGAAGGTGACCTAGTCATGTTACGTATTGAGAAGCGTAGACTTAAGAGTATTGAGACACACCCTATAGTTAAGTTTGCCCCTAAATCCTATGGTCCCTTTAAAGTTTTGGAGCGCATTAATGACAATGCCTATCGGCTCAAATTACCACCTAATTGGAAAATTCATAATTCTTTTCATGTGCACCTCCTGAAAGCTTTCCATGGAGACCCACCAGTTCGACCTATTTTAGATGATGCACCATTGCTTCAAGGAGAGACCCAGATCTTAGAGCTAAACTAGATCATTGATCAACAAATCACTCAAACGAGATGTGGAAACTCGTATCCTACTTATCTTCTTACATTTAAGAACCACCCCATTGAGGATGCTAAGTGGATGCTCGAGCGATATTTCGCCAATACCTTGATTTATTGACTACTCTTTTGTCTCGCAATTGAGGGCGATTGCGATTTCAAGCAAGAGGTATGTATCCCATTAATGTAATCCTTCACTATTTAGTTTAGTGAGATCCACCATTTTTGTTGCGTAGCCGATGCATGTGTACTCGTTGTTTTGTAGTGATGCATGTGTGCTCCTACATGGTTGGATATATGGCTGCGGCTGTATGAGTGTGTAGCATTGTGCACCACTTACGCGATGACGGTATGTGTAGCATGTGTGCACCATCCATATGATTTTATTCATGTGTAGCATCAGGTGCACCATGAGATGGTATGTGTCGCATGTGTGCACCATTCATCTGTGATTTATTGATTTCGCGTTGCTATAATACTGAAAGGTTGATTGATTGTGGTGATTAATTCCAAGGTTATCTTATGCTTGAAATATTTCATTACTATTGATCGTGTGAATCCAGGGGAAGAGTAATTGATCGGGCGATGGCATCTAGCAAGCATGAGCCACCATATTTTGGGTGAGTAGGTGCAACTCGAGTGATGCGGGGATGAATAAGGCTTATGCCTAATTTTTGATATTACAAAAGCTTATGTACATATTTACAATTTGGAATATTAGTGGCTTGGCTAAGTGTATAAACTAAAGTTGAAAAAAGCTTTATTTTTAAAAAAAGCCAGCTATTCTAGAAGGTGGATGGGCTTTTTGTAAAAGGGTGCATGGAGGAAAGCACAGGGGCTTTTGTATGATTTTTGATCAGAAGCTTTTTGAGAAATATACATAAATACATAGGAGGTGGAAGGAGAGCACCACTACTATGGGGGGAGATTGTACCCAGCACACTTGTTCTGTCTCTTCCATTTCTGAGTTTTGAGAGTTTACAAGTGCATATTTTCGAAGAGTGCTACTGTGTTATTCAAGGATTGCAGGTTTCACGAGTGTTTCCTGTCGCATAAACACACACACATGCATGCACGCACGCACACGTCTTCCAATGGTATTTTTGCTGCTAATGAATGGTTTTATTTTGACACCCATGATTATTATTTTTTTGACACCCATGATTTGAACGATTTGATTTTGATGCTAATGAGCGATTTTGATGCTAATAAGCTATTTGATTTTGACACCCATAATTTTTACAAAAAAGAATGTGGAAATGGGAAAACCACCTCTAAAGCATTGAGGGTTATTACTGCTCATTGGTAGATCATGGTGGCAAACCAACATATAGAGTGGTAAGCTACAATGCCAATTGCATTATGATCTATATCTAAAATGGTGAAATGCATAAGCTTAGATTGCTAGCACATGCACCTACATGATCTCTAAGGATGCAAAAAGTATATTTCAAGAATCCAAGTGGTGGCATGAGTATCGATTGGGCCAAAATGGCTAGCATCTTTAGCTAATGCGTTAAGCAACATACACTGAACTCACTAAGATACACATGAAAAATACATTTTAAGGCTTACAACAAAATTCTGCTACTCATCATGTCAAAGGGATTCATTGTCAAAAGATAGCATGTAGTATACAAACTCCTATGTGTACTCTCATGTTTTGTGTAATTTTAGTTTCATGTATATGTGCTATAAATATAATTCTTGCAAAGTTTCAAAAATATTCAAATTTGTCTATGGATAAATTGCATTAATAACAAGGACTTTCCTTTTCAAATGGGAAATGTAGTTAAATCGCTACTATTCATTTAAGTCAATAATGAGGTCATGGTTGCTTTTGCTCTCCTAAGATAGTCAATGAAAATAAGTGAAGAAAGTGTACATTGAATTACACATACTTTAAGGCATGTGATTAAACTTTACTAAAAGCATTGAAGCTGACATAAGAAGGTGGTTGAAATAAGTGAAGTTACGATTGATGTTCTACTTAGTTCTCGTAAAAATCAAAGAAAGGAACACCTAGTCAAAAAAGGACATATTGTGACGTATGGATGACTTCTTGGCCTTTGAACTTTGAAAGATAGAACGAAGTGCCACTCATGTGCATATTATAAAATTGAATCATAGTTATAACTTGTTACAAACTTAATGTGTTAAAACCGCAATTGACGTTAGCAGTTAACAAACTAATCGTTTCCATGATATTCTTTGATGTAGGCATGGGGATCCAAAATGAGGACATTTAAAAGAGATGGAAAGCCTTGTTGGGAGTTGAAGAACGTTGACAATTGGGAGAAAAGGAGGAAATCATGTAGGTTTGACAAAGTGTGATCCTTGAGCCTTGAGCCTTACAAATAAGTGAATTCCTTTGCCTCTCCATAGGTATTGTATAAGATCCTTTCCTTCTCTTGTTGAAGTGTTGAAATTTGCTATTTCATAGCCCTTACCCATATGGGGTACAAGTTACAAGTTTTGCCCCTTTAGAAAGGTGGTGAATGAGAATCCAAGTTGGATTTGGATGATAGGCAATTCTTGGTAGCTTGTTACAACTATACAGGATTAGTACAATTAGCTAGATATTTTTAATAAGTTGGCATTCGTTTTGATAATTATAGATGTGTGGTCAAGTTGACCATGGGGCATATTGCAACTGATTGTCAATGCATGTAGAAACTACATGTGGAGTAGCTAGACCAAGGCATGTCATGTGGTAGGACACTATATAAAGCTAATGACATCCAAGAAGATGATTTTGCAAATGTCATTTATATCTAGCACTTTCTTGTGCATTGCTAGTGCAACTACCTAGTAGCTGCAAATCAACCAACTTAGCATTTCAGGACTATAGGTATAATACCACTGGTGCTGAACGGTTTTGTCTTCTAGACACCCGGGTCCTAAACACCTTAACATGTGATGAGTATTCAAGACTTCTTTCAAGCCCCCATACTTTGAGCACTCCTTGTTAAGGCTAGAGGTTGGTACAAAGTCAAATCCCTGTTTAAGAGTAGGAACTATGGCTCTTCTAGACTCCTAGATTTTGTAGCTCAAGTGGCTAAACCCCTAGCTACCTTCGTCCTTTACTTCTTAATCGAGAAGACTTGACAAAGAAGCTTGTTGCCTTTTGCTTGCTCATCGCATAATAGTTTCTTCCATCTCAAGAAAGTGCTATGGCTAGTAGTCTCCTTATGGGCAAGCCAGATGGTAGTCCAATGGCTTGCAAGTTGGGAGGGAAGTGTGATGAGCAAGAGGAGGAAGAGGGGGTAGGAAGATAAGGGGTGAAGGGAAGTTTGGGTTACTGGTGTGGATATTGCCACTAAGGATAAGGGTATACCATTTTTTGGGGCACTTCTTTTTCAACCACCATTGGCCAAGAAAGTGCTTCCTATAATTTTCTTTAAGCACATTTAAAGTTTTTTTAAATGAAATCCAAGTCTCAATGCAAAAAGATGTTTGTTTATTGTGTATGAGTCCTTGACCTTTGTGTAGGTCTAGGTTGGACCCCGATGTGAGTGCATCATTATACAACTAAGTAGAGCTGACAAGATTTATCGTTTAGGTTGTTGGTCATGAATTCATTCTGAATTTTGGCTTTATGTGTAGCTCCACTCACAATTCAATGCCTTCCTATCTTCATTACCACGTCATCTGACTGAGTGTTCATGGAGAAATTTTTTTAAAACATGTACAAAACCTTCAAGTTGAAAATTTTAAAGGTCTTTATTAAAATTTTACACGTGTCCAGCAAAAATATAATGAGAATGCACCGAAATTCCAGGTTTTAGAACCTTGTGTTTTCAAATTTGGAGGTTAATTTTCAATATTCACCTTGATTTCAAACTAATGGGTTTGCCTAATTCGAAAATTCATAACTCCGAAACCGTTGATCTTTTTCAAATGGAATCAATTGCATTTTGTAAACAAAATTCCGATGACCCATCCGAGTGAGATTTTCGGGCTGCTGCGAGAGAGGGACGTAGAGAGGGAGAAATAATAGATTGGCTCTAATACTTGCCCATCGATTCACGTAATGATCAATTAAGGGTATCCATCGATTGGCTCTAATATGCAGAGAAAGAGGGCTGCGGAGGTGAGGGGAGAGCTGCCGAGAGAGAGAGACAGAGAGAGAGAGAGAGAGAGAGCGGCACGTGAGAGGGATGCAGGCTATAAGGGAGACGTGATGGAAGTGAGCGAGCGGAGAAGCTTCGACCGAATTCTGTAATCAATCAATTGCCCTTTGCTTGTAATACTAATGTCCATTTTTCAACATCGTGGACACCTATTTAATTCTCATGACATTAAACTTAAGGGTTTTGTAAACTAGTACTCGTCCAGCCTTGGACAATCTACTGGACTATTTGCTCTTTTATGATTACATACAGCAGTTCGAGGTAAAACGGTTGGAGGTGTGATAGAATACTGAAGGAGGGATTTGATTGATGGATGGACCGATGCATTGCATTGCGTAAATGTGAAGGCTTTCCAGTCAGAATCCAGCGTATGGTTATGAGATGGCATGAGATCACGAAGAAAACCTTGCCCTTATAGAAAATTGAATTGCCCACATCTTCCCAAACACGCCTTCGATCTTGATTTCCACGCCCTCCTCCTCTCAGAATCAACCCACACTTTTCTCTTTGCTTTAGGCACATCCATTCATCAACAACTGATGATCCACAACTGCACAATTGTGTCCTTGATTCATCAACGGTTGATGAATCCTCCACAACTGCACAATTATATAATCGTTGATTTCATCTGCTATCGTATCTTAGGAACGCCGACGACGACTCAGAATTACAGTATATTCTACGCTCCCTCTCACAGCTCATCGCGTCGCTGACCACGCTTTCTGCTCTATATAATCTCCCCTTCCATCCTTCATTTCATCCTTTCTGGCCTCTCTAGCATCTCTGCATGTTTGCGTTTCCATCCAGCTCGCGGATAGTTTGATTTGATTCGAAATCTGATCCGGTCTGTTTGGTACCTCAATCTGATCGATCTGATCTTCTACCCTCTGTATGCTCATCCTGATGGAGGCTCGTACTTGAAGTTAGACAGGAAGCATTCCTCCAGCTGAACATAGCCTGTGTATGATCGAGCTCTGACAGCCGTCCGTTTCAGTCCACCGCCTCGTACTATATGTCTGCCAATTGCCAGTCCTACCTCAACTAGACTTGCGCGCCGCTTCCTATTTCTTCGTGACTGTCTGCAGATCGTGTAGATCGCGAGAACAGGCGAATCACGATTCGTAACCTCACCCACTCTGTCTCTCTTTTCTGTTCTCCGTATTTAGACAACTGAGACGCCTTCAATACGCGATCGATCGACTTTCCTGCTGTACTCAAATCCTGCAAGAAATTGGGCATTGAACGATCGCAGACTAGAGAAATTTAAAGAAAACTCAAGCTTTAGCGTTGTCTGTGAAGAGCCACTGAACCCCCCAGGGAAGTATTACAGGGGGCTTCAAGACAGGGATATGAGCGGCGCCGGACCACCATGTGGTGCGTGCAAATTCCTGCGACGCAAGTGTATCAAAGATTGCATCTTCGCCCCTTATTTCTTACCCGAACAGGGTACAGAAGGATTTTGTTCCGTGCACAAGGTGTTTGGAGCCAGCAACGTATCTAAGTTGCTCTTGCGAATCCCATTGCCCGAGCTACGCAGAGAAGCAGTTTTCAGCATCAAATACGAAGCTCAAGCCCGCCTCAAAGATCCTATCTACGGCTGCGTTCGGACCATATTCGCTCTCGAACGGCAGGTGGTTTGCACTTGACTTTCGGGAATAGTATTGCTGCAAGGACAAAGCATCTTTTGTTCTTTGTTTGCTATGCAAGGAGCCGATTCAAGCTTGGGATCGTATCGATTCTTGCTAGTTCTTATTTGGTGCTTGCACTTCTGCGAGCGGATCCTCTAGTTTTCTGCATGAACAGTCGAACGTTACGTGATCATCGGTTCACGCAACGTTTATGGACACAGATTGAGATAAACTAGTGCTAATACTTGTGAGGATTATCGGTTCTCTATGCAGGTGGAACGTCTACAAGCCGAGCTACAGCTCGTTCAAGCCCAGCTGTCGAGCTATCTCACAGCAGCAACGTTCTATCAACAGCAGCAGCAACAACTGCAATGCGTTGCCACAACCTCATCCTCTTGCCCGACCTCTACCGGCAGTCTTCCTTCTTCCACCGCCCCCACTACATCCTGGAGCTTACCCCAGCCAGCTAGTCCCCCCAGCTGCGCTAATTATGGATCAGTGAAGGACGAATTCGCCCAAATGAATGCTTTGAACTACATGTCCGGCCATGACGTCCATACACTCAATTCGGACCAATTGCTAGACGCACTCCAAAGGAACCTATTTGCACAACGATATTCTTTGGCAAACGAAGCACAATTGCAGGCCCTTGATCAAGCGCTGCTGCAAAGGAACTGAGGCCACGACAGCTAATCGGTCAACTGATCGGGCAACCCAAAAGCAGTGTGGCGATTCAGATGGAAAATGCACAAGCAGCTGCAGGTCGAATGTTTCTAAGATCCGTGAAATTGAGTGCTGATGCAACGGACGTTCGTAATAAGCCCGGCCTGATCAATGACTGAGATCTAAGAAAAACTTAGCAACGAGAAATGACTTCAATGGATTATGACATCGGTTTGTTTAGCAATCGGAAGGACCTTGTCGACTATGAAAGCATGGAAATGTCTTTCCACAAAGCAAGGGAACCGAGGAATTAAAAGATTCCCCTAATGAACGTGAAAGAACTAACTATTCTAATAGATTTGCCATTCATTATTACAAACTAGCCTATTGTAACATTTCCCTACATACTATTTGGAAAGTGCTCTTTAGTTTAGATTTCATATCTTAGTTTAATGAGAGATTCCTTTCTATTCAAAATCATGTTTTCTTTAAAAGGAGAGGTTTTGTAATTTTGAAAATTTGATAAACTTTAAATAATAAAAAATATAAGATACCAATAAATGTAGATCCTACGGTACCTAACTAGTGATTCTACTATGTTATACAAAAACCACTATTAATAGATCAAATCTTGCTATAATTTCGTTTTGATATAAAATTCTAACTGCCATAAACATTTAGAAGTTGTTCACTATATAATAACATACTCATTGAAAGGTACCATCATTCATAGTTATTTATAGGTCACTACCATTCATGGACTAGTTAAGGATTTTCTCAAAAGTGTGCAATCTGACTGGGATTCAAGGGGTTTCAATTTTTGTCCAATTATGTCTAAGTTATGTTAAACCTCCTAATGACATGTTAAAGATGCTTTGAAATGTAACTCTCAAGAAATAGGTATGCTAAGAATCTTTTAGGAAGGGATGTCACTGATTTGGAAAATATGGGTTTAACGTAATTGTTACTTAAGGCATTTGTTAAATTATTTGGAAGATTAGATTATATGTAACATGAGTACTCCTTTGAAGCTCTTGAGAAGCACAAGCGATTGTGATTGTAAGCTTAGAGAATGGACATCATGGTGTAAAGATGAGATAAAGATATACAACTTTCTGTGAAACAAAATCCAAATTTTATTTTTCTTCTTTATTTTTGCACGAAAAGAGATTAGTATTAAACTTAGAATGCAAGAAAATTGAAAAATTATAGCAGTTTACTGTATATGTAGTAGCCCAAAGCCTTAAAAGAAAACGTCAAAGTTCCTATTGGAGTAACCTAATATATATAAAACTTTTGCTACAGTTTGTTGCTTAATATACAATATCAATGGAACATGCTGAAATACTAAAAGATTCCTATGCTTCTAGGTTTGCTACTCATTTGCTGTAGTATCGTAGCCCTTGTGAGATGCCAGACTGAAAGTTGATAATCGTTAAGGGCTCCTCTATCACCTAGCAAGGGTTGCTTCCAACAAAGTGAAAAAGCCAATTGACCTTGAGCAAAGGAATCGAGCATATGTTACATAGGGTGCAACTTTTAGAATTAGTTTCCTAGCATCCACTGCTTTCATTTCAGGAGGTGGTCTTCTTGCCATTAAGTACCCAATGATGTACACACACCAATCAGGCATAACATCTATTTGAAATTATGTGGCATCTGGTAGGTAATCTTCTATTCCTTCCGGCTCTTCTCCTGTTCTCAATCGTGACATGTGATCGGCAATAGTGAGGTTCAGCCTCTTCAGGTTGGAGTTGTTGCACTAGAACTATTGGAGCAAGATTGGGAGCCCATGGATATTGTGGAGGATTGGGACTCCTCATTAGTTGAGGCACTTGTGTTCTCATTTGGAGTGGGTTGACATGTGGCACTTGTGCATTAGGTGCTAGTGCCGATTGTCTATACATTGGGATTTGCGGCTGTTGGTATTGTTGGGGCTGGAGTTGTGCTACCCTCATATTGTAGAAAGAAGTATTTACATCATGCCCTACAACATTGCAAATGGGACACCATAACCGTGGGGGTTGAGCCACTTCTAGTGGGTTTAGTCTGTTCCTTAAGATTGGGCATTCATTGGCTGTATGGTTGGCCATACAGTGTGGGCACCAAACATTTTCTCTCCATGGGTACTATGGTGGCTAAGAGACACGTAGCTTTTGCTCGATGGCTTGCATCATTTCATCTTTTACTCTTACAGCCATGGCTTCCACTCTGTCCTCGGTGGTGCGATCTTTGTTGGAAGTGCTTCCCTTCTTCGAAGATTTCTTGGCACGTTGACTTGATTTATAGCCATCACTGTCGCTGTTAGAATTGGTCATGCCGTCCTCAATGTCAATTGCAACTTCATGAGCGTCGTTGAAATGTGCATAGCTGCTGACTTTTTTCATGTCCTTGCAAATGGATTTTTTAAGACCAGAGATGAACCATGTTATAAGGTACTTGTCGTCCGGATGAGGATCACACTTTACTATTAATCTTTTTATTCTTCCCAAGTATGTTCTGACCTTTTCTTTCTTGCGCATATCTATATTGCCTAGTTGTAATGCAAGGTCATCTTGTAGCCTTTCTATCAAGAATCTTCTTCTAAACTGGTCAGATAGCAGTGCCCATGTGGCCCTTTCCTCTACGAGAAGGTCGAGGTACCATTCCGAAGCCTCATTGGTTAGGGCCATCAGGAACCAAGCGGCTTTGGTTTCATTTGATTGGCCCCCTCCAGCACAACATGCTACATCGAAGAGTTGAAGGAACCTGGTAAAATCCCCTCGTCCATTACTTTGGCATTTTCAATTTACCAAAGTGTCGCCTGTCCTTGTTGTTGTTGCGGTTGCATTGTTCTTTAAGGTGTTATGAAGGATTTTGATCGAAGGTTGAAGAAAGCCTTGTATGGCTTGAAGCAAGCACCTAGCGCATGGTCTGACAAGATAGGACAGTATCTTGTAATTGTGATTTCCTCCATGCTACTTGTTGATGATGAGAGGTTGAATTCGTGAAGAGCGTCGAGGGTCGAAGAAAGCTCCCAGAAGTAGGCAGGTTCTAGCCTTTTTCCTGATCGTAGGTGCATAAACAAGTCCTATTTATGACTTTCAGGGGGTGCATATGACTACGAAGTCCGATTATGATTTCGACCTTCGTGAACTCGCAAATGGTCAAAAATAAGCAAGCGATGGGTCAAAATCAGTGCCTATGTGAGGTGACTACCGGAGCCCAAAAATGATGGTTAAACACTTTGAAAAACTTCATTTACAATAGATCTTTACATGCATGAAATCTGGGTTCAATCCGGGTGCAATTTGGTCTTCAAACTGGTTAGAGATGCGTTAGGGTCATAGGGGTTGTCTGTGCCTAGGAATTCTCCACGTGAGTGGGAAAATGTGCCAGTGCAGACGGATTGTCAATCGGAGGTCACAGTGGAATCTTATGAGTGAAATAGTGCAAAAAAGGAGTCCACACGGGGGTGCAAATTGACGTGTGTTATGGATGCCTAAATGGTGTGGGATTGGCTAGAAAAAGTTCCCGTAGGTCAATGGTTCCGTGTGTGAATTTGTGGTTCAATCTGGGTCCAATTCGGGTCCCAAACGAGCAAGATATGGAGGGTTAAATTGGGGTGAAATGTGGTCTTTTTTTTTTTTGGCTTGGGAGGGGGGGGTTCCTTGGTCCAAAGTGTGGTGTGAATGGTCTTTAGACTTAAAGTCTATGTGTGAATGTGCCTTAGGTGGACTAATCCCAATAGAGTTGGGGTAACTGCTAGTTAGTGCAACTAAGTCAGTTTGATGGGTCCAAAACTACAGTTAATTCTCTAACTACAATTAGTTACCCTAACTAATTTGAGTCTAGACTAACCAAATAGGGGTTAACTTAAGGTTAGCTGACTTAAGTTAAGACTAACCTAACCTAACTAGTTAGTTTAACTGTTGATTAAAGAAACCTCATCGTAGTTACTAACCCTAGGTTAAACTAACCTAAGTTCAATCTAACCTAAGCTTTGTTGAAACTAAAACTAGGGTTAGTTCTAAGGTTAGGTTAGGTTAGGGTTTAAAAAATTATTAATTTATTTAATTTAAAATTTAAATTTTATGAAGGGGGGGTGCATCGAGCGATGGATGAGGGTTGGGGGGGGCGTTGAAAATGCAGGAGGGGGCAAGAGATTCGCACGGTCGGAAGGGGGAGGAGGCCTTAAGGCCTTAATTGTTGAGGGGCTAGCCAGGTTGGTTGGCGCCGACGGGGTTTGTGCAAAGAGGCGGAGGCACCGACCGGAGTGGCGTGGCAGGGAGGAATGCGAGGCGGGGTGGAGGATGAGGCGGGTGTCGCCACAGAAGGCTGGCGAAGAGCGGGTTGCATCGTCACGGGCAGGCACTGCGCGGGCCGCTGGACTGCCTTGCCAAAGGCAAGGGCTTAAGACCTTTGTTATTAGGGCCTTAGGTCTTTAGAATAGGCTAGGGAGAGGAGCGGCTGACGTGAGAGAGAGAGAGAGAGAGAGAGAGAGAGAGAGAGAGAGAGGGGGGGGAAAGAGAGAGAGAGAGGGGAGGGGGGGAAAGAGGAGAGAGAAAGAATGAGAAGAAAAAAAGAGGGGGGGAAGAGAGAGAGAGAGAGAGGGGGGGAAGAGAGAGAGAGAGAGAGAAGAAAGGGGGGAAGAGAGAGAGAGAGGGGAGGGGGGGAAGAGGAGAGAGAAAGAGAGAAGAAAAAAGGGGGGGGAGAGAGATAGAGGGGCAGGGAAGAGGAGAGAGAAAGAAAGAGAAGGAAAAAAAGGGGGGGAAGAGAGAGAGAGAGAGAGAGAGAGAGAGAGAGAGAGAGAGGGGGGGGGAAGAGAGAGAAGAAAAGGGGGTTGGAGGAAAGAGAGAGGGGGGTGGAGGGGATGGGGGGTGGGGAGGGCGAAAGAGAGAGAAGAAAGGGGGGTGGAGGAAAGAGAGAGGGGGGTGGAGGGGATGGAGGCTGGCGGCGTGGGGGGTGTGGGGGTGGAGGGGGGGGTGATGGGGGGTAGAGGAGGAAAAGGGGAGATGGGGTGTAGAGAGAGGTAGAGAGAGTGCAAAGTGGGGGGGTGGAGGGGGGGGTGGGGGTGGAGATGGGGGGGGTGGGGTTGGAGGGGGGGAAAAAGGGGGGTGGAGGGGGTAGGTGGAGAAGGGGGGGTGGAGGTGGAGGGGGAGGAGGACGAAAAGGGGAGATGGGGTGTAGAGAGAGTGGATATGGGGGGTAGAGGTGGAGGTGGAGGTGGGGAGGAAATGGGGGGTGGAGGAGAAAAAGGGGAGATGGGGTGTAGAGAGAGGTAGAGAGATGGTGGAGGTTACCTTGAGTGGGGGAGATGGGGGGTTGAGGTGGAGGGCGAAAAGGGAAGATGGGGTGTAGAGAGAGGTATTGAAAAAGCAAAAGAAGACTTACCTTGCTTCCTAAACTCTATGCTTGCATCGTCCGCCACCAGCTTTTAAATTCGCAACGTTATGAATTTTTCTATTTCTAAGTCTATCTCCTAAGGGTGTGGCTTTTCTTCTAGTTTTCCTCAACACTTTCTTTGTCATCATGTGTTCTTTAGTTTCTTTCTGTAGCTACTCTTTCAATTTATAACGTTGTGCTACCTGTTGCAATTTCATTCCCATCTCTTGTTTTGGTAAAAGCCTTTGTACATTTCCACGGCCACAGATTGAGAGCTTTGACATATTTAAGTTGGCCCTTATTGCCATCACCCACAAACTTCAGTAGTGTTGTCGGATTGGAAAATGGAGGAGTAAAGTTGCTGATTGGACATCTTGGGTAAATGCTTCCATTACACCATAAATTGATATGCTGTAAGCCTTCTATCCTCATGTTCTCTCTTTGCATTGCACCTACTTGTGGACCCTTCCATCGTTTTTCCATAGGTGCATATTCTTCTAAATCAATGTGGAGGTGGCAAAGTCTCTTCTTGCTGGGGATTGTTCTTCAGTGACGTGGTCACATGTTGCCATTTTTCTTAGCAACATCCTCGCAACATCATCCCGATGCTTCACACCCTTGTCAACTTTTATAAAACAAAGTGTTAGCAATGGACTTGCCATGAAAAATCCATGTTAATCTTTTGCAGGGATGTTTAAAATTTTAAAAAACAAAGATTATTAAAGGTTAGTTATGAGTTTCTAACCACAAAATCTTGTGGCCTTCATAAGTCAACAACGATAAGCCCATATTTACTGCGATAAGTCCATGTTTATCTTGTCATGCAAAGGTTTACAATTTTCAAAAACAAAGATTCTTAATCATTAATTATGAGATTCTGACACGAAAATCTGCTACTGGCATGAGTCAAGACGACACGAAAGCCTCTTTAAAGAGAGAATATGATAGGAGCATTTAATGCTAGTTCATTTTCGTAGATTTTGGAGAAAAGAAATATAAGAAACTATTGGATTTCTTACAAGGCCCCAAAATGAGCTCCCTTTTTTCCTAATGGCATGAGGCAAACATTTGAGTGGGGTATGTTGGGATATTTGTGATCAAAGGATTGCTCTAAGGTGCATGTGTGCATCTAGTAGTACTCACATGTGTGTGTGTGTGTGTGTAGCGAAGCATACTTAGTGCTATCTAGGACTTTATAGAGGTGATGATGCAATAGAAGAAGCCCTCTTCAAGAGTTGCCAATGATTTCGAAAGTCCCTATGATGTAGGGTTGATTGCTTTTGATGTAGGAGATGTGCCTATGATCTAGGCCACCCTCTCTCCCACTCTATAAATGAGAGGCTTCTCTCTCACAATCAATAGAACACACATTTTGGTCTTCTTTTGTGTTCTCAACTCTTGTCATGATGCATATCTTCTCTCCCACCAATCGATGCAGATACTAGAATCGACAAAGGAACTAGAATTGGGACATAAGTGGCTGCGGATAGAATTCCAAAGACTATAATTATTTCTTGGGGACAGACAGACATAGAGCCAGATCGGATTGTCCCCTGTGGGTGAAGCACCATCAAGAGAGAGGTTTATCTATTCTCAGATTTGGAAACAACCAGTAGGGCCAGTGTCATCCATTAATAGAGTTACGCGAAAAAAGGGCCCAGTCCAAAAGAAGACTTTAGGGAAATCAATCCATTAGATTTAGTAGAGTTACGCGATCAAAGGGCCCAATCCAAAAGAAGACTTTGGGGAAATCCTCGGGGGGGTCACTCATCATATGTAACCCTATCATGTGAGTTCAGCAGAAGGATATTTTTTATTCCTAAAATTTACAGAAATAAATATACATAAGGGACTATTTAAAATAGTTTTGGAAAAAATTTACAGATTTGTATAGAAAAGGGGTACATTTTATAAATGAAAAAATTTACAGATAAGGGATTTTAAATATAGGCCTTGAACGCACGTGATATGGAGGGTTTATACATAGTGACCCCCTCGAGGGGAAATCAATCAAGCAAGACTAAGAATTCCGATGCAAGGATTAAGAGCAAGTAAAAATGGGCATGCTAAGAGAAATTCAACAACTCTAGACAAAAAGAAATCTCGGCCTAGTATGGCAGACGATGAGGGCATCAATGAAGGAATTCCCAAAGTTCAACAAGGCAACCACTATGATGTTGGATGGTAAGTCTGAAGAGACCTCTGAAAGTGGAATCTAGAGGTAAGTAGTCTAACCAAGAGAGTGTATTAGATGATTTATTTAAAGCCTTGATGAAGGCACAAATCCCAATCATGTTGGACGAATTGTTGTGCATTCCCGAAATTTTGCAAAAATTTGATTAAAAATCTCTTAAATGAAAGGGAGCTAGAGGAAGAAGAAAAAGAGTTCTAAAAACCAAACAAGAATAACAATTGGAGAATTCAACCAATCTGTAGGTGAATTGCAAATGGGCATTGGATGGAGGAGTAGGGGTGAATATGTTGGCGTATTTTATGTACAACTAAATGGGCTTGATGGATTTACATCAAGCACCATTCTAGGTAAAGATGGATGGCTAAAAAAGCTACATCTATTTGGTATTATTTGAAACGAGTAGATCATGGTCCTGGGGGGGCCACTAAGAAATATGTAAGATATCACGTGCGATCAATAGAAGGGGTTTTATATTTTTATGGAGTTACAAAAAATATACATACATGAGGGTTTTTTTAATTCAAACAGTGAAAATTTCCATACATAAGGGATACTTTAATCATCTCAAAAAGTATAGAAGGGGTGTATTTAGGTTATGAAAATTCAGGTAGGGGGGTTTTTTTAATAACCCTTGATCGGGCATCCTATATGGGGTTTTAACATAGTGGACCCCCCCGAGATCATGGTACAAGGCTTGACCTTTTGAGTGAATTTCATAGTCCTGCCATAGAAGAAGGGGAAATGCCATACCAAATGCTATTACTAAGGCCCTAATTTAATGCTAATAAAGTTGAGTAGGATTGGCAAGAATAAAAAATCATAGTTTGGATTGGAAAAAATAAGTTGAAATCAGATATGAGTTTTGAACAAAGAAAATCACCCGCTCATGGCATATTTTTTGAATCTGTTGTCAAAATTGGATGACAATGACGAGCAAGAGTTTCTAGATGCCAACCCTTCTATAGTGGCTCTCCATAAAGTAAGTGTTACCCAAATTGATAAGCAATATATCATATTGGAGTTGCCATGGTTCAAGTATTTGCAGTTTTTTATGAGGTCCAAACCAAATTTTCTTAGGTTGGAGTCTAGAGCTCGTGTGTTATATCTAGATAAATTTTGATATGGAGGAAAGTTCCCCTCAATAGTAGTTGAATGAATATGTGATTCAAAAAGAAAAAAAGGCCTATGAAGAATAAATGCGCAAAACCTCAAGGGTCAAGGAAGATGACCTCGAAGAGTTTAATCTAGGTACGACAAAAAGGTCATAAATAGTTAAAGTAAGTGTTCGCATAGAAGGATAATTTAGGAAATAATTGATTCAATTGCTAGCAAAATTCAAAGATTATTTTGGTTTGGAATACAGAAAATGAGAGGAGTAGACCCAAAGTTGTGTGTTCACTGAATTATCCTAAAGAAGGATGCGATTACAATGGTCTAACAAAGGTACCTGATGAGCCCCAACTTTGCATAACAAGTTAAACAAGAGATTGACAAGTTGTTGAAAGTCAGATTCATAAACGCATTCAAGAAGGCTATGTGGCTATCACCCATTGTGATTGTTGCAAAGAAAAGAAAGCTACATATCTATGTGGATTACAAGAAATTGAATGCGGCAACCACATCACCAACCCATTCCTATACCATTCTATGACACATACTAGATGCCATCACATCACATGAAGTGTATAGATTTCTTGATGGTTTGAGTGGTTATAATTAGATATAAATGGCCAAGGAAGATAAGGAAAAGATATCCTTTGTGATGGAATGGGGAGTTTTTGCAAGTAATTAATGACATTGAAGAATACATCCCCCGAGTTTCAATCATGGATTGAACATGTGTCTGCTGCACTATATCTAACCACATTCATGAGGGAATTCTTGTATGGTTTTAGCATGTTTGGAAAAACAAGAGAGCATGCTTAACACCTTTGACTATGTTTTGAGAAATGCAAAATGGCTAGATTGAGCTTAAGTCCCCAACAAAGTGCACCTTTGTAGTTCGGAGTGGAATATTCTTGGGAAATGTCATTTTGAAGGAAGGCATGGCAATTGATCCAAAAAACGTAGAAGCTAGTTAGAGTGCTAAGGCACCTCGAAATGTAAAGGAGATGATGAGATTCATTGGTGAGATTCATTAGTGAGATTAAGTGGCACAATAACTTTTTAAGGTACCTACCTTATGTCTATCAACCACTTACCAAATTAACAAAAAGGATGCTCAGTATGAGTGGGTGGAAGAGCAAAAAAGAACATTCATTCTGTTAAAAAATATGCTTATTATAGCACCCATCCTACTACCATCGGATGGAAATTTGGAATTCCATGTCTTTGTAGATGCCTCTGACATTGTAATCAAAGCATTATTGATGTAAACATAGAAGAAGGGCTAGTTTTAGCCAATTTATTATGATAGTCAAATGTTGCCATCGACAATAAGAGGGAATTATCTAGCCATAGAAAAGAGTATCTAGGCATGATATATTCTATCCAAAAAATTTGACACTATTTATTGGGAAATAAAATAGGATTCCATGTGGATCACTAGGGTCCGAATTATCTAGGAACGAATCACAACCCACAGGGAAACTAGTATGTTGGATACTCTTGCTTTAGTAATTTGAATATAGTGTAATCCATATGCTAAGAAAGCAACACTTGGTTATAAACTAGATTGACAGATTGGAGCCTGACAAGATTTTGATCCTTACGGGAGAATTGGGGTCTCAAAAGGGCCTCATAAGGAATGGATTAGGGAATGCTTAGTGGGCTAATGCAAGGGGCTTGGAGGGTCCCAAAGAGGCCTAACCAGCCCAACCTAGGTGGGTTAAGCCCACATTTGAGCCCACCTCTCCCCCCATCAATGAGGGGAGGGGGCCACTTTTTGAAATTTGAATTTCAAATTTCGAATCTCCCTCCCTCCCTCTCTCTCTCTCTCTCCCTCCCTCCCTCTCCTTCCCTCCCTCCCTCCCTCCCTCCTCCTCCCTCTCCCTCTCCCTCTCCCTCTCCCTCTCCCTCCCTCCCCCTCCCTCCTCCTCTTCCCTCCTCCGTCTTGCTCCTCCTCCTCCCTCCTCCCTCTCCCCTCCTCCTCCTCCTTCTGGCTCCTCCTCCCTCCTTCCTCTCCCCTCCTTCTCCAGCCGCCCAAGATCCTTCTCCTCTGCTCCTCCCTCCTACAGAATCTCTCCCCTCCTCCTCCCTCCTGTAGCATCTCTTCCTCCTCCTCCCTGCTACAATAGCTCCTTCCCTCCCTTCTACACCTGTCGCCATACTCTTCTCCTCCTCTTCCTCTTGCCCTCATTTGCTTCTCCTCCTCCCTCTTCCTTGCTACTCTCTCCCTCTCACTGCTCCATCTTTGCCAGCTCTCCCCTACATTTTAGCCTGCATCACTGATACCTCTCTTTGAGTACTCATGGCACCATTCGAGGACATATCCAACAAGTACCATGTGAACCTACAAGTGGAGGCAGAATATGCAAGCACACACTCTTTGGGATATAGTGGAACTCCTCAAAGTGTGGTCCACAGTCTTCAATTGCAAGGGAAGAAGCATCTTGACCTTTGGGTGGATGGAAACTTGTATCCTTTAGACCCTACCACCCAAAAGAGTCCTCCTTTTCATACAGTGCATGATGTTGTTCGGTTTGTTGGCAAGGGACATGCTGGATTGCTTGGTTATTGCAATCGATTGAACCATTCTCAAACATTGGCTATGCAAGCAAGCGAGGTGCAGAGAGCCCAAGCAGAAGAACTTGCACATTTGGGAAAGATTACTATTGTGGCAATGCATAATAGTATGCAGGATCTCCAATTGCAAAACAAAGAACTCAGTGACAAAGCACATGCACTGGACTTGGAGTGACATGAATTGGAAGAATCAATCCAGAAGCTTGTTGAAAGCAAACAAGATTTGGAAAGGTCTATCTATGGCCAAGTTCAATGTGCTATGGAGAAATCTTGGTCTAGCACATGACTTCAAGGCATTATGAAACGTCTCATCTCTCATGACATTGAAATTTGGTATACCATTTTTTACAAATGCTTATGTCCATCTTAATTGCTCTTCATGCACTTGTTGTCGAAGAAAACCATCCTCCATAGATGATTGTTCTCCCCTTTTTCTCTTCTTTCCTAGACTGACATTAGTCACGTCAAAACTCACCTGCGACCCACTTGCTAGCAAATCTACATCACCTTCATGTATTGATACACCCCTCACATTTATCGGTGCTTCTCCTTCAACAGTCTAATCAACCTCAGTGCTCACATTAGGACTTGGATGATTCCTTATCACTTTCTCTAAATATGATTTGCATAACGGAAGAACATCAGATGGAGTGCATGAGCAAGCTTCAATGTCACTGCCAATTTCGAGAAAATGTTACTTGATGTGAGTAGAACCTGCTCGTGAACTTGTGTCCACAATATTTACACTGCACGAAGGAGATTGAGGCATGCACTTTTTGTATCTCCATCACATATGACCAAATCTTGCCGTGCACCATGCTTTTGAAGTTGCAAAAAAAACAAAATCCAAAAATATTAATTTATGTATGCAATAGAAACATACTGCAATACACATTATGTCGAAAGCAATAAATATACTTTTAAAAACACTTTCAAGAATGCAATATATTAATTGTCATTCATTCAAATATCATTATCAAAAAATAAGATTATTTTAATTCATCAATAATTATATTTCATTCACATAAGATTATATCCTTACTAGAATATGATATTTCATTTTTAAACACTTTTTTAAAAGAATATAAAAGATTCTTTGAAAAAAAGTGTAAATGCAAATTGTATTTCATTCATTCAAATTATTTTGGAAGAATATAAAGTATTCATTCAAAAGAAAGTGTAAGAATCAGTGAAAATTCATAGACATGGACTCATATTCTATTGAAAGAATATACTCAAATTGTAAATGGTTCATTCACATTCTATTGAAAGAATATTAAATATTCATTCAAAAGAAAGTGTAAAAATGAGTAATGAAAATTGAGAGACCAGGATTCACATTCTATTGAAAGAATATACTTAAACTGTAAATCATTCATTCACATTCTATTGAAAGAATATTAAATATTCATTCAAAAGAAAGTGTAAGAATGAGTAATGAAAATTGAGAGACATGGATTCATTTCTATTGAAAAAATATACTCAAATTGTAAAACATTCATTCACATTCTATTGAAAGAATATTAAATATTCATTCAAAAGAAAGTGTAAGAATGAGACAAGTGTTCTAATAATCTTTAAAACTCTTTGTATTCTTTCACATTCTATTGAAAGAATATTAAATATTAATTCAAAAGAAAGTGCGAGAATGAGACTCTAGGTGTTCTATTAAACTAAGACACAAAGAAACAAATTTACTCTAACGGCATAGACAAACACAAAACAAAATCACGTTTCTCACAAGAGATCTAAGGAGCTCAAGAAGGAGATCCTAGAATGCCCACAAACAAATTTCATAGACACAAAAAGACCGAAAGCACATTTCTAACAAGAGATCAAAGGCGCTCAATAAAGAAAACCTTGAACTCCCACAAGTCACAAAGACCAAAACCACAATTCTCACAAGAGATCTAAGGAGCTCAAGAAAGAAATCCTAGAACTCCCACAAACAAATTCCATCTTAGTTTAGACCTTCTACATTGCTTTCACAACCTTGAAGGGTCTTTCTTCTTTCTATTCCTTGTTTGATCTCTTATGCTTGGCTAGGGAACCAAGCATGAGATAAGAGAAACTAGCAAATTGTGAGCTTAAGTCTAGGAAAAGAACCACATAATCATCCTCATATAGTTTTATTCGTACAAATAATTTATTTGTACGAATACGTATTCATATGAATAAAAGTCATTCGTATGAATATGAATGGATTATGTGTCGATTTATGGAAAAAATGTGACGTGTCATTGCCTTCTTTTTACGATTTTTTCCTCCCTTTGAGCAGTATATCTCTTCAGAGAGCAAGTAGCATCTAGAATTTGCAAGTCCAATTGGTCCTAAGGAAAAAGGTCTTTTCTCTCCTTCCACATCCAAAGTGTCGAAGCATGGGAATTTATTCACTATGTGGCTAGTCACACTATTGAATCTCTTGGTCAAGAAAACATAGCCATCTAGTTTCATCTAGTGATGCCCAAACGATCAAAATATTGTTGGCTACAAAAGGAATTGTTTGTCAAGAAAATTTGACTGTTGTGGTTTCTAAAAATACTATGGCTATGGTTTGTGTAGCCTAGACTATTAATCTAATCATTGAGAGGACGTTTCCAAGGGAATATAGCAAGAGAGTTGAGAAATCTATTTAAGTTATAGAAAACAATTCTGAAAATTTTCCTATGATCAAGCTGGTAGACTATTAGTCTTTCGAGATTGAGAATCCACATTTGACAATTGAGCATATGTAGACCAGTGAAGTTCCAGGTAGGCTAGAGCCTATAGTTGAGTAACCCACTGATGGCACATAATAGATCAATGATAAAATTTCTTATGTAAATTAATTGTTGTTAACAAGGATTTGTTTGCCACGCTAACCGGTTGTATCAATACAATGTTTCTATAAACTACACCAGGAGCTAGGAAACAAAGCAAGCAGATCAAGCGTTAAGTGGTACAAAATCAAAATGGGTTGCTTGAATCAAACACGTCAATACAGTACTTAAAAGAAACACTCAAAGGACAACAACAAGGTTGGGAGCTAGAATGTAGTACTTTTGAAGAATATAGCACTTAAAGTACCCGACTGAGTGGTACGACTTGACTGACAGGTCTTGATTGAGCAAGATCACTTGTATTTTAGAAGTTTGGAAAAACTTAGAATGACTTGAAGAGAGGAGGCAAGGTATCCCTTCTAAACTCTTCTTCCCACCAACGGTCATCATAAGGTGTCATGGGGTTTGACTTAATTGCTACATCGTTAATGGCTAATGGCTACGGCTGCACAAGAGGTTCCGTTATCACCAAGGGCACTGCCGCATTGAACATCAACCACCCTCTTGACTATTCCTTGAAGGCTTGTCATAGGTAGTGGTGGGTGACTTCGACGGTCATACTTGCCAGTGTTATCGGAATGCCTACCTGGTCAGGGTGGTCAGAACGGTTAACACTTTGGCACCCCTAAGGAAATGGTTGAAAACCGAGAATCCACAAGGCCTGTGGAGAAATCAGATGCCTTGAAAGAGGAGCTAAACCTATATTAACAACAAGACTAACAGAAAAACTTTTGCCTTTAAAAAAAAGACTAATAGAAAAACTACATCAATTTATGGCATAGCCAGGGCTAATAACCCGAATAATGACTCGGAAGATGCTTGTTGAAGGAGAACCTATAAAGAAGGCCTGTGAGGTGGCAAAGGTGGCACCTTCTCACCATTCTCCTAATGACCCGAAAGATGCTCCTCTATGGCACCATTCCCCTTGGGGTTCATTAAGTCATAGGCCCTGGGAAGGAGGAGGGCACTTCTAGATTGTCTGTTGCCTGAGCTCCCAGGGGATTCACAAGGGGAAACTTATGATATCACGTGAGTGTACAATAGGGGGGTTTTTTGAGATGAGGCATAAGCTTATACATTAGGGGTGGGGGCCCTTTTTAATTTTCTCAATCTTAAATTTAAGTTAGGGGGCCTTGACATCTTTGGGGAGGAAGAGGGAGGGGTATAGGGAAATACAAGTTTTTACCCCCTAAACATAAAAATTACACACACACATACACATTTGACTAGTGACAATTGGTCATGTACCAATTGCACACGAACTAAGCCTTAGCTATAGCTAAATGTAGGCCATGGTAGGGAAACAAATGAATACTACCCATTGGTGAATATTTGAAGATGGTCTAATCTATGTCATCTAAACTTTCTTATGATGTAATCCAAATAATTGAGAAAGAACATAGATTTAAGGAAGGGGGGGACATAGTCTACTTTTGGTGGTATCCTTATAAGCTTAAATAGGGGTGTTTTATTATGTTACATGGACCGTATATAGGGGGTTTTCTTGAAGTTGATGCACGCAGGTGACGTTCCCCTTGTACTAAGAGTGAATCCCCTGGGCCTGAGCTCATACTCTTGCTCTACCTAGCTCTTGGAATTCAGCTCAAAATGCAGCTTGGCTGCTCAGTTTATCCTTGGCATCATCCCAATTGCATTGCAGGTCGAGAATGTGGTCCTGCAAGAGTTGGAGTCGAGGGACTCTACTTCTTTAGCCAATCTAGCAAGGAGAAGGAGGCCATCTGTTCATGGAGGCTCTATCGTAAATGGGGCTTTTCCCTTTGTACAGGACAGGGTGGCTTGCTTTTGGCTACTGCTGGCATCTGGCGTAGGGCATTGTCTCTTGGTCCTGCATTGAGGATTGTTGGTTAGCCCGGTTAGGGCAAGTGGTCCTTGTGGTTGGAGAGTGGAAGCACCGCCGGCCGTGTCCACATCTGGATGTAGCTCCTGGCTGTAGCTCATCTTTCCCGAGGACATCCATCTGTTTGTAGCTAGCTAGCACGATGAGATCTAGGCACTCAATGTGCTATCTCCACCGTTTGGCTTGCTTTGTCATTGCTATGACCGGTGCTTGTAGCTCCGTCAGGATGGCATCTTCCACTAGGGACTATGCTTTTTGGCTAGTCCTGGGTGGTGCGGAGCTGCATATCCCAGAGAAGGGCTCATGCTATAGTATCTGCATGTGCATGGTAGAGGCTCTTCAACATTTGAACATGCTCCTCCTCGGCTTGAAGGTGCATGTGCTTGAGGTGCTCCACCTCTTGTGACAACTTGGAGACCCTAGTCCCAATCTCCTATCATGCATCTGTGCCATTTATTTCTCCTATTCCTGTAGCTTGCTATGGGCCTGTGCAAGCTCCTAGCACAATCTATTCATCTAGTTGATTGCCATTCATCAATGAGGTACTGGGCACAATGGCGGCCATCCCAACACTGCTTGTTGGAGGACAACAGGGAAATTGTACTAGTGTGGCCAACTAAATGGGAGGCATTATAATGGCAAGCTTGGACTACACCTCCTGTTGATCCGTGTTCATCCCCAAACACTTGTTGACATTGGTGGCAGACATCTCAATGATGGGGCCTTGCTAATCATTCCTTTTGAAGAACACCTTGATGGGATCGCTATGGGCTTGGGGATCACTAGTGGTGATAGCCACATCACGTGGGTAGGTGAAATAGATGCTAAGGTGGGTGGTATCATCACAACTACCAAAGATGCACGTAGAGGAAGGGTTAGCTACAAGGGTGAAGCCGAGATAGTATAGACAGGGGGAGGGGTGCCAGGATAGTCAGGCCCGTCGAGGGAGCTAGTGGGGGTGCCTCAGGGAAGGTCACCGTCTCGAGACCCAAGGTCATCGCAAATGAAGTGATCGGCCCAAAGTCTTCATTGCAGATGCTTCGGAGTCGGGGATCTCATCGGATGTGCTATCCTCCACATCCATAACTCGCAGTGTCTTCCTGCTATGTTTGGTCTTGTTCTCCAGCTTGTGCTTTGAAGGGCGCTTTCCCGCCTTTGATGTCTCCATGGGGTTGGCCTCCAGTTCTCTGGCTATTGGTGGTACTTAGAATGGGAACAAGACAAAGCACACCAAGCCAACGTGGCTCCATGTGGTATTGTGCTCAATGAGGCTTTTCACCTCATTGAGGAAGTGCTCCATGAATAGGTATGCCCATGCCATGGGCGTTTCATCTTCTACCTACATTAACCACCCTGTTGTTGCAATAGCCAAAATATTAGCAAACTTTGCTTGCAACCAAATTAACTCAATAAAAAATTTGTAGCAGGAGATAAGAGGAGGGTCGGCATGGTTGTTGAGCAGGTATTCTTGAGCAGTCTTCTTGCCAAATAGCACCTCCACGTCTTTGGACTTGGCACTAGAGTAGTGGACATCGTCGTCGAGGGGGAGATGAAGCACTATAGCCACCAAGTTGGAGTTGATCAGATACTCCCCTGAGTTTATACACGTAGTCCTCCCCTATTGGAGTTGCACCGTGATACTATCAATCTTGGGGCGAACAGGGATCGTACTCCATGGCATATTTGTTGCACCTTTGAGACGTGTTGGGCCAAGCCAATCATCAACCATAGGTGTAGTAGTCGTCAACATAGGTGTAGTATAAATCATCATGGTGGAAGCTAGAAGGATGGGAGGCAAAGTGCACAAAAGCGTGAAGAGAAGTGTAATAAACACGGTTACCAATGACCAAAAGAATGTGCGACATTGAGGAAAAAGGGGCATGCAAGGACAAGGAGTCATTTTTGTGCATGTTGGGTGATGATGGCATTTTTGGGATGCAACTCCCCATGATGTATAGCTAAGTTTGAGCACGACCTATCACTTGGTGACTCATCATCCAACCAAATTAAATGCACACGTGCGGTTATTATGACCAGCTCATCTTCCAATTTCCTGGGGAAGGGATACGGTGGCATGGAGCTGAAATAAGGCCTAAGGCGGTAGCCATTAACTCAGTTTTTGAAAATTTCACCCTTAAGTGTGTAAAGCAAAATATTCAATCATAGTAGCAATGCACGAGCCAGTACGATCCGGCCTATCAGAACTTCAACTTGTAGAGGTGAGGGCCCTGTATGGGGACTAGAACAAGAATACTATGTCCTTCTCTTTGAAGATCCGGTTCTTTGCATGGCGGTCGACCCATATCTTCCAACGATGCTACACTATGTTGGTAGTATGGGCCACAATGAATTAGGTCTTGCCAAGCTAATTCATGCGATGTGTGAGTGACTCTCCGAGCCTAGTCGTTTCGTGAGTGCAATCTGGAGGCTGGAACCAGGTACTTCATGGGCACCAGCGCTTCAATTCCATAGACCATCTTGAAAGGGGTGAGGACTTTTGCTACCTTATAGGCTGTCTGGAGAGCCCATAGGACTGAATATAGTTTTTGGTCCCATGTGCAGTTCTCGTTGACGATTTTCTTCATGATTGTTGTCATGATCTTGTTGGAGGATTCCACCTAGCCATCTGCCTGGGCATAGTAAATGGTGGACCGCTTTGTAGATAATCATGTGTTGCCTCATCATCTTCTTCATCACTTCATTGATGAAGTGGCCTCCTTGGTCGTTAACGATCTCAATCAAACAGCCAAACCGTGTTATAATCTGCTCATAGAGAAATTTGGTGGTTGATGCAGTCGAATTGTCCTTCAGAGGCCTTGCCTCAACCCACTTGGTACAGTAGTCGGTCACCATCAGGATGTAGCAATTATCAGATGGGTGGGTCAGGGGATTGAAGGGCCGATGAAGTCAATGCCCCACTTTTAGAATGGCTTGAGAGGGAGAACAGGGTTGTGCGGCATGAGGTCTTTGATAGTGGGCTGTCCCAATCTCTGGCATGCATCACAATGCTTTGAATAGGCCAAGGTGTCATCTATAAGTGTGGGCCAGCACATGCCGGCCTAGAGGATTTGTGACCAGTGGTATCTCTAGAAAAATGGCCTCCGGCTAGACCATGGTGTGCTTCTCGCAGGATCGGTTGTTGTTCATGGGGGGGAACCTTATCTGGACCAAGGTGGTACAAGGAGTCATGGATGATTTCAAAATTCCGGCTCTATAGGGCAAGTCACTTGTGCTTGTCTTGGGATAGATGATGGCTTGGTACACCGGTTTGCAAAAACTAATGCATGTCATCGTACCACATCAATATGAACACCGGGATGTTGCCTTGCGCGTCTCCCTCATTCTGCACCAATGGTTGTGCTCCATCCGGCACATCAGCTTGCATGCATCCCTCGACCGCTGCCTTGAATAGGTCCACATCCATGAAATTGTCAATGAAGAGGTCGAGGTTCTCACCATCGTTTAGCCGAGCTAGGTAATCAGCTACTACCACAGCGTGCAAACTTCCTCAAATATGAACAATAATAAAGTCAAATTCTTGCAATAGCAACATCCATTGAGCAAGCTTACCTACTAACTTAGGCTCGCTGATGAGAGACAATAGTGCCAAATTGTCCACGTGGAAGACATAAGGGTTGCTGAGTAAGTAGTGCCGAAACTTATTGATGGAGTAGTTCATTTGGAGCACTTCTTTCTCCGTCATCAAGTAGTTCTTCTCTAGCTTCAAGAGTTGGCGACTTGCATAGTACACTAGATGGAATTGGCTCTTCATCCTTTCCTACATTAAGATTGTGCCAATAGCCGTGTCGAAGGCATCGAGGAAGACATGGAAGGGAAGCGGGCATTTGAACGACTAAGGCAGCATCAACTTGAGGAATTTGAAAGCCTGGTCACAATACTATGTCCATATGAGCAGTTTGGTGTTGAGGAGCACATTGAGAGAGGTAGCCACATTCGCAAGGTACCAGAGCATTCGGCTATGCCACACAGTTGGCCAAGGAATCAAATTAATTGCTTGCTCATCTTGGGTTGGTCTGCCTTGCAGATGTGCTCAACCTTATCCTGATCTAAGGTGATGTCCTTCAAGATGATGTGGCCAAGCAGACATCCATTGTTGACCGTGAAGGCACACTTTGCTGGACTCAAAGATAGATGCGCAGCATGGCATTTTGTAAGGCACATAAGTGGACAATATGGAGGCTCTGCTCCCCAAAGACACTGAAATCATCTAAGGATGTCCTCATGAAAGAATTGAGGTATTCGTCAATGAACGCTTCTTGGACCAAGCATTGGAATGCTGCTGGTATGTTTTTCAGACCGAATGTCATGACTTTGGCTGATATGGAGGCTCTGCTCCCCGAAGACACTAAAATGATCTAAGATTATCCTCATGAAAGAATTGAGGTATTCATCAATGAATGCTTTTTGGACCAAGCATTGGAGTGCATTTTTGAGACCGAATGTCATAACGTTGGATAAGGAGTCCTCATTCAATGATAAATGTCATCTTTTCCTAGCCCTCTTCGACCATCCAAACCTGATTGTATTCGCTGAACCCATCAAGGAATGAATACACCTCGTGGCTAGCAACAACATCCAACATCGAATCCATAAAAAGAAGAGAGAAAGGAGCGATCATCATTGCGACGTTGAGCTTACAAGAATCTATGCACACCTGCAACTTGTTGTTCTTTTTTGGGAGGATTACAATTGGGGAGATCCAAGTTGCACGGTCAATTAGGTAAATGAATCCAACTTGCAATAATTTATCGATCTCCTCTTTTACCCATTTTGCATCATCAGTAATGCTATTGTCGTATGCACTTTGCATTGTCCTTCAAGACGATTTTATGCTGGTACAATTGAGGGTCTATCCCCTTCATATATGTTTAACTCCAAGAGAAGATATCAGCAAATGTGCCGAGGAGTTCCTTTAGTTCCATCCAAAATTTCGGACTAAGTCTGGTGCTGACGCGGACCACGCGCAGGTCATTCTCTGTGCTGAGGTTGATGTTCGTCAAGGCATCTTCTATCACTCATTTTGAGTGCTAAAATTCCTTTTCAAAATCTTATTCGGCTTGAATGAGCTACAGGATATCTATCCAGATATCATCGGTTGCTTCTGGCAAATGGTTCGGATCATTCTCGATCGACGGAACATCGTCTGCGGCAGTCTCTCTTGAGGGAAATGGTACTTGTCGAGGATGAAGATTGCATCCACCCCGAAGAGAGTCACGATATCGGGGTTGTCTCAAAGGAATTCCTCTTCTTCATCGTCTCGTCAAGTCCTTCTATCATGTTTACTCCTTCATATACCTGTGGTCGGATGCGTGTGTGGATGGGCCTTCGAGCTTTCACAAATAACTTTACCTTTTTCTTACCCTACTGGATGTTGATCCGATCTTTATGCCAGTGTGCCTGCTACAACCATGGCTTGCCAAGCGATATTGGGTAGGCACCGCTGAAATATTCCATACGGAAGATGACTATGGAAACCACAAATTTTAGGCTCACCACTATGATCAGAACACTGCAAAGGAGGCACATCAATGGTACACACCGTTGATCCACCATCCATACTGCAAATGGCACTGGCTCCTCCCATCCAAAGAATCTCGATCGTCCAGCACATGTCATCGGATATAATATTTACCCCTGAACCATCATCGAGCAGTGCACCCGGAATGGCTTGTCCCTTCAGTGTCACTATGATCCCTACCACATTCTCATCATAAATCGGGGGCTCCTATTGTGACCCTGATAGTACAGGTTGGGAGGCACATGCCATCCGACTGGACTGTCCTACGATACATACTGGCTGTATTGGTACTACGAAATCGGTCGACACACTGAGCTGGCAGAAGGTTGGCACCATATCCAATAGTTGCTTCATAAACATATTAATTTGCAGGTCCTCCAACGCAGTTCATATGTCAAATTCAGCCTTGAATGATGCTTGCTCACCCTTACTAGGGATTTTCGGCTCTTTCAGGGGCTTACTCAACCCAATCTGGGGGAGTTCAGTCTAGACTTCCAAAACTTTTTCCATCAAAACTTTCACACTAGGCATTGGACCAACTGGAGCCTGCAAGTCCTGCACCCACTCCATAACTGTGTCTCAAACATCTGCCTATTCTTGCCAATTGATTGGCCCCTTTATCTTCTAGTCCGATTGGCTAGAAGACAACATGGGTGCCAGTAGATCTTCACCACTCTTGTCACCATTGTCAACGTTTGGAGCTACTGTCAACGCCACTATCAATAGTTGGAGCTACTGGATTGTCAAGATCCACGATTAGTACATTGTGAATCTAGGGTGTTGCAGGCGTAGCCGTAGGAATGTGTGCACGCAACGCGACGGACTCTGTGATCATTGTTGTTGGTTGAATTAGGGCTACTACCATAGTCTAGATATAGGAATTGCCTGGGGTAGTGGTGGCATGCGGCAGGCATTATACCTGGAGGTATCAATGGTGTGCATGGATGGTTTTTTCCTATTAGTTTCGTTAAGAAGCAAAACTTTTATATTGGTGTTGAAAGTTTGAATGCCTTGAGAAAAATAAAGGTTTGAAAAATTCACCAAGATTTGAAAATTTTTCTTTAAAATTCAAAAGAAAATATATAAAATTGTAATATGTTGTACAAATATTGTGAAACTAAAAAAACTAGCTTGACTTGAGAAACTTTTGCCAAGATTTTATATTGATATATAAGTATAGCTTTGATAAAAAGATCCTCGATGGTGTGAGCTAGCATCTGGCGTATGGCACACCATAACTGATTGAGGCCGCATTCATTTGCTCCATGGCCATTGTTACGACATTTGGAACATGAGACACTATGAAGAAGCCGCTACGAGGCTTTAGTGCCATTATCAAGTGAGGGTTAGCGAGACCACGTTCTATGGACGAGGCTTCAGTGCCATTGTCAAGTAAGCGGGAGTTAGCCAGAGACAACGTTCTATGGATGATGTCTTGATTTTCTTGAGCGATCTTCAGCGCTCATGACGTTCAAACTTGGTGGGCTCGTTCTTCTACACTAGTCATCAGAGTCTGTACCAGAGTTGTGTCATCAGAGTTGTTGGGTTGATGTTTCATGCTTGGTGTGGATCAACATGCATTCAGCACGGTTGGCACCATCGACAATTTGGTCGAAGGTGAATACTTCCATGTTTAAAGAGGCAACCGCTTGTTTCAATTTTCGGTTTGGCCCCTACACGATGTATGAATTCAATACTTTTGGGGCAGGGCGTTGTGCTTGTGGTAGTGGTAGACGACTGGCGAGGGTGTCAAACTTGGCAACATAGTCATCCAAGGTGAGATCTTTTTGGTCCATGCAGCCAAGCTTCGCGAGGACATAAACGACAGTATTTTCTATGTGGTAGCGAAGCAAAAAGCCTGCACGTAGGGTATCAAAGTCTGGGAATGGGGTAATGGCATATTGCCAGCTCAATCATAGCTCTACTCTACAGAGGAAAGCTAGGAACGTTGCCATTTTGACGGCTTTCGTTTGTTGTACCATGAGAACATCGGCCTGCCATGCACTTTCAAACAATATGATGTGCGCATCGGCATCCTCTTCAAGGAAGTTAGAGAACTTTGGGTACTTGACCATCATGATTGAACATCGAACGTGAACATTAATGGGTAAACAGTTGAAGATGATTTGTAGAGGGGTCCGAGGCGCAATGGGGATAAAACCTGACGTAGAAGCAGGAAGATGTGGGGGAAGAGTGCTAGAATCCTCAGAATGCTCGTCAACGACGAGAACGCTGCTACTGGCTTCCTCGAAGTCCACAGAGTTGATGAAATCCTAAGAGCAACGCAGTTTGTGGTTTCTATATCGAGCTTCTTGAACAAACATGTATTGTAGGAAAGTGTAACAACACAGATGCAAAAGTGTAATAGGCGGCACGGTTAATGATCATGGTCGCCAAAGTGTTAACGAGGATTGTCTTCCATGCCAATCGATTGTATCTATACAATGTTTCTCTAAACTATGATCATAGCCAGGAAACGAAGCAAGCAAGTCGAGTGTTACAAGTGGTATAGAATCGAAACGGGTTGCTTGAATCAAACATGTCGATACAATACTTAACAGAAAGACACAAAAGACAACAACAAGGTTGGAAGCCAAAATCCAAAACTTTGAAGAATACAACGCTCAAAGTACCCCCACGGAGTGAGATTGATGATCGTCCTCTTGATCATCCGTGGCTAGGTCTCACACATCTTTAGTATGGAGATTGAGGTCTCCAAAACCAATATTTAAGAAACCCTCTAAAGAACTTAAACTATCTTCACTTTCCAAAACTCTAGTAAAAGGGGTATTGGAAGTGCTCGCTTCCAAGCAATCAATTTCTTGATCTTCTATTTGACTCTACTTCCACATCTTCAAATACATGTCTATTTCTATGTGCAACTTGAAACACAAACCACCACTAGTTGTCTACTCGAGCGGGTGGAAAGACCACCTAAAACAAAATCCATGCTATGTTCATGCAAGCTTTTAGAAAACTTTTGAGTAGTCAAACAATAATTAAGTTATTTAGTTGAGACAACATAACTTATCATTAAAAAATTTAAGTTGATGACACAATCCAAGATGAGATACTTGAATGTAAATTATAAATGTGAAAAGTTGGAAGATCAAATGTAAGTATTAGCTCATTATCAATCTTTTTCAAAAGTTTAAAACACTTCCACTACAATCCATCACAAGTATCACAAAATAGAATGAACTCCTTAATACTAAAAAACCAGCATTATCTAAATGCAAGATTTATTATCAATAAAGACAATAATTGAGGATCCGACATTGGTTTTGATATTCGCAATGAAATAGAACCACATCCCTTATGTTCTTAAAGTCTACATTTCCAAATTAAGATACGATTATTTATGTTAGAGAAAGGATCATTCGACTCCATTTGATCACTCATTTCCCTTTGATCACTTGTCTCCTCCAAAGAATGTATTCATAGTTCATAAAAACATCCATAATATTATTTAATGCTTTGTAGCATTCCCAAAAAATCACCTATTAAAACCTCCTAGAAATATTTTGATAAGCCTTATATAAGTTCCCCCAATTAGAAATGATTCAAAGATGTATTTCTAAGTGAAAAAGGGAGGAGGGGAGGCACGGAAAGGCAAGGGGAGAGGTGGCGAGGGCAGTAAGTAATGAGGATGTCCCTCTGCTTATGGTATCCCCCTCCCCTCTTATTTATGAGGGTGAGAATTTAGCACCCCTAGTCTCTAATTTCTTCCCAGCATCTTCATGTAGCCTAGTAGTAAGACCTTGAGAGTGTGTAATGGATGTCTTGAGTCCAAGCTACCAACCTATCCCTTTGACCTTACTAAATAGTTGTTCCTTTGATTCAAAGGACTAATAATTTGAAATTTTGATGTGGTTTCCTTAATATGAATCAAAAGCAGTTATTTTGGAAATAAGAATTAAAATGGTTATTTTAAGTGCATGTTTTCAAAATTCCACAAGACTTCGAGTTTGATTGATCCATAACAAAGCTCTACCTAATTGACCAAACAAAATATCTCTGAGCTCATTCAAACGCTATCATGGTATGCATAAACATCTTGATAGAGGATAAAAGCAAACAAGAAAAATCACTATGTTATCATCCACTGAAAAAACAGAATACAAATGTGCCACATCTTAGTAATGTGTACTAGTACAGAGAATATTAGGCAAGCTTAAACCTCCTCTGCACATTGCATCATGCCCAAAAGGAAAATGCATGACCAACTTGGACGAGACGATCACAAATGGTAACTTTGGCTAGAGTACAATAAAAAATTCTGATCCTTTTGTACGAAAGATTTGCACTGATGCGATCTGAACAAACTGTTACCACCGAAGGCACTACAAAAGGACGCTGAATGAGCATTATATTCGAGAGGAGAGGCTCCGTAGAGATATGGAATCGAAGATAATTTGGGAGAACAACTCATGGACAAGCCATAGGAAGACGCAACATAAAGAAGAGCACAAAACTTAAAGATGGATAAAATCAAGATGGGGAAACAAGCGAGTATTGAAAGTAAGATAGGGTTAGAGAAAATGGCACGACAGAAGAGATAGAACGAAGCACATTACAGGCAACGGTCAAGAAATGAAGTTCACAGGCCAAGTATGTGAGGAAACAATGTAGGGCAAGAAAACGAAAAAAGGCATCAGTCTCCCCGTGCAAAGGAATGATGTGCATCACATTTCACTTGGTCCAACACAAAATAGCAAAAACATCCGTTCAACTGCCCCTTCGTGACCTAATATTAGTTTTACAAGAAGTGTAGGGGTCTCGGTGTCTCGGGATGGCCCATTTGGCAAATAGTACTGTCCTAACTGGTAAAGAAGGAAAGGACAGACTCTTCATGCTCGACACTTTTGTGGCTTCTCGAGTATCCAAATATGGATGCAAGAAAAAAGCACAGATCAATGCAGTCTGTGTTCAATACAATCACCTTCCAAAACGACATGGTCCTTGCTAATTACAGGTCTCGGTAAATATCAAAAGACATCCCATTTCATGAATAGAATAGCACTCCTAACTTTCTAGTAAAACACGTCGAGAGACTACGTTGATAGAATGAACTTTCTAGAGTAAAAAAGGTGAAAAGAATCTTACAATGACTATCAAGGGTGACTCCTCATAAAGAGGGCCATGCACAAAGAAGCATTTTGTCAACCCCTAAGCGTGCAATAGTTCAAATTCTGAAGAATAAAAGGTCCTCACCAGTTCTAAACGGAGATATTTAGCGGAGAACAAAGGTACTTTGCTCTCCGCATATGCTTATGCAGGAAAAGAATTGGAATTGTAGGAATTCCACCAAAAATTGCAGCGAATTAATTCACCTCTCAAGTAGTGCTACCTCGTTGATTTTCCCGGGTTAAACTCGAATGTCTGATTCCTACATGACTACCAAGATGTAAAGTGATGGACGATGCGGGGAAAAAGCTGTTCAATAGCGACCTTAAGGATCTCACCATTTAGCGCAACGAGACTGCTGTCCTCGGATCCTTGTACGTGTGACCTTCATGGGTTGCTGTGGCGTTGGAGGCGGCAAGAGCTAGACGAATGCAAGTAACCGATTTGGCCGCAAGGCCACCAGAAAGGAGCAGAATAAATGGCAGCATTTGTCGGGGGAAGAACCATCATGAGGCTCTATTTGAAGAGCAAAGCTTCTTCAGATACCCCTCACTTTGCAGATGTGTGCATAACCGCTTTCGAAGTTACAGCTCCCAAAAGAATCAAGAAGAGGTGCTCCAATGCATGGGTCATGTGACTCGCAACCACCCTTCAGTCGGATGACTGCCTAGCAGCACTTCCTCTAGCTGCTGCCGAGAATTGCTGTTGAGCAGGGCCTTGAATTGTAACCTGTGGCAGTGAAGGGCCCGAGCCTGCCAGATTGCTTTGAGCCATGTGCTCTGGCGCTACGCCTGCATCGAGACAAAGCAGACTATACAAAATGTTCTACCAAAAACAAGTGCAGCATAGGCACACAAAAATACCCAACAGACGTTTCCATTCCAAACGACAAGGGCTAGAGCATTTTTACCTGTAGGTTGCAACGGCATAGGCACTGCTGCCCCTCCTGAGTTGATATACGGTAAGAGTTGAGGAGCTTGTAATCCGTACACGGCTTGCTGCGGTGAAAACCCAGCCGTCCCTGGCGGTGCCTGACAGAACGGATAAGGATACAACCCTGTGGGACTGCCCAGCGTTCCTGGACTCCCATAAAGAGGAGACAACTGTGGTGTCACATAGTATTGATCATACATGTTCTGCGCACAGTACGCATGGATTCATCAGTACGAAACGTCTGCGGGATACACATTGCACCATCTCCGTCAAAATCATTGATCTGTAAAGCAAAAAACTATGGAAACTGAGAAAGACACTGCGTTCTGGACAGAAACAGAGACGACACAATCACGAATCCGAATTAACCAAAAGGTGAAGGCCTCACACCGGCGGGTAAGGGTACTCCTGGTAGTACGGTGGATATCTGCGGTAAAAACAGTTCAGAGAAAAGATTCAGTGATCCAGCTTCAAAATGCACCTAGGTCTCAGTGTTGATGAGTTCTACTAACAGAAATCCCTAATCCAGCCAAGGGTATGACTCTCAATGAGGATGTTTTCTGCGGAAGATTTCATCAGAATATCGCAAGTCGGCGCGTTATAACTAAGCTACAAGAAGTCTGCAGATCAGATCAAATGCACTCACCCATAGGGAGGGTAAGGAAAACCTTGCTGGTAAGCGTAAGGAACCTGCTGCGTGTATGTTGCAGCACCACCGTATAGCTGAGACCTGGCCGGAGAGCGTCCAGCGTAAGGGCTAGCTGCTCGAAATCGGCCACCTGAGACACATCCGCAGTCTTCAGAACCACAAACCATGCTTGCAATAACCAAAAAACACCGCAAGAATCGCTGCTGCTGCGAACAACACCATGGTGTGCTGTTTGCACGAAACGAAAGCACCTCCCAAGCTGGTGTTTTGGCTCCAAGAATACCGCCACCCTTGTCGATTTCTTAACTCGGTCTCTAGGCGATGGTCGATCTAGAGCTTCCCGAGAACACGCCAGACGATCGACTGAGCTTTGTTTTCGATTTCTGATCTGTTGGATGCAGAAAAAGAGACAGAAAAACGTACCGTGCTGGGGGGTGCCGGGGCGAGAACGGACTCCCAGAGAAGCCAAGTTGCAGTTGGTCCTCCTTCCATCGATAACTGGGGTAGGATCCGCACAGGCCCTCCTCGCACCTTCGGGATCACGGAAGGTCACCTGCAGCAGGAGAGCATCAAGAAAACCAACAACAAGCTTCTAGGCTGCTTGGACGTTCGATCGGGAAGCCAAAACGATAATGAAAAGCAAGGATGGAAAGAGGGCGCACGAAGCCATAGCCCTTGGAGCGGCCGGTGGTCTTGTCCGTGATGACCACGGCTTCAAGAATCTCGCCGAACTGTTCGAAGAAGCGGCGGAGGGTGTCATGGTGGGTTTCCCAGGCGAGGCCACCAACGAAGAGCTTGGTGAGGGTGGTGTCGCCGAACTGGTTGAAGGGGCTACTGCTGGTGCTACTACTCCCAGCAACGCTATCAGGAGGTTGAGACATGCGGGAAAACGGAGGAGGAGGAGGAGATGGGAGGGAGGAAGAAGGCGATAGCTATGGCGATAACAACGGGGAGATAGAGAGAAAGAAGGAGAGAGAGAGAGAGAGAGAGAGATGCAGCAAAAGAGGCGGAGAAACAAGGGCTTTCAAGGTAGATCTGTGAAGAAAACGCTCATCCAGAAAGAGAGAGAAAATCTTGAGAGAGAAGGACAGATAGGTCAGCCAGCAGCCAAAACGCACCATCCAGAAAGAGAGAAAATCCTAGAGAGAGACAGAGAGAGAATTTAGAGAGAGGTAGAGTTGATTCTAGAGAGAGAGTCACTACGTACCTTTGCATTATTTTATCGCGTCAGCTGATTCGTAATTCAGCTCACCAAATCTTAATTGCGATCCTAATCGAGATTTGTACGACCTAATTACCCCTTCACGTGCACACCCCTTGGCCTCCACCACGTGTACTGCAGCGCCTCCACGCTGGCACCGTCACACCGGCGTTGACTCTGACCGCCACGTGTCGGGAGGGACGTTGCCGAAACGGGCAATCGCCCGCTGCCGGGTGCCCGATCCGCTGTCCTTGCTGGTTTTGGAAAATGGAAAATGACCTGTTATCCTGGATATTATCCTTTATATATACACTGGTGATTATCTATTGGTGCGCTCCTACCCCCACAAGATTCCCCCCCTTTTCCCCCCTTTCCATCCTCTTTTCCTCCTTCCACGCTGGCATATCTCTCCCTTGCCCCCCTTTTCGTCCTGGTCGCATGTTCCTCAGACATGGATGGCATCCTTACCCATAATGCAAGGCTTGGCACTTTGTTCTCGAGAACCTTCTTTTCTATGAAGGTGGTGGCATCAATATAGAGAGAGAGAGGGAGAAAACGGGGGGGGGGGGGAGGCTAACTTTATAACTTAGTGAGGACGAGAGAGAGAGAGAGAGAGAGAGAGAGAGAGAGAGGGAGGGAAGGGGTGGGGGGAGGCGAAGTTTATAACTTAGTGAGGACGAGAGGGAGAGAGAGAGAGAGAGAGAGAGAGAGAGAGAGAGGACCATGTGCGTATGTGTGGGGAAGAGTGAAAGTTTCAACTTTTAAAGAGAACACACAAACCAACCACTTGGGAATCACAATATCACCTTTGGAGCTCAAACCTCATACTACTTACTCTCTCAATTTTCTATCTTCACTTTAGGAGTGTAATACCTCCATATAAACTAAAGTAATGAACCAACACATAAAAGTACCCTACACACATTTGCTACCATACTTTTGCAATGCCCCACCCTTGACAACATGTATCCATGAGTCCAACAAGACATTCCATTAAAAGCATGTCACCAGCTCTGGAAGGGATGATGCTAAATGTTGTACTTCTTTTTAGATTGCTAACTTTGTGATGCAACTCATTTGGTCATCAACACAATCCTTCCAAAGTGAAAAACTAGCGTTTAGAAAAATAGAGATTTCATAAATTTAAATAAGTTAAGCCATCAATATGGAAGGAAATACCACATCAAGCTCTTGAATTTTAAACTTTTATTTCCTTGAATGTTAAACGTTGCAAAATTTATCATGACCATGGTCTTTAGTTGGCAAATTTAAAGTTCTCTTTCATATCCAAGTTGAACATTAGACACAAAATTTCATGAACATAGAGGCAATTGAGTTCCAATGAGCAAAGTAGAAGTAGCCCTTGCGGTTTCCCGCACACAATCTGAAAGACTTTGGTCATTCCTGAGTTTCTACTTGGCTGTGTACACTTTGGCCAGAGCTCTAATGCACAAATATCAATCTAGAAATATCACATAGAGTGTCAAAGAGCTTAGATATGACATACCAACAAAATACCTAATTAAGGTCATGCATTTTGAACATTAAAAACATTCAAATATAGTGTATTGACAGAAGCTCGATGGAAGCCATAGTGAAGATGTTCAATTAAGCATTGAAGACATTCAATTATAGTACATTGTCAAAAGCTCGACATAAGCCACATTGAAGCATCAATTTATATTTCTAGCACTAGTTTTTATAACAAGCATGCTGAGAGCTGAATAAGCATCATCAAATAAGAATTATTAACTCCTTTAAAATAAATTTGACACATCTTCCTCTACTTGTTGGAAGAAAAAGTTTCTTAAATTTTGGCACTTTTATAAAGTAGCTTTAAACATAGCACATGACAAGCCATGTGGAAGAAGACCTGTTGCTATAATAACATTTGCACTTCCTCACTAGGGATAAAAAGTGTTCTTTTGTAAAATTAGTGATACATATTGCTTTTGGTAAAACTAGTACAAGTGGATCCAAGTGACTAGTCCATCATAATGCTTAGTCTTCATTAGCTATCTCTTCACCATCCTCTCTCGCCACTAGTATTACGATTTTTTCACTCTACGCAATGCAAATTGCACTTGGACAAACACACCAGCATGTATAGATGTTATCAAGGTTCAATTTTCAAAGCTATAATTATATCTATGGTTCATGTTTCTCCTAATTCTCAACAAGAATGTCATCTTCTGCCTGTAATCAATCCTATGATCCCCCCCGCCCTAAAAAACACACTAGAGTTCAATCCTCTGGAACAAACTTAATGTCTATGATTCATGTTTTCCATGTTGCTTATCAAGAATATTCCTTTAATCAATACAATTATTCCCCCCCTCTTCCAAATCACCCTAAGTTCAATGCTCTATAAAAAAGTAAATGAAGCAAACCATATGTATCAAGTAATATCAATTTATCATTAAAAATAACTAGAGCTTACCATGTTGGTAGGAAATTCAAACCTTAAAGTAGGTAAACTCTCTCTCTCTCTCTCTCTCTCTCTCTCTCTCTCTCTCTCTCTCTTTGTGTGTGTGTGTGTGTTTAGATTAAAAAGTACCAGCGACGATAATTGAGCCATACAATTTATTCCATCAATTGGGTAAAAAGTTAAAAAATGGGAAGATATAAGGAAAAAATGTTTGAGACATCTAAGTTGAAAAATGCAACAACTAGAGTTTGCAAAAATTTCCACTAAAATTAACAATTTTTAATAATATTGAGTTTGAGAAACACAATATTGAAAAAAGATGTCGAATCCTCAGGCAGTCCAAGTTCCGAGGTTAGGATCCACTTACCTACTGCCACCATCCAAACAAACTAGGTGTTAGAACATCATAGTTACGTTTGGGTAGACAAGTAATGCCTGTTTTCCCCAACTTGTTATCGCTTTACCTAGAATATAGACAACCATATGGATTCTTAGATAATTTATATATATATATATTTTTAAAAAAGGTTTAAGTCACAATGTGAAGTATAAGTCATAAGTGGAGTAAGGAGCGAATGAGTTCATGGGTTGAGAAGGCATTAGTCGAGGTATGGGAGGATTTGTGTGCTTGGTGTGTGGGGTGGTTAAAATGAGAGTGTAAAGGGGAGATTTCATGGGGGGTACATAAAAGAATAATTCATAGTTGGGGAAGTATACATATGTGTGTGTGTGTGTTTAGATTAAAAAGTCCCATCAATAATTGAGCCATACAATTAATTTGATTAATGGGATAAAAAGTTAAAAAAGAGAAACATATAAGGATAAAAAGTTTGACAAATTCCAACTAGAGTTTGTAAAAATTTCGATCAAAATTAAGAATTTTTAATAATATTGAGTTTGACAAATATAATATTGAAAAAAGATGTCGAATCCTCAAGCAGTACAGGTTTCAAGGTCGAGGTCCACTTACCTGCCACCATCCAAACAAATTAGGTGTTAGAACATCATAGAGTTACGTTTGGGTAGACAGGTAATGCCTGTTTTTCCTGGCTTGTTATCACTTTACCTAGGAATATAGACAACCATATGGATTCTTAGATAATTTAAAAAAAAATTTAGCCACAAGTGAAGTTTAAGTCACAAGTGGAGTAAGGAGTGAATGAGTGCATGGGTTAAGAAGGGATTAAAGGAGGTATGGGACGATTAGTGGGCTTGGTATGTGGGGTGGCTTTAAAAAAAGTGTAAAGGGAAGATTTCACAAGGTACATAAAAGAATAATTCATAGTTAAGAAGTGTGTGTGTGCGTAAAGAAACAAGTGCCTATGCGTGTGAGATACATTTACTAATCAAATTTATTTTATTTGTGTGTGTGTGTGTGTGCATGCATGCATGTCCGTGCATGTGCATCCATGTCTGTGCATGTGCGTGTGCATGTGCATGTGCATCCATGTCCATATGTGTGTGTGTGTGCGCGCGCGTGCATGCTAGCATGTGTGCATGTGAGTGAGCATGAGCATGAGCTTGCATGTACATGCACCTGCATGTCTTTGTGTGCGTGTGCGTGTGCATGCGCACGTGCATGTGCATGTGCATGTGTGTGCGCACGCGTGCATGCATGCTTGCGTGCGTGTGTGTGTGCATGGATACATGCAAGCATGCACATGCACATGCGCTTGCACGCGTGCACACACACACATGCTTTAAGCATCCATAATATATTTAAGTGGACATATATTGTTCTTAGAATTATAACTATGGACGTACCAACTACACATCATAGGTAATCTTAAGTGTAAAGGGAATACAATAGATTTGCAATCCCTTATTTATTTCAGTCCAATGATGACTAACTATTTGTCCAAACCTTTTTAACATCGCCAATCCTATGGTTGATGGTTTTAGTCCTTGCCAAACCCCATGTTTTATGCTTTTCCTTTATTATTGTTCTAATTTATGGATAATTAGTGATTGATATTCTTCAATATTTCATATATAAATACATCACACACAGACAGACACACACACACAATCGGATTTTGGCTAAGGCATCCAAGAAACATTATTTACTAGTCCACTTCAATAACTCTATGTCCTCTCTTGCTTATTTATGGAGATATAATACATCATTGTAAACTTTATTGAGTGTGTGTGTGTGTGTGTGTGTGTGCTTGCGTGTGCATGCACACACGTGCATGTGTATGTGTGTGTGCATGTGATGGATGTGCATGTGCATGTGCGGGTGTTTTGGTGTGGTGTGTGGTGTGGGTGTGAGTGTGTTTGTGGGTGAATGCATGTCTAGGTGCATGTGTGTGAGTGTGGGATGAGTGAGAGAGAGAAACGAACAGAGGAGTAGCATGGGTTTTACTTTTAAAGTGAGGATGCCAACCACCACCTGGGAATCACAAGCTCACCTTTAGAGCATGCTACTTCCTCTCTCAAGTTTTTCCTCTTCAGGGGAATAAGGAATAGATCAACATAAACTAAAGTAATCAACTAACGCATACCCTACACATATGTGCTACCATACTTAAGCCTACCTTGTGTGTGTACGTGTGCGCTTGTGCACATGTGCATGCACGTGCAAGTGCATGAGTGTGCATGTGGATACATGTGTATGGATGTGCATGTGCATGTGCATGTGCGGGTGTTTTGGTGTGGTGTGTGGTGTGTGGTGTGGACGTGTGTGGGTGTGAGTGTATTTGTGGGTGAATGCATGTCTAGGTGCATGTGCGTGCATGTGTGTGTATGTGGGATGAGTGAGAGACAGAAACAGAGAGAGGAGTAACATGGGTTTCACTTTTAAAGTGAGCATGCCAACCACCACTTGGGAATCACAAGTTCACCTTTAGAGCATGCTACGTTTTGTGATTGCTAAAATTCGAATGCAACTTGTTTGTCTGTCTATATGCACTACTTCTGAATGAGTTTTGTTCATTTCATCCAAACTACAAACATTATTTGTCAAATTTGTAATTATCTATAACAACCTCAATCATAGGAAAATGCATACAATTTTTACATGCCAAAAGAGCAACCTAAAAGATAGTGTTTTCCTATAACTAAAAGTGCACACAACCTTGATGTTGCCTACTCAAGCTTATTCTCATGACTTCTTGCTAAGAAATCATATTTATGTGCCTTCACAACAACACAAAGCAACTATAGACGCGCTTGATAGACACGCAAAATAGCGGGCGTGTCTATAGGCATTGCTTGAACAGAGAAATTACGGGCGTGTCTAATAGCGCGTCTAATAGCTCGTCTATTTGCACGTGTATTAACACGTCTATTAGTGCATCTACATTGAGAAAATACGGGCCCATCTAACATTATGTTTATCAGTGCATCTATTTGCACGTCTACACTGAGAATTAGATGCGTATTTAAACGCTAAACAGAGAATATAGAAAGTGAGATTTTGGTGTACATCACTGCTTTCCAAACATTGCCCATGATTACCAAAGCACATAATTTTAACAAAAACAACAATGCTTTTTTGCAAGCCCACATATATAAGAATTAAGTGAGGTGAGGAGAATGAGACAATATGTAAAATAGTTTTGCCAATATCAATGATGGGCTACGGTTCAATCTCATCCTCAATGAGATCAACCCTTGCCAAACTATCTACTTCACAATCCAAACAAGTGTTTAGATCTACAAATACATTCAACCCACTACTACTTGTGCTACTCATGTGCTCATCAAAATCAGCATCACCAATGGTAGGCTCGTCCTCACGGGTAATGGCCTCAATATCTGTATCTCCTATCTCATGATCATCCTCCTCTCGTATCACGGTCATCATCACCTCCATGGCCATGATCATCCTCCATACGCTCCATATTAGTAAATGTACTATACATCACTTTGGAACGTGGCATAATAGGTATGACATGCCACCATCTATTATTATCCACCATTGGTTGATAGACAACCTAATTCAAACACAAATACAATCATGTTATTTTCCTTGCATCGAAGGTATCAAATATTTAAAAGCGAGTATTTTTATATGTGTGCACAGTACCTGTTCACATTGTTGCGGTAGTACTAGTGTGTCCTTCCTACTTTGCCAAAACTTTGTAGAGTCAATAGTTACAAAGCCACTTGCATGGCGTTTGATTGTTGCACTAGGGTCTGTTTCCACCACGTCCTTAAACCACTTTACATCCAAAACATACACAAAGAAGCGTCGAAAGTCAAGCTTAATAATATCTTGGATTATGCCACAATAATCATCCATGGCTTCATTGGCTCCCTCAAAGCTAGCAATGATGCCACAATCTTGTGTGTTTCTCTTATCATCAATCCGTCGTGTTCGAAAATGCTTGCCCTCACACCATATAGCATTGAACATAGTACACTACACCAAGAAAAAATTAATTAAATAAGCAATCTAAATTATTGATAGCTCCTAACTTATGCATAACATTCTATATACCGACCTTGCTCATGCATCCCCTAGCATACTCCCATTCTTCCATTGTGATATGCATCCCCTTGTCTTTCTCTGCTTTCTCCATTTCATCAAGTAGCCAATCCACATGAATATCCTTTGGAAGTGCTCTTAGATACTGAGGGTATGGCACATGAGATCCGTGGTGTGTACGAAAGAGGGCCCTTTCTTCTTGTCTTCTTGCCTTTGCATCCTCGTATCTTGTCACCCATCTTTTCATCACATCACTATTAAGCATGCAATAGAGGTTGATACTACTATGCAACTCTGTGTCTATTACTTTGTTGTGTCCTTTTCCTTGAGGCACAATAGAGGTCATCCTTAGGTCTTCATCATCTCTCCATAGTCGTGGGAGAGAGCTATCCACATCAACAAGAAACTCAGAAATATATACAAGTGACTCTTATACCAACCAACCCTCGGCCATGCTACCTTCAGGTCTTGCATTTTGTCTCACGAAGCCCTTCAAGGTCTCCATGAAGCGCTCGAGGAAGAATAACCATCGTGCATGTATAGTACCGCATATAGCAATCTCATCCACCAAATGCACTATAAGATGTGTAGTTAACTTGTGAGAATAGAACTGGAAATGTTTACAGTCGCATCCCATTCTCCATACTTTGAGATGTGATTGAGTGTAATCCTGCGTGCACGATATATGTTTCCTCGACATCGATCACAGATACATTTGATTTTTTGCTCCAACCACATTTCGCGATGGTGGATACAGAGGGATTCATCCTCACTGGAGCTACTTGCTGAAGATGAAGACATCCTACAAACAAACAACCCAAAAATATTTGCTTTTCTTCAAATATTTAATTTTAAAACTCTGTGGCGCATCTAAAACCGCATCTGTCTGTTCTGTGGTGCGCGTGTATAGGTGCATCTAAAACCGCATCTGCTCTGTGTATTTACATGCGAAATTACATGTGCTTATAGATGCGGTTTTAGATGCGACTATAGATGTGGTTTTTAAATCTACTTTTAGCGCGCTTGCTTTGCTTTTCTTCACATAAGCTTCGCGCGGCTTGCTTGCTTTGTTATTAACAGATCCACAATCTAACACTTAAGAGGAAGGCACCCACACTTACTTCCAGGCTTACACTTAAGAGGAAGGCACCCACACTTACTTCCAGGCTTACAGGAGAAGAGGGTGAACAAGGAAGAGAAGCAACTTTGAAGAACGACAAGAAGCTTCCATACCTCTATCCAAGGTAAGTCTCTTTACGGTTGATATTCTTTGGAAGTTGCTCCCTTTGTCGTATCCAAGAAACGAGTGATTTTGGTATCAGTGTTATGCTTTTGTGTCGTCGGGCGCATGTCTTTTCACTTTTTAGAATAGTCCGTCTATCAAAGCGCAACTAAAACCGCGTCTATAGGCACGTCTAGCTTGTTTACAGACACAAACAGCCGCGTTATACATGAAAATAGACGTGCTTCTCAGACGCGTCTATAGACGCGCTCCAATAGTTTTAGATGCTTCCCTTCCCTTCCCTTCTTTTCTCTTCCCTTCCCTTTTCTCTCTCTTTTTCTCTTCTTTTTCTCTTCTCAGCTCATCAGTAATCTTCTTTTTTTCTTTTTTCCAGTTCATCATGTGGCCACGAAGCTCTACAGGCTCACCTGATCTCCGGGAGTCTATTTTTAGGGAGTTATATAACCTTTTAGGAAACCCTCCCAGTCCTGCGGAGTTATGCAGCTACATGACGGGTACTCTAAACACCCCCCAGGAGTCGGCACTACAGATGCCAAACCACCCCAATCCCACACCAGCTGAGATTACCCGAGCGGAGTTAGCACACTCTAGCCGGCTACATAGCCGAGGCCCTTCCCCCATGCCATCTTATGCCCCTTCCCCCATGCCATCTTATGCCCCTTCCCCCATGCCGTCAGGAGGTCCTTCTGTCTCGCAGATCCGTCGGCGTACTCCTGTGCAGTCGAGACTCGGTTCTCCAGCTACGAGTGGTCCACGTAGTCCTGTGCAGTCTCCAACTACGAGTGGCCAGCGTACTAGCTCGACACGACACGGTAGCAGGCGTAGTAGCAGGGAGAGCGGTGGGGGATGCATGGCACAGTGCTTTGGGGAGGCTTTGGGAGGGGTGGTGGTGGGGACGATGATGATTCAGATGATTTAGACGTGCCTCCGGGTGATGGTACGATCTTCTATGACATCACTCATACATGAGGCATCTTTATGGATGCACAGGGGAAGGACATCATCGCCTTCATGCGCTCTGTAATTGCTAACAATTACAGAGATTGCTTTATCTGTAATTGCTAACAATTACATAGATTGCTTTATCCACTACAAAGACCAGCCAAAGAGGCTGGCTGATGAGACCCTCGCTGCTGTTCGCTCTAGGTATCCTAAACCCTCCAATCGTCAGTTCATAGATAAATGGGCCAAGTCAAATATTGTTACGATACTTGGCAATAAAAGATCTTCGCTTAAGAGGCAGGCACTAGCGGAGCTTGCCAGGCTCGAGGGAGGTCAACCACCAAGGGGCCCGCCCCACACCGCTCACAAGCATGAGTGGAAGAAAGCAATGAAGTCAGCGAGGGAGGACCCCAGTTTGCAGCACGTGGAGGCACGAAGGATCCAGATGGAGCAATATGGAAGCGTGCATTTTGGAGCAGGGGGTGTTGAATCATGGGAGGCCCAATTTGTAAGTATCGTTCTCAAATTATATTGCTTATGTAGTTTATTAGGAGGTTCTTTCTTTGTACTAACCCCTCCACAAATTGTGTCATCTTGTAGCTTGATATCATGGGCAGATACCCTACTCCTATCGAGACAGCCTACCACTGCCACGCAGAGGAGATACATGGAAGCACTTCTATCATGACGGGTTGATTATTGAGGAGCAGTATATCCGGGCTACTGGAGTGTCCCATGAGGTATTTGAAAGTAATTAAATAATGTCAATATTATAAGTAAAGATTTGATTTTTCATACATTGATATATGTTGTCCCTTGTTTACAGGCCCCTGCACAAGAAGACGAGGAAAGAGGCAGAGAAGGGAGCGCAGAAGGGAGCGTGGAAGGGAGCAAGGATGTGGAGAACTTAGATTAGTCGTAGAAGTAGTGCTAGCTACTCTTTTTTGTACTTAAAGCCACTGGCTTGGCTTCGTGCCTCTTCTATATATACTCCTCTTATTTTTTGTACTTGAAGCCACATCACGTGGCCCAGCTTCATGCTATATGTACATACAAGCACTTTTTGAGCTTTCAATTTTCTTGTGCAACGTTCTATCAATTAACGCCTTGTGAACTAAACGTTTTGGAGTTGTAATGTTTTATTTGGAATTGTAATTTGTAAGAGTGCTAATTAAAATGCGGTTGGCTGTAAGAATTGAATTACACAATGTGGAAATGGGATTCCTGTAACTACATAGCATACACAACATACACAACATTTTGTAAATTTAAAAAATATTATGTAGCGTGTCTATCAGTGCGTCTATAAACGCGTCTATATACGCGTCTGTCTGTTCGGGTAGCGTCTATTTGCGCATCTATAAAAGCATCTATAAGACCGTTTATAAATGCGTCTATACACGCGTTTAACGATGCGTCTGTCTATTTTTAAAAATTTTTAGCAAAGCATATGTTTACGCGTCTATACGCGCGTCTGTTTGCTATGTAGACGCACCGTTAGATGCGGGTCTCTAGATGCGCAAATAGACGTGCAAATAGATGCGCCCGTAAGTTTTTTTTAAGTTCAGTAAACGCGTCTGTGTGCGCGTCTGTGGATGCTTTGTCTTGTTGTGCTTTAAATTCACAATCGGTTAATCATACCTTTTCTGAGAAAGCTTTTTAGTCTATCTAAATATGCATTGGCCCTCACGGTAATGTCATTGCCTCAATCTTATGGGTTGGAGTGCTTGGAAAAAATAGTCATCATAGATATTGTCATCCACACCATATGCAATTTGCAATACATCTAATTTGCAATTCAAAAATTTATGCACACAATGCATGATGCATGATGATCTGTATCAATAAATTAATAAATTAAATGCTCCAACAATATGAGGGATATGAATGTATATAAGAAGAGGCTACCATTGAAGTAGAGTCTACCTACTATGAACCACCACAAAAAAGACATGCACACTAAATAGCTATCCTCAATTCCCAAGCTACCTCAAGGTCAAAGGCATGGTCTACGTGGGCCATACATTAACAATGGGGATGGTGATTAAAGGGCACAAAAAGAGGCCAATAAATGTGAGAAGCACAAGGAGGCTCACAATGTAAAAGAACAAGATCATTCAATCCCATGTTCCTTAATCAAAGGTGAAAACTTCTATGAGATTGAGTATGCATCAAACACTATGAATGCATGAATAAGATCATAAAACAAGTTGAATTTTCGAAACAAGATCATAATGGAAAAGAACAATTTCATTCAATCCCATGTTCCTTAAGGAAAGGTGAAAACTTCTACAAGATCTAAAAGACATCCATTACACATAGCTATGCATAAAATACTATGAATGCATGTGTAACACAAGTTGAATTGTCTCAAGAAGTTCATCACGATCACAAACATATATAATCCATACATTTCCATAAAAATTATCCTCCATTACTTAAAAAATATATATTCTACAGTATTGTCCTTACAAAATTTCCATCCATCCATGGCGTAGAATAGACATTTGATAATGTGTTTACCAAAATTGCCATCCATCAATGGATAAATTTGATAATGTGGTTCAAATATTGTCGCAAATGTGGCTAAAATATAAATTTTACCCATTCCTTCTACCTCCAAAAACTCCTTTGAAACTCTTAGAGAGAATGTTAACGCTGTGGCAACAAGGGCCAGAAGTGCAGTCTAGGGCAACAACGATGAGAGCATTATGTGTGTAGAGTAGTGGCAAAGCTCCACTTGTAATATCTTGAGCCTAAAAGATGGTATGATGAACCTTAAAGGATGAGGGCAGCCAAAATACTCTCTAGAAAAGATCCAATCATACTTGCAAAGTTTGGATCTAGAGAGAGAAAGAAAACTAGACAGAATAGACAAAGCGTACACTTTTTGAGGTCCCCCCACTTTGTGTAGAGACCCAAAAGGTTCCCCACTTTGTGTAGAGACTCAAAGATTTTCAATGGCCTTAACCGATTGAGGCCTCAGAATGGTACCTCGACCTTCTCGTAGAAGAAAGAGCCACATGGACACTACTATCTGAGAAGTTATGAAGAAGGTTCCAAACAGAAAGGCTACAAGATGACCCCGCATTGCAACTAGGAAATATAGCAATGCGCAAGAAAGAAAAGGTCAGAACATACTTAGGAAGAATGAAAAGATTATTAGCAAAGTGTTTCCCTGTCCGGATGACAAGTACCTCATAGCATGGTTTATCTCTGGCTGAAAAAATCCATTCGCAAAGACATGAGCTATGCACATTTCAGTGATGCTCATGAAGGTGCAATTGAGATTGAGGACCGCATGACCAATTCTGACAATGATAGTGATGACTATAAATCAAGTCATCGCGACAAGAAATCTTCGAAGAATGGAAGTGCTTCCAACAAGGATCGCACCACCGAGAATAGAGTGGAAGCCATGGTCCTAAGAGTAAAATATGAAATGATGTAGGCCATCGAGCAAAATTTGCGCGTCTCTCAGCCACCACCACCGTACCCACATAGAGAAAATGTTTGGTGCCCACACTGTATGGCCAACCATATAGCCAATGAATGCCCACTCCTGAGGAACAGACTAAACCCACCAGAAGTGGCTCAGACTTCATGGTTATGGTGTCCCATTTGCAATGTTGCAGGGCATGATGTAAATACCTATTTCTATAATATGAGGGTAGCACAACCCCAGCCCCAACAATACCAACAGTCGCCAATCCTAATATACAGGTAACCAGCGCTAGCACCTAATTCACAAGTGACATGTCTCAACCCCCTTCCAGTGAGAGGACACAAGTGCCTCAACTATTGAGAAATCCCAATCCTCCATAATATCCTTGAGATCCCAATCTTGTTCCAGTGGTTCCGGTGCAACAACTCCAACCTGAAGAGCTGGAACCTCACTACTATGAGTATGAAAAAAAATACCCTATGTAGTACATAGATGGTGCCAAAGGACTCATTTTGGTGTATGCTAATCAAGTAAGGCCCACCACATATCTAACACCCATCAAGTGTTTCGGTTGTGGAGAAAACCACCGTATAGCGAAACGCCAACATAAGGGTAACCCGTTACATTTCAACCTCCTTTGTGCAGGGAATGTGAAAGTCATAATGTGGCAACACAAAGTGTGGTATCATAGCCAGTCTTGATCGTAATAAGACAATAGAGAGGAGCAGCATAGCAAAAACTCCTTTCCACTAAAAAAGCAAAGAGCCCTCTAGTAAAACAAGCCACATCAATCCCACAACTCAGTGAGACCATGCCCAACATAGATCTACAGAAAGATTACGGAAAGTGCCACCCAAGAAGCCAAGGAAGCATACCCTAACATTGAAACTGAGAAGGCTCGTTATTATCAAGCCTTGAAGTAATGGGTACAACACGAGCAAGAGAAATTTGAGACAGCCTGGATGGTAGCAGTAGAGGTTAGAGCACATTCATCACCCAGCACTAACACAATGATGGATCCCAACAACTTCTAAAGGGTAATGGAGCAATAGGCAAAACATCCCCAGTTGGATGGTACCACACTAGCCAGTTTGATAAGCTGCCCGTCTCATGATGCTAATTGGAACCTTACTGAGAAATTGTCCTACAATGTGGGAGAGTTTCAAGGGATGGATAGAATCTTCACAATACTTCCTCCCACTTGAATACGAAGAAAAGGTTATTTCAGTAAAATTCGGTGCTAGGGATGACATAAAAATTGTAACCATCCCGCTGGAGCATAAAGCCTTTGGCCAATACCCTATAATAGTGGACGATAAGCTGGTGTAAACATTTTAGCAAGAGATCTATATGAAGAATGGGACCTACCTCCAATGTAGAAGGCCACATTCAACATCCGCCTAATCGATCACACTAAAATGAAGCCATTGGGTAGCGTTATCAGGTTCACTCTCCAGTTTACTATCTTAGATCTTCCCAAGGGAGCCACAGCACACCAGATATTGTTGCGAAGACCATGGATTTGAGGAGCTTTGGTACTCCATAATTGGGGCATTGATAGAATCATAATACAAAATAGAGAAACCATTGTCAAGATAAATTTGGGAACAGGGGAAAACAAACCTACTATTCCTAGAAATGTTGAAGACACTTCCTCCACAACATCCACTAGTCATGCATCCCCTGTACCTACAAATGTACTAAAACCCATAGAAGGGGATATGCAAAGTGACATCAATAATTGGATACAGGCATTGCCTACAATAGATAACTGTAAAACAATACATCCAATGTTGCCATATGTGGATGCCCAAATGATCCAACTAGAGGCACCAATTTGGGATGACAAATCAGAAGAGGTGGAAATGCCAATATTCATGGCAAGCGTTGAGTGGGACAGTGACCCCGAAGAGGCCATAATTGAAGGTTACGGTGCAGACTTTGATTGGGATCTAGAAGCAGAAGATGATAATGCCACTTTGGAAGGCCAAGCATTTGATAATGACTTGGCAATCTTGCAGGCATTTATGGCCATAGAATACCCCAAGATAGACCCTCCAGCACTAGCCTATAGCAATAGGTCAAGAAAAAAGGAGGGTTTGCAATGTCAAAAGGCCAATATAGAGCACTTTCCTGAATTTGAAAGAATGCAAACCAGAGTGGTGGAATTGTATTTGACTAAACCCACAAGAGCACTTGAGTCCCCAAATTTTGAATGGGATCCCAAAGGGATTGAAGGCGCATGTATGGCCGAAGAACCTCTCCTTGGGAGTGAGACTCCTATTTAAAATCCATCACTAGTCTCACAAAGCAAAAAACTTCTCAAGTTCAAACCCAATGTTAGAATGAAGAGTGAAATTGTGAATACCAGCGAAAAAGAAGAGCAAGGGAACACAACTGAATTGGACCAAACATCTTTCATCACATCCAGTGGAGCTAGTAGCTCGAGGGGTTCACCTTCCAAAATTATAGTGTACCACGTGCATTCAAAAGGAGGGGTATTTTAATTCCACTTTTGGAAAAATTTTAATAGGTTTACAATAACAAGAGAGAGTTTTTGATTCAACTTTAGAAAAATATCCGTTAGTTCCTAGGTAAAGAAGGGTTGTTTTATTGGGAAAAATATTTTAGTTGAGGGGCTTTTAAATTACTCCTTGAATGCACGTGATACCTAGGATTTCCTAGCAGTGCACCCCCCGAGGCTAGCAGCAGCAGCAAAGCAAGCATCGCAAAGTGCCATGAAGGCCTAAGGGAAGTTCCCTATTACTTCAAAAACTACACCAAGTGAGAAGCAACAATAGCAATGCTCAGGCTCGTCAGGGAATTAGAGCTCACAGAACATAGAATATTGAGGATACCCCAGTGTATGAAGGACCAGCCAAGAAAAGGAAACTGGATCTTGCCTTGGATGGAGAAGAATAAAAGCTTGTATACATTGGTAAACAACTCACTCTAGAAGAAGAAAAAGAATTAAAAGCATTGCTGTGGGAATATAGAGATTGCATGGCTTGGTCCCACAAGGAAACAAAAGACATTTCCTCTCAAGTTGTAGTACATACCATACCAATTAGGGAAGGATCCAAACCTAAGGTATGCAGACTCTACAAGACAAATCCCAAGTATGGCACCCATTTCTATGAGGAACTAGAAAAATTGATGGATGCCGGTTTCATTTATGAAACCGAGCATAGCAGTTGGGTGTCATTAATTGTGATTGTTCCTAAGAAAAATAAGAAGCTCATAATATGTGTGAATCTAAAGAACGTCAATGAAACAACAATCAGAGATAACTATCCCCTACCATTAATTGAAACAATTTTAGAAAGGGTAGTAGGATCTGAAGTGTATAGCTTCTTGGATGGGTTCAGCAGGTACAAGCATGTACAAATTGCACCTCAAGATCAATCAAAGACAGTGTTTGCCATAAAATGGGGCATTTTTGCATACAAAGTCATGCCATTCGGATTATGCAATGCCCCATCCACTTTTCAAAGGGTCATGTACACCGCCTTCAAGGAATTTCTCAACAAGTTCCTAATGCAAGTCTTCCTCGACGACTTGTGCATACACTCAAATAAAAAGGATCACTTTAAATGCCTTGATGGAGTACTTAAAAAATGTAGGGAATATGGAATCTCTTTGAATCCTCTAAAATGCCAATTCCTAGTCACACACAGAGTAGTCTTGGGACACATAGTCTCTAGACATGGGATTGCAACTGACATGGACAAAATAAATATCATCATGGAACTTCCCCCCCCCCCCCCACTAAATGCAAAGGGTGTCCAAGTCTTCATGGTCCATGTTGAATACTATAGCAGGTCCATACCTAGGTATACCATGATTGCAAGACCCCTATATAAGCTCCTAGTCAATTTCATCTGGATAGACGAATGCGAACAAGCATTCAAAACCCTCAAGTGGAGATTGATCACAGCCCCTATTCTAATGGCACCAAATCGGGGCATATTTTCATGTACATACTGATGGTTCCAACTATGGAGTGTGTTAGTTATGTCAACCTGGCAAACACAACAAAGACTAACCAATATACTTTGCAAGCAGGCATCTAAATGATACGGAGGTGAATTACACCACAATAGAAAGAGAAGCTTTGGCAATGATCTATAGCATGAAGAAATTTTGACACTATCTATTGGCTACTGACTTTATCTTTTACAAAAATCATCAAGCCTTATTATATCTTGTGAATCGGCCATGTACCACAGGTCGGATCACTTGATGGCTTCTACTGCTATAAGAATTCAATTTCAAAATTGTGGTGAGAAAAGGAGCTCAACACTTCATTGCTGATCACATGTCACGATTGAGGACATGAGAAGAGACAGAAGGAATAGAAGATGACCTACCGGATGCCACATTATTTCAAATCAACGCTATGCCTGACTGCTATGCAGACATCACTGAGTACTTAATGGTAGGAAGACCACCTCCTGAAATGAAAGTAGTGGATGCTAGAAAACTAATTCTAAGAGCTACACCCTATCAACTCATTGCAGGGCAACTATACAAGATGGGCAAGGACTAGGTTTTAAGGAGATGTGTAATGGCACATGAGATCATGCTAATCCCATTAATGCATTGCAAATGGACATTTCCAAGGGGAAGCAACAGCAAGAAAGTCCCTTCTTGTAGGATACTAGTGACCAACACTTTGGGTAGATGCCTATGAATATGTCAAAAGCTGTGATGTATGCCAATGGACTACCAAACCACAACACAAGAACTTCAATCCCCTAACAATAGTCGTTGCACAAAAACCATTTGAAAAATGGGGGATTTTTGTGGGTCCCATCCATCTTCCATCTAGTAGGAAAGAGAACACATGCACACTACATCATTGTGGCCATTGATTACTTTACCAAATGGGTTGAAGCTAAAGCAGTCAGAAAGGTAGATGCTAGAAGCATAGCAAAATTCTTGTACGAGAATATGATCACCCAATTCAGATGTCCCATTGAAATTTTGTTAGATAGAGGCACACATTTTGTCAATGAGGTAATCTAAGAACTCTTGTTTGGATCTATGGTGATCCATAGAAAGAGCACACCTTACTACCCCCAAGGGAATGGACAAGCCGAATCCACAAACAAAATATAATGCATTGTGCTCGCCAAGGTAGTAGAACCAAAGTGTTCTAATTGGGTGGAGAAACTAAATGTACCCTTATGGGCATACCGAACCACACTCAAGGTGAGTACAGGAAATACACCTTTTGAATTGGTGTACGGCCTTGAAGTTGTGGTCCCACTGGAATTTGTAATACCCAACCTATGCATAATAGTGCAAGAACATATGGGAGATCATGTATCCCAAAAGAAAAGAGTCTACCAATTAGAGAAGCATAGAGAGACAAGATTAGTTGCCTACCATGCCATGACAATAGAAAAACGAAGAAGGAAGGCATGGTTTGACAAAAACCTTAAAGACAAAAACATCAAGGAAGGTGACCTGGTTTTCTTGTACAATACCAAAGTCCATAAGGGAAAACTCCAATTTCTAGGTCAAGGACCTTTAGAGTAAAAAATATGAACCCCATTGGAGCTGTGCTACTGCTAGAAACACTGGATGGAGTCTAGTTCACAACAATAATAAACGGGAGCCGACTGAAGTGCTACTACATTAACATGCAAGCCATCCCTGACAATAATGAAGATTTGGGGGCCCCAAGTCTTCCATAGTTGGGACTAGATTGTATCATGAGCACTAGCATATGTACGACTTCGCACATATAGGTAGTTTCAATCGATTTCAACCTAGGGCTTAGAGGTGATGTGACTGATCTGCCCCATGATTCCCTTAGCAAAGTAAGCATATAGGAGCAATTCCTGCCTCAATAGTCATGCATAGCACACCCAACACATTTTGAGCACCATGAATAAAAGCCCTAAGAGATAGTTGCTTTGATCCACTCACATGGCACCCTCATCACAAAAAGAGTAAAATGCATTAGCCACTCACAAAAGAAACATGCACTCTTAGCACATGCCACTATATTAGCACTATTAAACTGGGATTTGATTCATGTGTGAAATGCTAGGGTGAAGATAGTCCAATAAGATGTCCTACAATGCCATCGACAAAGCGACATCATGCCAAACAGCCCAAACCTCAATCTCACCAGCCATCCTCGAATCACCAACTTGAAGAAGGACAAGATCGAAAATCACCAACCTAAAGGTCAGCACCAAAACAACCACGGCTAGTGATTCTGGAATTTTGGACAGTGACACTAATGCAAATGCCAAGGAGATATGCCATAGAACCTAAGGACCCTAGAGTCAGGAGAAATCAAGGCAGAACAATTGACTATGCAGGATTTAGGTGCAAAATAGCTCGATGGCCAAACCAACAAAGAGCTAGCAACATATGAAACAATACAACTTGTTTGGCCACGAGTCTCAATGTTCACCATGTCACTCGATGCATACTTCTTGCAGTCAAAGGGTCTAGGAATTCTTTTTGAGAAGTTACAATCCTTACCAACACCTGCTATGACAGACTACATTTGTCAATTCATAACATCATATAAAAGCAGAGAGTTAGAGAAAGATAAGTATGGCACATTAACATATAATGAAAGCCCTTATAGATCTAACTCAGTAGATCCATGATGCATGAAGCTCTCATTCCCAGAGGCACAAGAAGAATATCCAAAGAAATGTTTGGATGCAAGATCTAAAAAAATGTTTGGATGCAAGATTCTCTGAGATTCATGATTTATTCCCACCTAACACAAAGTCACAAAGCAGGGGGATATGCCATGATATGATTCTGGATCCCATATGCAAAGAGGCAGCTAAGTTTTTGGATGACATTTTCAATCATACAAGAGTGAGAAAAAATTACGTCATTAAAAACTCTTTGACTCCTTTGTAGAGCCAAACTACAAGACTGGGATCAACACATATTCTTGCTGCTAACCAATTATGTATCCAATACACATAATGGAAAAAGCTACATTGCCCATCTATTGGCCATTATAATTAGGTTTTGCAATACAACAAGAGGAAGTCTCTACACCCCTCTCAACACAAGATATAGAGGACTTTGAAACATTGATATTATCGCCAGAATGGGAATTAGAGCCTCCACCTACTCTCAATGTGGATAACATGGATGGACGGCAATCCGAATAGATTCTAGAGAATGACAATGTGGAACTTTGCTAAAGAATCCTGCAACTCAGTTCAGTATTGCTACCGTAGTAGAAGGAATTGAGCATGGAAATACAAGAGGAGACCATGCCACATAATGACTTTGCAAGTGAGCCAAATAGCATGCCTCTTCAAGAATCACAAGTCACCAACGTTGATGAATCCACGACTCTAGAGTCAGAACCCCAAATGTCTCTAGTGGCACCATACAATAGACTGATGTTCAAGAAATAGATCAAAATTCCACATGGGCACATGGGAGTCAATTGTATGTCCAATACAAGCAAGGCCATAGCACATTCCAAATCATACAAAATCATAGTCAATAGTTTCAACAATGGTCACAATTATTTGCTACCATGGCGTCAGATGAGTAGGAAAGAGAAATGGAAAGGCAGATGCTCCCATCACTCCAAACCAAGTTGCAAAGTGTTGAGACTGAAATTCATAAGCTCAAGGAAAGCATGGTAGTTCGAATGCATCAAACAACTCCTTGCACAAAATCCTCTAGCAAAAAGTAGAAAGGATGCCCTACAAGCCATGGTTTCTCTCCAAGAAAAACACCTACAACTATCTAATGCCTTGAATAGAAAGGAAGAGGTCGAGTTATCCCTCACCCAAATGCAATTCACTTGTGATGATTTCAACAAGGAAATGGTGCACTTAAATGAAAGATTGCTACTTAAAGAGGATCAGCTCCATGCCACAACAGACACAAACATTGAGTTGCAGAACAGCCTCAAAGAAGGTAAACATCAAATTCAAGCACTAAAAGTAGAACTGATGCTCAAGAGAAAGAGATACTCCAACTCCACGTGCTTAATGATCAATTTCTAGGGCATCCAAAAGCAGCTCAACAATTCAATAGTCTAAAGCTTGCATACACCTCAACATTGGGTAAGTATAAAGAAAAGTGCATAAAGTGGCAAAATCAAAAGTCAATAACTTCCAAGTTGGAGCTTCAACTACTAGGTCAAGCTGATGATGATGCAAAGGGGTCAGCACAAGATCTTTTGCTATATAGGGCATCACTACATTATACCAAGAGCTTGTTGCAGTCCTCCAGCAAGAGGATGACCTTGAAGGAAGAATACGTATACCGTGGAAACACTTGCAAATCAAGATGTTACATGTAGTATCTCGTCTTGATTGGACCAGGCCAGTAAGCACAAAATATCTGAGATCTATACTAGGAGATGGATGAAGACGCAAAAAATGTAATTTGTCTCTCAGTGCATGCAAATCTCATACGGTTAAAGCTTGATGCAATACTACTATATGAATGCTTGATGGGAAGCCCCCCTGTTTGGGTAGTAGCCGGCCTCCTACCCTTATTGCAATAGTCACCAGCAACTTCCATGGGGTATAACTCCAAAAAAATCTTACATTAAAGCTGACAATGCCTACTAGAAGTGACAAAGATCCACCAGAGGAATATGTGGTCTGCCTTTAATCTAATCTCCCCTATCTTGCCACTCTCTATTATAATTTTCTCACATCCCTCCCTAACTCCAGTACTATTTTTCAGATTGCTTGGAATTCCCATGGGATTTGACATTACTATGAAACAAGATGGGACTGGTTTATGGAGAGGTTTCAAAAGAAGATAGACAAATGGAGAGGCTTTTAATCAAGTATGATGAAGCTCCTATACAATTCAAGTATGATGAAGCTCCTATACAAGAATTCCATCACCTGTTTTAATTAATCTCTAATTAGGAAGGGCATTTTCTCAACAAAACCATTGAGGAGCTTACAAATGTGCACACGGTGATTCATAAAATGTCCACAATGTATCATCCATAGGCAAAAGGGTTGACAGAATGTAGTAACGAAGCCATGAAGTAGATACAGAGAATAGAAGGGATTGGGATACAAAACCAGATTCAGATGCCAATTGGATATTTATGTGAAGGATATGTGGCACAATAGATGAAGGGTGGGTTAATAGAGACCCTTGCCTTATTCATCCTTTTGGAGCCTATTTAAGGACTAGGAATTTAGTCAAGGTCACAATGCTGCAAGAGAAATTGGAAGCATTATAGAAAGAACTTTATAAGGTAAAAGTGGCAAAATTTAGCTTTTCTTTGCATCATAGTTAGAGTCTTTATACAAAGATGATGATCAATAAACTTCATGAGAGCAGGAGGTCTTGAGTGCCCTAGGTCCCTCATCACTCCCTATCCTTTCTAATACTATCTTGATTATAGTAAATGATGAGTAGAATTTCATGCTGGCAATCCAAGGCAAGATGCCCTAAAAGTAGCAAGCTACTATAGAAGTATTATTACAGGCTTCCAACCAACCACCTTCACATGGAGATATGCAGGGGGATGTGCCTTTACAAAAGGTTGTAGAAACCTTAATGGATGATTTAATTGATTGAGTTTGTAAGGCTACTAAAGTAGAGGTGACTTCATTTCTTTCCACACACTCTCATGGATACTGAAACCACTACTCTAGCCATCACTATACATGACACTATCTCTAAAAATCTAGCTTTGCAGCATCCTAAAAAGATAAACGATGATCCAATCACTACATCGGGCTCAATTGAAGTTTATGATCCTGTTTGAAAGATTTCATAGTTCTTTTAATTCCTCTTGTGGTTTTAAACACAATATGTCATCAATTTAAGCTTAAATTCTATTTTTCTTATTTTTCATATTTATTATATTTTAAATCAACCCTGGATGCAATAACTTTTTTTGGGGGAATTGTAAACATTTATGGATGGGAATAGTTTGAATCTTGGTATTGCACAAGGCTCTTCACTCTATTTATTACATGGTCCTAGATTGGGGAGATGTTGCCTCATGAAGGGAATTACTTTTGATCCATTCGAAGTCCATTGACGATATTGACTGGTGGTTTCATGTCAGGATTTTTTTTCAAAATTCCTATCCATTGGGTGTGCCAATGATACATAGTAAAATTACCCATGGATATATTTAGCTAATAATTCGAATGCATACATAAATCTACTCAAATAGTTTTAGATACCCTTTCTTGTTGTGCCTATATACTAGCATCTATATTAAGTTTGTAATAGCAATGTGAGTTGTGAGGATTTTGTGTTACATTGCAATATCCGTATTAGATTTGGGTGTCCAAATGAACCGGTAAATAAGCACATGTGAATGTATGCACATGCATGTGCAGGTGCACACACACACACACACACACACACACACACACACACACACACACACACACACACACACACACACACACACACAAACACACACACACTTCTTATTCCCTTCCCCATCTACCATTAGGAAAAAAGGGAGCTCATTTTGGGGCCTTTTACGGTTTGGAAAAATAAGCTCTCAACCAATCAATAGAAGGCCAACGTAACGTTGAAAATTCATGAAAATAAGAGAAAATAGAAAAAAGAAACAATACTTTATGTAAGTACAAGCGTGCTACATTAATGTGGAGATTGGTTTTTTATTCTCAGAAGATCTTTGGACAAGAAGATAGAATCTAAACTGACATTTTATCTGACAAGATCCTTCCCACTTCCACCTTCCTTTGAACTTTCAAATGTTCTGCCGCCTTTCGTGCGAAAGGTCTACCATTCTACACCATTGCCTCATTGTGCAACAGCCTTTCTTTTCCAAAACTGCTCCCTTGATCCTGTTTGGCGTCGTAGAGTAAGATGTTTCTCGTCAACTGTCTGTCTGCCCACTTTCTCTTTCTTGAAACTTCAAATTGTTATCTTAGTTACATTACTATGCTATTGTTACAGATTCAGAAAATCTCCATGGTGAACCAAAACCACGGCCGTTCTTGTGGAAGACGCTCTGTGGATGATAATGCTACGAAGGCAGAATTATACCAAACATCCTTACCCCGTCGACCTGCTTCTTCTATTTCGTCGATAGAGAATTCAAGTACAGTCAAAACGGAAGGAACTTGGGAAAGGTTTAGTGTTTTGAAAGGAGCATGGGTGCTCATGCAACCTAGCAAAAGAAAAAGACCCCAGACAAAAAAAATTTTCTTGGCATCGTGGAAGGGAAGAGTACGAGATTTTAAAATCACCAAAGGGAAGATATCCGTGAAAGAAGTTTTGATTCAGCACGTGTACATGCATAAAGAACTTGTCTTGTGAGACTATCCAAAAAATCTTCCGCAACACAGGCCTAATTGTATATTTTTCTATTGTGGTTTTTTTCTTCATGAGGTGTATGGATTTTTAAGATGAAGCTTTCTCTCTTAGCTTATTGACATTCTTGTGTTGTTTTATTTCAGATTTATATCCTTCATCGTATGAGACATGGCAAAACATCGATTGTATTCTGGGATTTATAGATGTTCTGCATGGATCGATAGGAGAACAACAATACCAAGGTTGATGTGCAACAGAGCTAGCTCAATCGGGTATATTTTTTACTGATCATTTTTATCAGTTGCTGGACAAAGCTAACACACATGGTGTATTAATAAAACAAGACCTTCCGGCGTGGAATTCAGTGGATTGGCCTCACCCACATTCTAGTGTTACAGAGGCATATAGGGCGAAGCTTTTTACAGAAGTACAGAAAGCTTTGAGGCCCGATATTGCCACTAGGATAGTAAAAATTTCTTTGTGCATGCCTCTCACAGTTTTTGTGGACTTGTTTAATACCTTTCCAGTGAAGGTTTCAAAAACAATGTTCACAGTTAAAGCAACAAATTCGGCATGCATGCCACAATTTTTGGATAAAGGTTGGGATAAGAAGACATGTAGTTCAGTGTTTTGTGAGGTGGTCCAACCTTCTATGCAACTGAAGTATATGGTTGCATCACAAAATTTTATTTTCTCTTTTTATTACAAGCGCAGTCGAATGGTAGGCACAAAGCTTGTCCCAATGGATCAAGATGAAGAGTCTTTTGGTGCAGAAAATAAACTTATTGATATTGATGTTGTTGAGAATGGTGATGTGCTAGTCAATATCTCATTAAGAGAATGTTGCTCCCTAGCTCAATTGCGCAGTGACATTCTATTTGAGACTGAAGGTTCTATCTCAAACGACTTTTTATTTATCTACAACAACAGAAAGGTACACCATCTGATTTATCCTAGTCTCATTAAGCATTGCTATTAGTTTAATTTACCACTCTAATTCATATTGCTTTTTTGCAGTTACTCAAAAGAAGAGAGAGCCCAATAAAATGCAAAGACATAGAAAATTTAAAAATTGAGATAACACAGACTCCATAAACAAAGGTTTTGTATTCAATCAAGTAAGATTTTGTACAGAACTGTTTAGTTGAATCTGTAGAACATATTTCTGACATCCATTTTCTATTTATGTATAGCTTGATCCAGAGGCTGCTCTACATTTTCTGGAGGATCTTCTCTCTGCTGCTCCATCCTGTCCGTGCTCCATCCTGTCTCCTCCACTGCCCCAGAAGCCTCTCTTTGCTGCTTCTCCACCTTCTCCTCAACATCAGCAGCAGGTCTTTACTCCTGTGTCTGCTCCTCCTCAGCACTATGTGATTGCTCCTGTGGCTTCTGGTCCTCAGCATTAGATGCTTCATTTGTGGGGTCAAGGTGTATGACACCTTCTTGTACTTTAGAGCTTTCACCTAGCTCCACAGTAGCTGGTACAATAGGTTTGGGGGAGGCATAGCTCAAAAACCTCCAAATTGTATGAGCTCTAAAATTATGTACATAGTTGGAGCTGAAGCTATCCTCTTTCATCTGCAATGGCAGAGGATAATTTAGAACACTTTGTATCATTATGAATTATCTTCAAGCTAAATGAAAAGTATTTTTCCTTACCAGGTTTGGCTGTTCCTTCTCAAAGTAGCTTGAAAGTATATATTTTGCATTGATCAGCACCCTCCATCCATAGCTACTTGAATCATTTTGTTGTGGTGTCTGTATAGTTAGAAAGATATGTTAGAAACTGTTAGCATCAGCACAAAACAAAATTATTCAATAAGTTCAAAGACATAGCATTTAATAGACTTTTTACCTCTAGACTTATTGGCTCTATTGAATCCAAAAGAGAGACATTTGGAGGATAGTGATCCAATGCATCTAAAAGCCTTCTAATACAACTGCAATATGTATAATTTAGTTAGTATGATATCAAAATAATGAAGTTTTAAGTTCAAAAAGCACACACAACACTTACAATTTTAGCTCTCTGTGTGTGTTTTTTAGAGAGTTGAATAGAAAGCATTGCTTCTGCTGGATGTCAATAGACACAAAACTCCAGTGGTCACTGCATAAGGAAAAAAGCATAAGAAAATCAAAGGCTACAAGAGTTCCCAATCTTAAAGAAGAATCTTAAAAGAAGTAGTCACCCACATATCGGCTATGGTATGGAAGTAGCAAAACATCAATTACTTCAAAATTGCAGTGTTTGAACCAGTTGGAAATACTCATGGGAGTCTCCTTTGCATCTCTTAATTTAGAAGAAATGGCTGGATCAACAATATGGACTGTATGCTATACAGAGGGGTGAAGCTAGCTTCTCATCATGCTGCATAGGATCAGAAAATAATTAGGGTAGGTTATAAAGGAGTTACAAGGAGGATTGATTTGCAAAAAATGTAAAATTTATAGACACTTACTAGAGCATTGCAAGAATGATAGTATCTGAGCAATACTCATTCTTATGAGCCAATGCTGCTAAGCATTGTTTTGTCAAGTCAAAATCATTCACTGAAACTTCATCCTCAATATGAACAACTACATCAGGGCCCAGCTCCTTCAACCTTCTATGTATCTGTAGCTCCTTCTTTCCAGTCTCCACATCTATAACAGATTTTGTTTCTTTTGTTTGCTGCTTCAGTGAGTCCTCATAAGCAGCCTTCCCTCTGGTGTTCTTTGAGTGTGTTACCTCAACAACCTTTACCTCATCAACCTTCAACTTCCTTGTAGGTGGAATTAGCAATATGTCTCTCATTTTGATGTCCTGCCATTCCACAGGATGAACAAGCTTGTCATACCTCCATCTCACTCTGGACAAAGTGTTGAAGTCTTTGGCCATCAAAGTCACCCTGTGAGCATGGGCTGCTACAAGCATTGCATCTTCAAAATATTTCTCCAAGTAATCCTCTGCCATTTCCTGTAACGAAAGAATGGCACTTCTATTCCACCTGAACCCAAGGTTCCAACTGTCACAAATTTCTCTCACCAATCTTTGAAAGGGTGCTTTGGGTATTGCAAAGCCTATAGCTTTCTGTTGCCTCCTGATCTCCCTTAGCACACCTGCACCCTGATTCAATCTTTTGGCCTTTTGCTTGAGCAAGCTCATTGGCTTACCCTTCCTGCCATGTGCAGCTCTTCCCTTTGGAGGCACACTAAATTTCTTGGTACCTGCCCCAGCTGCTGTTGCTGCAAGCCCTGGCCCTTTGCCAACTTTCCTTGCAGTTGACTTGGTTCTTGCCATCACTCTGAAAAACTGCATACAAAGGATTGGAAAGAGATCACAGACATGGAGAACATGTTCTAACAAAGAAAAGGCAATCACAGGGGTGGATGAAGCCATATAGAGAAATTTGCAATAAAATGCGATATGAGTAGTTTGGAATTTCAAACAGGTCCACATCGCATTTTGCTGCAAATTTTTGAAATGACATGCTGGTGCACTCCTACAGTGATTTCTATGTCTCTCCAACAAAATACAGTATGAATGGAGTTTATGCAAGAAGATTACAGCTATGGAAGTCACAACACCAGAATGACAGGGGTTGATGAAGCAATATTTCAATATTTGCAACAAAACGCGATTTCAACAGTTTGAAATTCCTAATGCCTTCTCCTCACATTTTGTTGCAAATTCATGAGGCAACATACTGGAATATGCCTTCAGTCATTTGAAGGTGTTTGCATAACCATACAAGATGGATTGAGTCTATGGAAGTCAAGAAGTGTGCACAAACTGAAGGGAGAACCCATAAGTACAGTTTTACCCTCACATGCAAATATCACACTTGAAGATCTGCATTCCTACAGTGATTTCTCTGTCTTGACTTGAGTCTATGCATTTCCATGCAGGATGGATTTTTTCTATTTTAGGCAAGAAGATTGCAGAGACTAAGGGGAGAACCCATTGTTACTGACCTGGAATCTATCTGTGGATGTGCTGTGCTGTTGAGGAGTAACTTGTGCTGAGGATGAACCTGTGCTGCTGGACAGGATGCTGATGTTGCAGAGTATGGAGGTAGGGAGGCAAGAGAGCAGAGACTGGAGGGCAAGAGGTCTAAAACAGGATACCACAAATAAGTGCAAATAGAAATAAAGAATCTCTAAATCCCACACGTGTGGAATGTAGTTGTTTTTCACACGTGTGGATGGGACCCAGATCTCTTGGAGTTTGAAATTTGGCACGTCTGAAAGTACACTTTATGCCTTGGAACTTGTGCCATTCATGATTTCATCATCAATACCACAACCACTTTTCCCTCCCCTGTCTCCCAATCTTTCATCCCTACCACGACCCTCGCATCTTCCATTTCCTTCTCTCTGATCCTTTCCTACCCAGCACACTCCATCCAGACTGCATGCCTGAAGACTACTACTACTGCCAGATCTCCAAGTTACCTAGAGTGCAAAGTTCAAGCCAGAGAAAGAGCATGAGATTTACCAGTGCAACTCCATCAGCATGGAAAAGGAAAAAAAAGGTCAGAATTCTAGATTGGTTTCAATGTTTTTTAACATTTATTTCTTCCATCCATTGGATTTTTGATGTCCCAATGTCTTCCCTCAGCTCCATCCTTCTTGTTACATTTTCAATTTATACTGTTCAAGAATGTGGTAAATCACCCAGAAATTAGATTGTAGGTTGATATGAATAGAAACTAGAAATTTGCAACAAAATGCGAGGAGAGTGGTTTATAATTCTCTAAACAGCCCATATCGCATTTTGCTGCAAATTCCTATTGTTGACACATTCCTCATGAAAAGTTTCACTCATTCCATTATTTCTCTTGCATATGAGATCATAGTGTCCAGGAATCACTGAGATGAACCAAGTGCTTGATTTGACATGCACATGAATAGAACTTGAGAATTTGCAACAAAATGCGAGGAGAGTGGTTTATAATTCTCTAAACAGCCGATATTGCATTTTGCTGCAAATTCGTGTTGTTGACACATTCCTCATGAATAGTTTCACTCATTCCATTATTTCTCTTGCATATGAGATCATAGTGTCCAGGAATCACACTGAGATGAACCAAGTGCTTGATTTGACATGCACATGAACAGAACTTGAGAATTTGCAACAAAATGCAAGGAGAAAGGTTTATAATTCTCTAAATAGCCCATATCGCATTTTGCTGCAGATTCCTGTTGTTGACACATTCCTCATGAAAAGTTTCACTCATTCCATTATTTCTCTTGCATATGAGATCATAGTGTCCAAGAATCACTGAGATGAACCCAGTGCTTGATTTGACATGCACATGAACAGAACTTGAGAATTTGCAACAAAATGCGAGGAGAGTGGTTTATAATTCTCTAAATAGCCCATATCGCATTTTGCTGCAAATTCCTGTGTCTGATTTGGTTCTCACTTCTACCTCATTAATTTGCTATCTTTAGCCCTGTGGAAATCTTCCTTGATGATGAGAAATGTTTTTGTTTTGGAACAGCTGGCTCCCAGGCCCCACCTTTCAAGAGGAAGCTGGACTTTTCTGCTGCTATTATTAGACCACAGAAATCACCAAGTGAGTCATGAGATGTCATGAAGGAATTATCTGGTGATATACAATGCATTCACTGATTGCATATGTCAGCATATAGAATTCATAGTATATAAGTTTTTGAACAGGCAAAAAGAAGAGACTGGAGCAGAGTGCTGATTCTTCCATCAAAAAACAAATGGAACCAGAAGAGGACAATTTTCCAGATTTGCTCCTATTTGAGTTTCTTCACAAATGCAAGGATCAGAGTAACTTCCATATATACCACAGTATTTTCAACATGGAGTTCACAATGAGCTCTGTATTGGAGCAGCACAAAGATTTTCTTTCAGACTATTGGGATACCTTCAAAGAACTGACAGAGGCAGGAAGAATTGTGGAAGGAGAAAAGGTTTTTGTGCACATAAATCATATTGTCTCCAATGACAGGCTGAGGTACCATGTGAACAGAAGATTTGACAGCCTGCCTGATCACTATAAATTCAACTGTACTTTGCACACCAGAAAGTGCAGAGTGCTGGAGGAGAGCATGGCATTTCTTATGTACATTAGGAGTCTTTGGATGAACAAGGGCGGGAAATAGAAGAAGACACATCTGAAGCAGAGGAAAAGGAGGATGTTTCTTTGGTCACAGAAATGGCAGAGCAAGAAGAAGATATCAACCTTCAGGATGAGGGGCTGCAAGTGGCTGCTCTTGACCTTGTTCAACTGAGGACATAATCTCTGAGGGGAGCAGAGCCACTTGAAGATTTTGATGTTCAGAGCAGCAACTATGCAGTGCCCATGCTTCCAAGTGTGTTGATTGGTGGAAAGGATTATGTTTTCCTCCATGATATAGAGTGTATGTTTGATTTGAGGGAGGACTATGCCATTTCCCTTATTGCGTAGGCTTCAAGGCTTGACAAGGAGGTTGGCATAGAGGATGACCATTCACTACTGGCTTTGGAAACAATGTTTGATCCTGTAGAGGCCCTTTCATTTTGTTTCAAAGAGGCTGAAAAGTTCCAAGAGCCAGATGAAGCTGCCTTCCAGCTCACACAGGAAGCTATGAATCTCTCAGCACTATACACAGAAAAGCCTAAAGAAGAGGCTGGACAAGAGGGGAGAGGGATAAATCTTTGGAAAGATGAACTGCTTGTTGATGATGAAAATGAGAAGGTACTTCAAATCAAATACTTTGACTTCTGCTTAACTTTGTTTTTGTAGGTTGTGTATTGTCTCACTCCAATCCTTTGATATGTGGCAGCTACAAATTGAGGATGACACATTCCTCCAGAGATCAAGTGGAAGCAGGCAGGTTGGGTTTCACAAAATGTCAGGCCTAGCTCATTATATTCATGATCTAGGCAGTGCCAAGATCTTGATTTACCATAGGCAATTGAGCAACAATGGAGAAGCCATTGTTTACTTCCTAAAATGTTTGTCCAGGGCTTTAGGTGGACATGTTCTTTCATGGCAAAAGGAAAAGATCATTTTGATAGAGAGGTTGTCTGCCATAGATATATTTGGAGATTATGTGAATAAGCAGGCCTCTAGGGCCGCTTACTTTTTGTCTCTTACACTTCTTATGCATTAGCATGTGGTGTTAAGGAGCCCAAATATCTGGAGGGCTATGGAAAACACCAGCTCGTAAGGTTTCGAGAGCCACCCATGATTGCATCAGGCCACACAGTCCAAGAAGAGGAACAGGTGGAGAGAGCTGAAGAAAAGGATAAAGAGACAGTCGACATCAAGCCAATAAAGAAGAAAAAGACTCCAATCAAGATCAAAAAGAGAGTTTCGATCGGCAGGCCCTGGGAGAAATAGGATTTAGTCATCGAATATAGCACAAACATTATATTAAATTTGAACTGATTTGTATAAAGTCTTTGATATCTGGTATGATCTTGTATAAATGATTAATAAGTTGATGATGAGATGATTTGTACATTTACATAGAGTGGTGTCGTTAAATATTAAATGAACAATATATTGAAATTGTAAACAAATTGTATTAAGTTCAGATCATATGTTTCACAAAAGAAATACTTTTCATGCATAACACCAAGAGTCACTTGTTCCACTAAAAAGATTTCTATTGAATGAGTTTGAAAACATGTGGACATAACACCAATAAGTTACAAATGAGTCCTATTCATGTTTACTTGTCCATTTATGGTTTCTAAATATCTTCGATTCCCTCCATTGTCTATGTCTCTCTGCTGCAATTGAATTGTCTAGAGCTTGTCTTCATCTTTGCTTTTGGGCTAGAAGAAAAGCAAGCTTGATTTTGGAGCTGGCAACTTTTCTTTTAGCATGCAGCCTCTGTAGTATGCCTCGGTAAAACCACTGGAAGACTTCCTTCAGACTATTTGCCTTCTGACTCCCTCCATAGTGTTGTGTGTGTCTAAAAAATGCATTACGTGCCATGTAGTGAGACTTCTCCATGCCTTGGGTAGACCAAATAGCTGGGCATCCATACTTTTTGACAAAATAGGGAAGGTGGTTGTATATGATATGCTGTAAGACATAAGAATGCATAGTAAGTAATAAAAAAAAAGAGGATCACACTTAAGTAAAAGAAAAAGACATAACCTTACCATGTAGTGAGTTATATTGCAGGCTGTCCACGCGTCTTTCATTGACTTTCCAAAATGTTTAATTGCCTCCTCAAAGTTCTTGTTATCACTCTTTGTCCATGTTACTTTGTCATAGAACATGAAGAGTTGATCAAGAGACCTCCACACCTCTGCCTTCCTATTTCGTGCTTCCCCATCTGCCTCATGATCTTTCACAGCATTATGGACTTGCTTCCACAATCCATAATTAATCTTTGAAACTGCTCTACCTTGCCTTACTTGCTTACTGTGTTTGGGTCGAGACAAGAATCTTCTTGCCTTAACACCACCAATAGAGGGCTTGATTGGTACCTCCTTGCCATTGGTGGACTTTTTAAAATCCTTTGTGATTTGAACATCTCCTCCATGCAGACCTATATCGGATAACACTTTTTCCAATGCTTGAAGAGCATCCTTTCTATTTTTTTCAGGACGGAGTTTCCAAGCAAATCCAATATATAAAAATACCAATTTCTCAATAATTCGACATAGACCATGCAATGTGCAGATGTGAACATTACATAGTGGAATGTCCAGAATGGCCTTGAAGTCAGGGTCAACTTTATCTCTATTAGGTGCTCTCTTCCACCATTTTGAATCCATTACTTGAGCTGATTCTTTGCAGTAAAGACAAGGAGACTTTGAGTTGCCTCCTTTACTAATGTTATACATGCACTTAAGTGTTTTAAGATCCCCGGCCATGTGCCACTCTACTTGAAAATCACCTTTTCCTGCAACATGGAGATTCTCGCCTTGCACTTGTCTTTTGATTATTCTTGGTATTTCCGTGTGGTGAAACACCCAATCTAGTGTTTCATGGTCTTCGGTCTTCACCTGCGAGATTATAGAAAACAAAAGTATTACTATATCAGATTTGAAAACAATGACCAAAATCAAGTATAAAACAAAAAATGATCATACCTGGAATGAGCCTAACCACCATATGTGTTTCTCTGACTGCACACTAAAATACTTCGAACTCGCTTCAGTCAATGATGTATCAATTGCTCCATTCATCAATGTAATAGTAACTCTTTCCATTTTCTTTTCCTTTACAACCTCACACTCATCCAATTTGATAACAAATTTCAAAATGCCTTTTCACTCCTCAAATGTTATTCCACAAAACTCGACCATTCTTTTTTGAAGTTGTTGCAGATCTAAAAATATATTGTTCCAAGGATCATACACAGTGGTTCCTTTAACACCATGAAATATTTCTTCAATATGGATATATTGCCCAATAAATTCATCTATACTTTCATTCAAATGACCTCTTATCCTCCACACGGTTGCTGGATTTGGCAGTAAAACTCGTTTAATCCTTTGATCTTTCAAAGTTGAGGATATCGCATGGAAAATCGAACTATATCCCTTCCTGCTAACTCCACTAACATCAAGAGCCTCTTGGATTATAGTGCCATCAACTTGATTATTGGATACAAAGTCCTCTACAACATTGCGTTTGACTGTTTTGTATTTTTTTTCCTCAATCAAACCTTTTACTACACCGCAAGAAAGCAATCCTTTCATTTGTTTAACAGGAAGAAGGTTCGGGTCCATATTTTCTTTTGTAGGCTCCAATAATTTCCTGTAGTAACAACACAATATGACTATATCATTCAGCACCTCCATTCTTATTTTGCGACAATCGACGAAATAGATATAGTCTGGAAGAGAGCCTTTTTGAGTATACAAAATGATAAATTTCAATCTAACCTTGCTTCCTGAATTCGTCGCTTGCATCCACCAATCCTAGCCTTCAAATTTGCAATGTTTTTAATCTTCCTGCTACGTAGTCTGTCTCCAAGCACGGTTCTCTTCTTTCTTGCTCTTGTCAACTCTTTTTTACTCTTTGAATGCTCCTCAATTTCATTCTGCAACTGCTACTCCAATTTTGCACGAATGGCTATCTCCTCCATCTTGGCCTCCTTTTCTTGTAGGTACATCATTTTATACGTTTCCGCAAATGCAGACTGCACTGAAATGTAAGCAAGAAGTCCATTTTGTCCATCGCCGGCAAACCTCAGTAATGTGGTGGGATTGACAAATGGAGGTGTAGAGTTTTTTACTTGACATTTTGGATATATGCTTCCATCGCACCATAAGTCAATATGTTGAAGCCCTTCTCTTCTCATATTTTCCCGCTGTTGAGCATTCAGCACCGTATCCTTTCGTCTTTTTTGTGCTGGAGCATATTGTTCTTCTAAGTCTATGTGAAGATGGTGTAATCGCTTCTTCTCAGATAGTGACTCACTAGTATCGGCCATTTTTTGTGCTTCTCAGGTTGCGAAGTTTGTTTTTCAATCTCATAGTCGTTTTGTAACATGAATTGTGGAAGTGTGGCGGTATCCATGTGAATATTTTGAAAACTTGCAATCACTAAGTTCAGTGATGGACTCTTTATGAAAGGCCTGCACACGTCGGCCAAAGAGATGCGGAACCTTTGGTAAACAAAAAAAAATCTAAGAGGATATTTAATACAAAATCGTGTTAGTCAGACAATAGATTATCTTATTCCTTTTTGAATTGACAGTTCTGTAGTCCTTACTAACAATTCTGAGCCACGTTTTCGTATTTTACTATTTTTGAGGTCTTTTAGGAGAGAAATAAATCAAAAAATAGTGAATTTCTTACAGGGCCCCAAAATGAGTTCCCTTTTTCCCTAATGACTCACTCACACACACACACACACACACACACACACACACACAAATGCTAACCCCCCCTATTATTTGTTTTAATTCGTTATAATTTCTTTTCTATTTTTTCTCTAATTGTCCTTTTTTCATTATCTATGGGTGTTTTGCCCCCCTCTCCCCGGTTTCTCCCCCAAAACTAACTCCCTTACCTACCTCTTTTATTCCAAATTTTTAGTATCATATATATATATTCTTTGGTTTTATTTTCCCCCTTTTTTTAATTTTCTTTTTTTCCTTTTTTTGACCAACCCTTTTATTTTAATTCGTTCTCTACTTTAGTTATTTCTACTGTGTATAACATATCCTACTTTATATATTTATAAATATAGATAGCTCTTAATTTACCCTTCCACTATTGAGTGAGATTTCTCCTAAGGCACCCTTTGATGGTCTCGTATTTTTTATCTAAGCCTAGTAGTATGGTCTAGCCTACCTCTAATAAATTACCCCCTCCCCACACTTTCTAATTGGCCCGCCTTTCTGTTGTGGCACGTGTTTGTTTAGGCACCTAACCTACCCGCCCCTCGAAAAAACTCACACACCCTAAGGCTGACTACGACCGACTACTTGCCTACAAGCACTGCCTAGTGCCTATATAATAAGAGGCTCCAATGCTTTACCTCCACATGGTCTTCTTTTCATCCTCCAAATTTTGTAATGGCTCGTTGTACTCTTGAGAGCTCCCCTGCTCGACATACTAGCCCTCCCATACTCCAGCCATTGCTCTACTATCTCTAGTACTAGTTTCCAACCTCTCGGGTACTAGCTCTCTTCGTTGGAGAGATAGTCCCTGCACTGCTGGCCCCTGCACGGCTAAACTCCCCTGCACGGCTAAACTCCCAACTCCATAGACTCTATTGTAACTCAACTACGATGCTGCTGTGGCGACAACCACCTTCTGTGTGCTCTGAGTGTACGGTGCCTCTACTGTTGCGCTGCATCCCATCTCCACTGAGTAGCCCAGCTTTGCTGCCTTTATTGCTCGAATATGGCTGCTACTTCCACTGCATCATCCTACTGCGCGTAGTATGCAGGTTGCACCCATCATGGACTCTAAGGTATGCATAAATCGTATCCCTTAGCCCTTCAAATGTTCTACCTCTTTTAAACCCCCAAACCCCCCCTCGGCCCCCTTTTTTTCCTATAGACCTATTATCCCAGCCCTCGCGCTAGGGATATATAGTCTTCTCTAGTTATCCTCCATCTCCCCCTCATTTCTAGATATTTTTCTCCCTAACCCTCTCTAATGATTTATAAATTGCCCCACCCTCCTCTCCCCCTCCATTTATACACTTGGATAATTTTTCCCAACCCCCCTCTAAGTATATGTACATACCCCCCTCTATTTTTTCTCATGAACCCCCTCTCTAATTAAAAATACTCCCTTTAAAAGTACCCCCTTTGTTTTTTGTATTTTCCTTACATCTCTTGCTACATCTTTAACCACTTAATTTCTCTTCTTAGGCGTTTAAGGCCACTTACATTGTATAGATGCTCTGTTTCTTAAATGTATAAAGTTTATCTCTTCATTGTGGTATAATGTCCTTAGATTCTTTTCTCTATCTTTATCTCCTCCTTAATTTTTCCTTCGTAATTCCCATTATGTACGTTAATTTTTTGCTTTTGAGTTTCTTTTTTTAGTTGAAAGTTCTAGTGATAAAGAAAGTTTTGATCAATTAATCTTTAGAATGACCATTGAAATAATGTGTACTTTGTTTACTTGACTCTTGACTTCTCCTATGCTACTAATTCAAGTTACTCTTTATTCCTTGTGCTTATGATCTACTAAACCAACCATGGATTGTTTTGTCTTGTGTAAGTAATGTTATATCATATCCATTCCTACTCTTATAGGCACTCTAAGTTTCTCTAAAGTTTTACTTTCAAAAACTATATAGCTGTGTATGATATTTTAACTCCATCCTCTTGAAGACTGAGGGTTACCCCCCTTGAGATGTACTTGAAATGAGTGGTGTACCACCCCCCTTATATCTAAAATTGGGATTTCAATTGGAGAATCTTGAGGGTTTTTTGGGTCTTTCGTATAAGCGATAACAAGCTGGGGTGCACATGCATTACCTGTCTTCCCTCACAAATCTATGTTGTTCTAACATCTAGGGTTGTTTGGATGGTGGTAGGTAAGTGGACCCCGACCTCGGAACCTAGACTACTGGATGGATTCGATATTTTTGTACTAGTTGTACTCATATATCCATATTACAACATGAAAAAAGTTTTTCCCACCTTTATCTGAGCATTGTGTGCCATGTTGTTTATAGGTTTCTTTTTTCAAAAACACACACATGCACACATGCACTGATTCCCTCTCTCTTCTCTCTCTTTGTCCCTCTCTCTCTCTCTCTCTCTCTCTCTCTCTTCCATTTTCTTGGACACACTGTCACTTATGTGCCACTACAAATTTCCACTCCCCCCTATGAATTATTCAAATTCCCCTAACACCTTATTTCCCCCCCTTCTCCCTTCTTGACTCCTTGTAAGCACTAAAACGTATGATAATTATTTGCATATTTAATTAGGTCCTCTTGTCTTATACACTTTTGTATGTGTTATATTTCTATGTACTGTAATACTCTCTTGATAGGATTAATTTGGTGGTCCGGTTATATTGCATATAGAGCTAATAGATACTATTTTGGTGGTCCATTCATGGGTCTTATAGAGCTAATAGACACTTATTTTGGTAGTCCTTCCCCTCATTTGGCCCAAAAAATTACACCATTATCCACGTTGTCTTTTTGCCTTTATAACAAACTTTGAGGCATGTTGCATGAACGATTATGTAATAAAATCCTTTTCTCTTGTGTGGTTAAATCTAACTTATTGTGGTTAAAATTCTCTTGTGTAATAATTTATTGGCATAGTATTCAGTCCTTTTATTGATTCCCACATACAAATATATTGTGTCCTATATAGAGTGGGGGGTCACATTAGCATATGGTATTATTAGATTTAATTATTTAGCTTTACGGATTAACATAGGGACGTTGCTACTTATTTGATGAGTTTGACAAGGCTTGGAACTATGGAATGCATGTGATAGCTCCTTGGAGATAGGTGGGTATCACTATGATTAGTAGGTGATGGTGGATGCTACCTATACCAACCACCGCCCTTGAGCATCTTCCTCTCTGCTTCGCTTGGTGACTACCCTAGCCTTTCATGCTTGTCATACTTGCTCCACTGATATGGTTGCTTGCTACTATTGGCTTTGTTTCCCTAGGCTTTTGGTGTGACTTATGCTTCCTGTTCAAACCCAACACTACGTGAATGGCATTGTCATAGGTAGGCTGCTTCAAACCCAATGCTATGTGATGCCTTGCTTGGTTGGAGCCTCCTCCTCTGTGCTCTTGCTTTTCTACACATCCTCCACTCGAGTATCCACTGATCCGCAAGCTTCCCTTATAAGGTATGCTTGACATGGGACATCTCTCCTTCTGTGAAGGTTGGTCATGCCTGCTTGAACACTGGCTAGTCATGTTAGCCACCCTTCTTTATTTTTCACTTTGTCACCTACTTAGCTTTTTGCCTTACGTGAATGTTCGTCTTGCCTTCCTGAGCACTTGCTAGTCTTGAGAGCCACTCTTCTTCCTCTTCCATGGCTTCATTTACCTATCCTCTTGCCTTTGGCACATTTCTACACAAACAATTGGCAATATGCTTGCTGGAATTCTTGGCGCTATGGTGTCGCTACACTGCTACAATGCTTTAGTAGCTATTGTAGTTCTCTGTCTTGCTACGTATGTTCCCAAAATTGACGGGACTGGTTATATTGGTAGAAAGGCTTATTACTCGTAGTGTTTATATGAGTCTCTGGTGGACTATTGCATGGGCTTACTTGCTTGGATTTCTCAATAAGTGTGCCTCATGTTGTAGTCTAAGTATCAGCATTACGGGGGTCTTCTTCCCTTTTCTCATGAAGTGGGCCTCGCACTGTAGTCTCAATTTAAGCAAGGCGGGTCTTTGCTTTGTTCCTTGACCTTCGAGTGCTTCTCTACCCAACTTATTGTAAGTTTTTTTGTTTGCTTTTCTTGTAAGCTGATGGCTCTTTTTACTACGACTCGGCTTGGTTCTTTGCTTTGCAATTGAGTTTAAACTGACTCTCGATTTCAGTTGCTTGTCACTTGGAGATCTGCACATGGTTGGCATCCTTGCTTTTACATTTTTCTTAATCATCATCTTTTCTTAGTGGATATATTTATAGATAGATTTATTCGTCCTTACTTCCTTCTCAATCGTCTAATATTTAATCTTTATCCTTTAACTAGTTTTACAAAGTAATTTATACATTTATCCACTTAACCCTTTATTGATATCTACTTATTAATGATTTAGCATGGAACATTGTTAGTTATAGACTATTTTGATCCCTCATTTTGATTGCAAGTTCTGTATAAAAAGCTTTAATCCCATTTTTTATTTGTTAGAATGAGTACTCTCAAATAATGTATATTATTTTGAATTGGCCATTGCCTACTCCTATGTGTGTAATTTTTCTAGGAGTATTTTCTTTAACTTCTTTAAAAAATCTTAAAAATAAGTTTAGTCAATGTACTCTTTTGTACTACTTTTTACTAGATCAGCCATGGGTATAATTTTTTGTCTTTTACTAAACTTAAAGTTTATTTAAGTTTTGTTCATAAAATTTTGTGTGTGCATTCTTTTTTTTAAAATAGTGCTTTTACTTTAACACTTTAATTTATAGGCAAAGTATTTAAATAATGCACAATATTTTGTCTTATTAGTCCTAGCGTGCTAAAGGGTGAGGAATACCACCCTTGATGTTAAAGTGTTTACTTGTAAGGGTCCGATTAAAACCCCCCTTATTTTAATATGTGATTTCTACTTCAGAATCTTGATGGTTGTCTAGGTCCTTGGTATAAGCGATAACAAGCTGGGGTGCACACGCATTACCTATCTTCCCTCATAAATCCATGTTGTTCTAACACATTGGTTTGTTTGGATGGTGGCTTGGTAAGTGGACCCTGACCTTGGAGCCTGTACTACTTGACGGATTCGACACTTGTATGTATATTTTTGAAACCCTACTAGAGTTTTTCCATTTGATATCAAATTCAATTTGAATACTTCAAGTGTTTATTCTCCATGTGTGAATCATTTCTCTTAATGTATTTAAGCTATGCTAGTACTGAATCGATTGTGTGGTTCATTTATTGATGGGATTATTGAATCTAAACACACACATTGATCTCCCAACTAACCCTTGGTCGGCGGGCTAGTACCATACAATCGTTTTTTAGTTTAGTAATGGCTACTCTTTCCTTTGATTTCTAACTATTTGTTTCTTGTGCAGAAACATTGGATTCAATTGCTTATGATCTGGCATTATGCATCTATTTATGGCATTTATTTAAAAAACCACTTTTAACACTTATAACACATTTCAATTCATACTCTATTAGGTGGGGAGTAAGTTCCACATGGTGGGCTTACTCTCCACCATGTGGTCTTACCCTCTGGGTTGGGGGTGGGGCCACTCTCTCTCTCTCTCTCTCTCTCTCTCTACACACACACACACACATGCACACGCACATGCACTAATTCTCACTCTCTTCTCTCTCTCTCTCTCTCTCTCTCTCTCTCTCTCTCTCTCTCTCTCTCTTCCATTTTCTTGGACACTGCAAGGACATCTTTGTTGCTCTTATGAAATTTTGCACAATCCCACATGGAGAATGGCACTGGTGCCATTCTCCATAAGAAAGATGGACTCACATTGAAAATGGCACCAGTTCCATTCTCCACAATCCCACATGGAGAATGCCAGTGGTGCCATTCTTCCCCACTACAAGGACATCTTTGTTGGTCTTATGAAATTATTTGGTTGTGGTTTCTTCATAATTAATTTTCTATAATCGCAATGAGAGGGGATGGCTATCAAATGCGGGGACAAGGTCATGATGATAGTGGAAATAAGTCATGCTTTAGAGAAGAATTTTAGGGAAATAATTAATGCTTTCACAAAAACTTTATATAGACTCATTGATGGATTCTAGAGATTGGTACCAGTGTCATTCTATAGGGGGAGAGCACCTTTCACCAAGCTTTCTTGCCATAGCAATAAAAGATAAGGGCCAACGAGTTCCGAGAAAGACTTATGGAACTCAATAGGTAACAATGTCTCACCATCTGCCATAACTGACACTACTCCTTTCAACTCTTCTAATGTAAAGGGTCTCTCCAAATGGGGTAGATCAAACTGTTTGATAGCTTTCTCCCTTATAATTTGACATAGTTGTCTAGCTCTTTAGATGTCCTCATTTGGGGTGATTGTACTAGACAATAAATTCTGAAGTGTTGCTAAATAAAATCAACGTTCTCTTTCGAAGTTACAAAGTAGGAGCCATTTTCTCTTTTAAGAAGGGGGATCTCCTTCTACAATCTCGTTCTTTTGATTATTCTAAAAGTTTCCTTAGTGGGTCTATCTATCTTCCCTGCCCACCCTTAAGTATATTTTGGAATCATTAAGTCTGATGTTCTTGCTTCTTGAGGTCCTTTTTAGCACTTACTAGTTTTGTTTGGGCATCCACATGTCCAGTTCTATCTTTTTGTTCTAAAACACTGATTTTACTCTAAATTCTATCCATTCTCTGAGCCCTTATCTTAGCTCTTTTCTTTCTAGCTGTTGTCAAGATGGTTTGAGTATCATGAATAGCCAATGCCCAAGCTTTTGAGGTGGAAGAGTGCTTAAAAAAGCATTACGCCAAGCCTTAACAATTAGAGTTTGAACACTCTTCAACAAGAAGAGTTTTGGGTCAGCTTTAAACCAAGAAGACCTCCTCTCACCAGAACCAAAATCACATCTAAGTGAGACAGTTTTATGGTCTAATTAACTCAAAGAAGAGAAAGTTTCTATTTTTAAGGATAGGTGACTGTTCAGTAAACCCTGAGAGACATAGAACCTACCCAATCTGGCCTCCCTTCTATTTTCCTAAATTTGACTATTGCACCAAGTGAAATCCCTAGCTGATCCAACATCCACCAACTACCAGTGCTCTTTGCACTCTTCCCAAGATAGTAATTCAGTGCCTCTAATGCATGTTCCTTTTTTGAGCCATCTATCTGCCTTGCATTCCACCATATTGAAATCCCCCATTGTAATACAGTTACCATCTACACATTGTAAATATTCCCATAATTCTTTCCTTTCCATAGTTGACTTAGGGGCATAGAGAGAAATGACTGAGAAATTATTTTCTTTTATGCAATACTTCAGCATTATCCATCTCTTGTGGTCATCTACAATGACTTGTGAGATACCATCCTTGTAGTGAGATAAAATTCAAATGGTTGTACCTCCTTTACCCTCATCATGTGAAGTGTAATACCAAGTTCTTCTTCTATCTATAACTTGTAGTTTATTTTCTAGAGTATCCCTACAAACCTTAATCTCTTGTAATTCTAGGAAGAGAGAATATAAAGAGTCAACTTTCAACTAGAAAGCTAGCTCCTCACTCCTACCAGGGTCCATCAGCCCTCTAACATTTAGAGTCAAGAAGGTAAAAAATTTATCTGGCATTCTTTTTTTGCCCCTTTTTAGCCCTGGGGTTGGGGCTGTTCACTTGGACTGTAGTAGCTTTGGATTGCCTCCTTTTGTGTTGGACCACAGTGAAGGCCTTACCTTGACTAGTGTCTTCTTGTTGAGATGACTTGGTGTTGTAGACTCAAATCTTTTAGGCCTCTCCTCTGATTTTTGTGGGTCTATAGGGGTGAAGTTGACCATGTACAAGCACGAGAAGTGGGCTGCCATGTTGATGACACTTAGGAATCCACATTGCCATCATAAGATCCTTGAGCTTGTAGTAGTACTTCCTGATCCCATATTTTTGGTCCTTTGTCAATTACGTCCTCTAGCCTTTTCAACTTCCATTGTCTCACCATAATAAAGTGATATATGTCCTCTGGAGAAAATGTGAGTAGGACCATAGTGTCTCGGAGATCTTCTATTTTTGTTGAGCCCAAGTTGCTTCTGAGAAATTTGCCTATTTCTCTCCTGATGCCCCTAGATCTACTAGAATCCCTATTTGGGTGGAACTACGTGATTTATCTTTGTATTTGTGTAATTTACTTCCCTTTCTATGTTGTGGGCTAGTAGAAGTGCTGGGTGCAGAACATGAAAACTTCATTAACCCTAGAGGAAATCCTCAAATCTGCATTAAGATGGATATAGATGAGGAGACGCCCAAGACTCTTACCATTATCAATAGAAATGATAGTTTTTTAGGGAGTAGCCTCTGACTTATAAAGACCTTCCCCACTCTTGCTTTTTGTGTGGGATTTCCACCAATGGGGTAAAACATTGTCCCTTGAAGAGGGGCAAAGTTAAGGAAGCTAAACCCTCTACTGCTAAACAAGCCTCCCTACTAAAAGGTGGATTCCCAAAGCTCAAAACGGTCTAGTGAGCAATCAGAATAGTGATTAAAATGTCACAAAGAGTTAGTGGTAAGGACAAGGATCATAGTCTATTAGAAGCAGCAAATAAAAACTCTTTTAAACCTATTAGAGATAAAGAGGAGAGGTTAGATAATAGCAACATAATTAATCAAGAGGACAATATGGTGATTGAAGTTGGATGGTCTAAAAAATTTGAAGAGGAGTTAATAGAGAGGATTCTATGGAAGAGATAGAAGAGCGTGATGAGGAATTAAAGGAAGATCAAGGCAAGGTCCACAAAGGGCACGACAATGATCATGCAAGGCCCTCAACAAATTTTCCACAAGGAAATACAAAACCACTCCTTCAATACAACATAAGTCTAACTCCATAGTAGTAGACCCACAAGAACCTACTCATAAAAAAGGAGTATATCCACAAGAACGTGTTATGACAAAATATACTAGAGCCCTTTGCAACACGTTGCCACCATCATAAAAAAAATCCTCACCAACAAAGTTCTAGGGCCAGTTAAAGACATTAACCCCTGGTATGCCAAGGCACTCCTCCACATGTGGAACAACAAGTGATCCTGCACCAACAGCTCTATAGGATGAGTTTGATTGTAGGGTGAATCTAATGACATCAAAATGGGACTGGATGCATTTCTTGTGATCCTCAAAGATTTGTTTTCACTTTCATTTACTAACACCACCCTTCATTAGCTAACCCCAACTGTCCATCCTCTTTTTATTTCTTCTTATTCTTCTTCTTTTTTATGCTTAATACTAGTACCCACTTAACCATTTGATCCTCACAATGTAATCTTAATTTTAATGTAGAGGATTTTCCTAAACACAAGATGCTCTAAACCTCCTGAGCCACAATCCTTGTTTTAGGAGTTTGTATAGTATATCAGACTCCTTTGGATTCCAAGCAAAGAACTCAATGAAATATAATCCATAAAATAGCTTTTGAAAGAACTCCTATTTAGAAAAGCAAAACAAAATGTTAGTTTGATGAGAATCCATTACAAGTCCCACTCAAAGCAAATACAAGATCTAAGGAGGAGCCTGAGAATACACCGTACTGACTCTAATAACACTAACACCACTCGAATCTTACATCAATCCCTACTAACTTAAACCTTATATTTTTCTCCTTCTTCCTCTTTCTCTGATAGGTCACAAGTACTCCTATAATCCCATCGACCCAATGAGACTAGCTATTGCAATCATTCATGCCATGCCATCCCATTTACGGTGGAATCTAGTGCACACAAGGAATGATATTCATGGGGACAACACTCCAACAACCATGACCTTTGCACGATCGAGGGGACTAGATTGAGAATAGGAAGGGGGGCATGCTAACTACATTAGCTGGCAATATCATTTGATTTGGATAGTGACAAGTTTGTAGAGTTAGGATTGTGGCTTGGAACTGAATAGGCCAAGTTGATTGTAAATAATGAGGAAAGAGAGTGGTATAAAGAGATTAGGGTTGTCCCTTCCTTCAAAAGTTGGCACATATAAAAGGCCAAATGGTTTACTTTGGTATTCACTTATTGGTTGCACACATTGGAATACAAGTTGTCTCTTGTTCCCTTATAGTGCCTTTTGTGAATCCCATGCTCTCTTCTCCCCTTCCCTTCTTCTTCTCCTCCTCTCCCTTCTCCTCTTCCTTCTTCCCTCCCTCTTCTTCTCCTTATGGATTCATGATTGCAACAAGCTAGGAGTCGCTAGAGTGACACTATTGGATGGCATTTGTATGCATTGCACTCAACCTAGAGTAGCTTGGAGGAGTACTCCATTGACATTCTTGCAAGATCCACACAACACTTGAGTCACCACCGCACTACACATGCAACATGCAAAGGTGTGGTTCAAGCTTGCAATGCATCTATGTTGAGATATCGAGCTCCACTCGTGATATGCCACGGTGACTGTTGTGCATTTATGTCATCGACTTGTTAGCTGCAGATGCGGTTGGTACACTGCCCATGAATAATAGCTTGATGATAGCTATCTTTATGTACTCTAGTTAGTGGCTCAGTTAGTATGCCACCTAGGTTAGCTGAGTTTGGTTTGAGACCTGGCATATAGGGTTCATCTATTCCTTTTGTACTAAGAGAGAGAGTTCTTTTGGCTTTCACAACTAAGAAGAGAAAAACTGTTTTCAGCCTCCACCTTTGTGTGTATTCCCCCTTTATGTATGTGAGAAAGCTGCAAGTGAGACTCCTTACTTCTCTCCAACTCTCTTCACATGGTATCAGAGCTCGGTTCATAGTAAGGAGCTCAAGAAAGCAAACCAAGTTTGCAGTGTCTTGGTAAGAGGATCAGTGTTGCTTTTCTTTTTCGAGTTTGGGAGCAAATCTCTACAGGTAGCACAGCTAGAAAGTGCAAGAGTGCACTGTCTCAAATTGGGATGCCCTTCATGGTGTGGCGAGAGCGTAGTATATGCTGTGGGTGGTAGTGACATTATTTTTTTGATTCGAGGCCATTTCGGGGCCCGTTTTTGGTGGCAAAAGTTTTTCGCAGGCACTCAAGAAAGTGCCCTATTTTTGCTATGTGGCCACTGTTTTGCAAGTTGGTGAAAAGTTGCCGCAAAAACTGCATCATATGCTTGTGCACAGAGATATTGGGAGTGACAGAATCATTCTTATTTCCTGTTGATGCAAAATCGTCACTAGGAAGTGACTGTGTGGTCAAATACCACTTTCATCAGGTTTGCAGATTTGCCCTTGTGAGGCAAAAGTTGTGTTTTAATATTTTGCAGTGTTTTGTAATGATGTCTGATGCTCTTTCACAGATAGTCACTAAAAAGCTTAACAAGAACAACTTCCCAGCATGGAAAGTTAGAATGACGAATTTCCTTAAGGGAAAAGGCTATTGGGAGTTCATTACTAGAGCTGAACAAGAACTAGTTATTCCTAATGTTCCCAATCAATAGGAGTTGCAGGCATTTAAAGGATGGCATGAGAGAGCCAGAAAAGTTATGTTCTAGCTACCTATCAGTATTTCAGATTCTATAATTATGCTTATTCAGGATGCAAGCATGCCGAAGGAGGCGTGGGATACTTTGACAAAAATGTACAACACAAATACGCAAGCCAAGAAAATGCAGCTCAACCAAGAGTTGCATAATGTGTAAAGAGAAAATATGAGCATCAATGACTACCACATGAAGGTGAAGAAGATTGCAGATGCACTTGCTTTTCTTGGGTTGCCAGTGGAAGATGATGATTTAGTTTCTGTGACCTTGAATGGTCTAGGAAAGGATTATGCACAATTCTGGACATCCATTGCCGTCCATGAAAAATTTCTTGATTTCGAGGAGTTGATTGCTCTCCTAATTTCTGAAGAATAGAGAAATGGTGGTGCATCTTCTTCAGGAGGAACTTCAAAAGAAACTGTCTTCTACTCATGCTTCTACTCATGCTGGAAAAGGTAGAGGTAGAGGTAGAGCAGGCCACTATGGCAGAAATTAGAATATGCAGCAAATTCAAGAAAACCAGTCCTATGGAGGAGGACGTGGTAACTTTAGAGGCAGGGGGAGCCAAAGAGGTCGTGGTGGATGGCATAGAGGCCGAAATGCAAACAGCAATGTTGAATGCTACTATTGTGGTAAAATGGGTCATATGGCTAAAGACTACTATAAAAAGCAGAATGACATCATGAACAGAAAATTGCAGCAAGGCAATTATGCATCCTCTAGTAGATAGGGTGATGACAGAAATGAGCATTTGTTTATGGTGTAGCCCATGACCAATTCTGTGACAAGTACAGAAGAGAGCAATGATGTGTGGTATGTTGACTTAGGTGCATCAAACCACATGACAGGTCATGTAGAGTGGATGCAAGATGCAAGGAAAATGGAAAGACTAGGATTTGTGGAGACTAGTGATGATACTATACATCCTATTGTGCAGATTGGTAAAACTCCTATGTCTATGCAGGATGGGAAAAGGAAATACATGTCTGATGTATTTCATGTCCCGAATATCACCAAGAACCTGGTTTCTGTTGGTCAAATGGTTGAGCAGGGCTTGCAGGTCAGATTTAATCCTTATGGATGCTTTGTTGAGGATATGAAAAATAAAGGTCGCTTGACAGCAAAATGGAAGAAGAAGGGCAAGATGTTTACATTGGATGTGGACATGCCTGAATTGAGTGCAGTATTGTTTGCACATGGGACTGGCGTAGTTGCAGATATTGATATCTGGCATAAACGCATTGGTCATGTTAATGTACAACGACTGAAATTAATGCAGGCCCAAAATATTGTTGTAGAATTGCTGTAGGATTGCCTAAGTTCAAGGTTGCAAAAATGCATAAGGTATGTGAAGCCTGTCAATTTGGAAAATAGGCAAGGAAACCATTTCCTAGACATGTTCAAGAGAGTAAGAAGCCATTGGAATTAATCCACTCTGATGTGTGGACTACTAAAGTTGCATCTATTGGAGGCTGTCATTATTTTGTCACTTTTATTGATGACTACAATAGAAAAGTTTGGTGTATTTTATGAAAAAGAAAAGTGGTGTTTGGGCATTTCAAAGTCAGTAAAGCTATGGTTAAAAAAGAAATAGGTCTGCAAATAAAATGCCTAAGGTCAAATGGAGGGGGAGAGTACCTCATAAATGAGTTTGCAAGTTTCTTGCAGGAGCATGGAATAAAGCATCAATATTCATGCAGTCATACCCACAAAAAAATGGACTTGCAGAAAGGAAAAACATGCATATTGGAGAGGTATCTCGTGCCATGCTTAATGAAAAAGACCTGCCTGATTATTATTGGGCTGAAGCAGTTGCTACAACAGTCTACATAATGAACAGGACTCCAACTACAGCAATACATGGCATGACGCCAGAGGAGAGGTATCTTGGTAGGAAACCAGATATTTCTCATTTGAAAGTTTTGCCTATGTTCATGTGCCAGATGAGTTGAGATCCAAGTTGGATCCAAAAGCTAAGAAGTGCATCTTTATTGGTTATTCTCTGCAGCAGAAAGGGTATAGATGCTATAACCCTTTTACTCGTAAGTTTACACTGAGTAGAGATGTTGTTTTTCATGAGATGAGCAGCTAGTATAAACCAGTAAATGTGATTGATAATGTAGATGCACAAAATGGTAATGCTGCACATAATTCACAGCAGCAAGCACAAAATATTAGTGGACCTGTAGTGTCCTCTAGCAGTGGTTCACATACTTCGCCATGGACAGGCAGATTGAGATCAGGAGGATCTCCTCAAAGCAATGCAGATAGTGGTATGCAAGTATCATGAAAGGGAAAAAAGAAAGTAGATCGGCCCATGGTTGATGTGAATGCAGGTCACTCTTATGTGGATGGTGAATCTAGTGGCTCAGAACAGAGCCTTGATGATGAGTTGGGTATTCCTTCTATTGTTACACTTGGAGTAAGGAAGACAAGGGATGTTTTGAGAGCACCTGGTAGTGAGCCTAATTTGCGCAGGTGTACCAGAGTTAAGTATCCTGTGGATAGGCTGAAATATGATGGATTTACAGCCATTCACTATGCCTATATGGTCGAAGTGATACATGAACAAGAACCCACTTCTTTTGAGCAAGCCATGGGAAAAGGAAAATGGGAGAAAGCCATGGATGAAGAAATGGATGCCTTGGAAGCAAATGCTACATGGGAATTGGTGCCTTTGCCTAAAAACAAGAATGCAATTGGCTGCAAGTGGGTTTATAAGGTGAAGCACAATGCAAATGGTTCTGTGAGTAGATACAAGGCAAGATTAGCTGTCAAGGGGTATGCACAGACATATGGCATTGATTATGAAGAAACATTTAATTCGGTTGCAAGGATGGCAACTGTAAGAGCAGTCATTGCTATGGCTGCATCAAAGGGATGGTCTTTACATCAGATGGATGTAAAGTGATTTGCAAGAAGAGGTCTATATGGAGCAGCCACTAGGTTATGTGCATGTTGTTGATCCTGAGTTTGTTTGCAGGTTGAAGAAAGCCTTGTATGGCTTGAAGCAAGCACCCAGAGCATGGTCTGACAAGATAGGACAGTATCTTATCACTATTGGGTTTCAGATTTCCAAGGTAGATTTCTCACTTTATGTGAGAAAAACAGAGAAAGGCATTATGCTGCTTGTCATTTATGTTGATGATTTGATCATCACAGGTGATAGCGATGAAGATATCCTTCATGTGAAAATGCTATTGAAGCAGAAGTTTGAGATGAAGGATTTGGGAGAGCTATGTTACTTCTTGGGCATTGAGGTGATTAGATCCACAAGTGGGATATGGCTCTTGCAGAGGCAGTATGGATTGGACATGTTGTCCAAATATGGGATGACAGGTTGTAAGACTATTTCAGTTCCTTTGCAGTAGAATGTGAAGTTGAGCGCAGATGTAGGTGATCTTCTGGAAGATCCTACTATGTACAGACGCATAGTAGGAAGTTTGATTTATATGACTATTACCAGGCAAGATTTGAGCTATGTTGTTGGGTTGGTAAGTTAGTTTATGTAGGCTCCAAGGAAACCGCATTTGGATGTGGCTAGACGCATACTGAGGTATGTGAAGTCCACATTGTAGTATGGACTATTTTATGAGACTGGGGTTCAGATACAGTTGCATGGATACACTGATGCTGATTGGGCTGGTAGTATTTTTCATAGTCGATCTACCAGTGGATATGTGTTCTCTTTTGGGAGTACTGTAGTCACTTGGAGCATCAAGAAATAGCCTACAGTTGCCTTGTCAAGCACAGAGGCTAAGTACAGGGGTGCAGCAATGGCTGCATGTGAGGCAGCTTGGATGCATAAGCTACTTTATTATATGCATCACTCTATAGATGGGCCAGTTGTGATTTATTGTGACAACATGAGCAGTATACACTTGATAAATAACCCAGTATATCATGCTAGAACAAAGCACATTGAGGTGCATTATCACTATGTGTGGGAGAAGGCTTTAGTAGGTTTTATTGATCTAGTTTATGTCAGCACGGAGGATCAGGTAGCTGACATATTCATGAAGGCATTGGGCACAGAGAAGCTGCACAAGTTAGAGACCTACTTGGTGTGTAGGAATTGGGATTGAGCTCGAGGGGGAGTGTTGAGATATCGAGCTCCACTCGTGATATGCCAGGGTGACCGTTGTGCATTTATGTCACCGATTTATTAGCTACAGATGTGGTTGGTACACCACCCATGAATAATAGCTGGATGACAGCTATCTTTATGTACTCTAGTTAGTGGCTCAGTTAGTATGCCACCTAGGTTAGCTGAGTTTGGTTTGAGACCCACATATAGGGTTCATCTATTCCTTTTGTACTAAGAGAGAGAGTTCTTTTGGCTTTCACAACTAAGAAGAGAAAAACTGTTTTCAGCCTCCAACTTTGTGTGTATTCCCCCTTTGTGTATGTGAGAAAGCTGCAAGTGAGACTCTTGAATTCTCTCCCACTCTCTTCACAATCTAGCCCTGGATCACTACCTTTAGCTGGGTCTTGAATGCTTTTTCAAACATAGTGAATCCAACCACATCTAAGTCATCCTCTAGTGCTGCAATCATCCACACCACATATTGCCGTGGGATGTAGCCCAGGCAGCAACAAGCTTTCCAAGATTTGGGTGCGATTTGAACTTGAAGTCTTTCTCTAGAAACTATGAGCTAAGGCAGACATGGATATCATCGATTAGGACACTATGGTCTTCTTCGTTGTAGGAATCCAAAATATCTTTAGCCAATGATTCGTTCCACACCTCTCTCCATGGTAGACATGCAAACTTCATGAGCTTATTGCTCCACAAGATCCCTATGAGGATGTCACTTTCAAAATTTTTGATGGGGTGTGGAGGCAACATTTGTAATGATACTCCTCCTCTTCTAGTAATAATTAGAATGCTCTCTGTGCTCCTCCATGGTCACAAACACTGCATAGTAATGGACTAAGGATGAGGATGATGAAGAAAAGGGCTGGATAGCATAGTAAACAATCAAGTGCAGTGAAAACAAGAAGCTAATGCAAGCGACAAAAACATGGGAGCTATTGTAAATGATGGGGATGTGGAAGCAGTAGAAGGTTGAGAAAGCAAATGGAGATGATGGCCGAAGTCCCTAACCCAATGTAGCCAAACAAAATCTAAAATTGGACATCTCGGGAGATGAATGGCTGCATCAGTATCCCTTTCTATAGCATGATTATTTTGCATTAATGTGCCCACATCATTTAAACTACCACATGTCGACATGCCATGCATCTCTTCCACTGTCACTAAATAGCTAACTCACACTTTGGTTGGCATAAAATTCACTAAGTCTTGTCAACCGAGTGATCTACATCTGAGTCCTATCTGATACTGAGGAACTTGCTCCTCAATACGGCTTCACTTTTCTCCCATTATACAACTTGGAGAATACATTCTCTTGCAAATCTTCAAGTTGGTTCACTATCCCATTGGGGAAGAATTTAGTTAACCCTGGTAAGGACCATTCCATCCCAATTTGAAATTTGTTTTGAGAGGCCCAACTTAGCATTGTAAAGTACTACGAGCATACCTTATTCAAATGCTTTGCACAATGTGCCTATCATGCGATGCCTTTCGCTTGCATTGTATCACTTGTTGTGACTAGGCTGCTCAAAGGTGTAACTCATCTAGGTGGCTTAGCTGGTGCAATCTCCCCTTGATTGCTTCTGACTCATCCGAGTGATGCTTGGAAGAAATAAAAAGACTCAAAAAAATAAATTCTAAGGGAACCACTTCTTCCAAACCAGAGTCCATAAAAAAAGGAGTAAGATTTGTAAAAAGGCATCTTTCTTTGTTAACTCATACAATGGAGCTTCAATCTTGGAAAAATCTTTAATAAAGTAGAGGATGATAAACCCCAGAAACGAATGCAATTGAGCTAGATTTTGAGGCTCAGGCATGTGCTGTATGGCTTAAATCTTACATGGCTTAGCAGTTTGTATACTATCTTGAGAAATGACATACATTCCCACTCAGACACAGAATAAACTCTTAGCCAGTTTCAATGAAATACCCAATTGTCTACATCTCAAAAAGACCTTTTCCAGATAACTGCAAAAATCATCTAAGTAAATGTCAATGAACTCGGTGACATAGTCTCAAAAAGTTTCTACCATAAACTTCTGGAAGGTTTATGGGGCATTTATCAATCCAAAAGGCATCACTCAGGTTGCATAAGCACCTTTGTGCTAAAGGTAGTCTTAGACTGATCTTTAGAGCCACAGTGATTTGATTATAACCACTGTAACCATCTGTAAGTGAGTACATCTCATGTCCTACAACTTGGTCCAAGATTCCATTAGTGAAGCATATTGGAAATGGATCAGGAACTATCTATGCATTCAACTTTTGCTAGTTGACATAGACTTGGAGTTTACCATTTTCTTAGGCACCACCACAATAGGAAATAGCTAGTCACTACGATTAATGGCCTAGATGAAGCCAGCATGCAAAAGTTGATCTAACTCAACTTTCACCTACTTGGCATAGTTAGGATTAATTTTATACTTTGCTATTGAATTGGTTTGGCATCTATATCTTATGTTGACACAACTTAGGAGAAACTCCTTATTAGTCAGTGTAACTATAGGCAAAAACATCCTTATATGTTACAAATAAATCTCTTGCAACCCATAGTTGCTCAAAAGAAAGATTAGTACTTACCGCTACAATTGTAGGGTTATCTTCTATTCTAAGATTTAGTTCTTGTGTTGGCTGTGGTACTAATTGTTTAGTACTGAGTTTGGTGATAGTTACTGGCATCTCAGCTAGCTCTCATTCCCCTTCAACATCTTCACTGAAGTTACTCAAAAAGAGATCTTTTTACTTGCAAATATGCTTGGCTTTCAACTTCTATTTGATATCTATAGCCACTTGAAGAATATCCATCTCTCCTACAGGTAGGATTTGTAATTCCATCAGTTGTTGTGATTCAACATCCTAAGGAAATGGACATGTGACCTCCAAAATCTTTGGTCAACAAAACTACTCAAAACCTTCCAAGGATTTGTAGGAATGCACACATCTTGACTATCTATTTTAATGATCATATCTTTTGAACCCCAACCATGGAGTACTTTTGCACTCTTAAGCCAAGGTCATCACAATGGTATTGGTGATAGGCATGCTGCTTTATAGCAATCACTAATACAACTTATTGTATAATAGTTTCTACCTCTAGAGATGACAACATCTTGTAGCTTACCTTTTGGGTCAACTGGTTGTTGATCTTCCATGTGTACTCGGAAAGGTGATGGCTTGTAAGACATGAACTTAAGCCTCTTAGAAATTTCTTCAAAAATGATGTTTACTCTAGAATCGCTGGCAATCTACTATCACTCCCAGTATAGTTTGTTTCTTAACCTTAATGGTGATTATTGTGGCACTTCCTCATCAACTATCGGAGTGGCAATCATAGGTATAGTGGCTAAGTAATCTATCTCTATTGGTTCCTTGGATGATTCTTTGATTTGCTGAGCAAAAAAATCTCAATAGTATGGAGCTATTCATATTAACTCTATGAATGGCGGACTAACTTGCATGTTCTTGAATATATCCCATGCTCGAGCTAGCTCTGTGCTAGGTTATAGTAAAGCACTCGATTTTGAGAATTTTGCCTTACATTTTGAGGATTCCCTTGCTCAATAATGGTTCGCTGAATCTATCCAAGCATTTCCACTACTGGAGCTTTCCCTTTCAACTCTTGTGCAATTTTGGTAGCTAACTCTTTTTTAGCCTTCCAATTGATGTCTTTACTTGAATTATCCGTGTTTTTAGTAATTTTAACTTATCCTTTTGATTGAGTAACCACTTGGGCATCAACTATATCTAGTAGCTCAGCTACAACTGCAGCTTTCAAAGATAACTTCTCTTCCATAACAATACAAACAATAGGTTTCTTAGTTATTATCGATCCCAAGCATTTCAACACATTCCTCATTGGACTCACTTCTTGCGATATCTTTAATATTTATTATTGGCTTAAAAAATGATCTTCCAGTGGGAAGTGTCTTTGGAAGCAACAAAGTAATCTCTTCCATATTAGTGTCAACTTTGACGGTCCATTTTGAATCAATCTTATTGTGTACTTCTCCTACGTCCCATAATTTTTGAATTTGCAAAATGAACCTTCATCAAGCGGAGTAGGAACATCATAAATTTGTTGAAGCTCTTGCACCTCAAGACTTGGATCCTTGACACTTTTCTTTGGTTCCTTGGTGCCTTTCTTTTCCACCCTTATCTTTTGGATCCTAGTGGAAGCATCCTTTGATGTGGGCTTTCCAAAGACACAGATTTCTCTGAAAGTTTGTTTAATCGACATGATACCTATAAAAGACATAAACAATGTCAAAATATTATGATATCATGGAGAGAATATCTCAAGTTGAAAAAAACAAAGTACAACAAGCTTGATGGTTTCTAAAAACACTTTGAGCTTCTAACATCTACATTCTTCATGGAAAAAGATGTCGACATGCTTATTACTGGAACATGATTTTGGACTAGAGAATAAAAAACAAAAAAGCATGGAAAGTAACAACACTACAATGCAAAAACTACAAAATTATGGCCAAAACACCTCTCTCTCAAATTTAATTAAAAAACACTAAAAAAAACTCCATAATTCGACGAGAAAATTCCGCTTTTCAAAACAAATCGACCAAAAAATAAACAAAATTTACCAAAAAACCCTCTCCCTCTCTCCAACTATCCCTCTCTCCCTCTCCCTAATTCTCTCTCTCTCTCTCTCTCTCTCTCTCTCTCTCTCTCTCCCCCTCCCTCCCTCTCTCTCTCTCTCCTTCCCTCTCCATCTCTCTCTCCCTCAAACCCTCTCTCTCTCCCCTCTTGCTATTTCTCTCTCTCTCTCTCTCTCTCTCTCTCTCTCTCTCTCTCTCTCCCCCTCCATCTCTTTCTCTTTCTCCCTCTTTCTCTCTATCTCTCTCTCTCTCTCCGCCCCCTCTCTCTTTCTATCTCTCCCTAACTCCCTAACTCTCTCTCTCCCTCTCTCCCTAACTCTCTCTCTCCCTGAGAGTGCTCTCAACGGAAGTAAGAACGGAAGAGGGAGAGAGAGAAACAGAGAGCCACACAAGTTTTGGTGGGTGCAGAACTACCCTAATCTTCTTTTTCATTCATTTATATATGTGTTTGAGTATTGTACATAATTGGGGTTAAGGTACAGTGACCTTTAACCCCACAACCTCCCACTTAAAGGACAATGTGCCTTTAAGGGAGAACAACCAGTGAGCATACTATCCAATGCCCATCAATACACGACAATACTCAAACCGCTGACTAGGTAGACTCTTCGTCAGCATATCTGCAGGGTTATCATCTGTATGAACCTTGACAAGCTCTATGCGCTTGTCCTCAAGTACCTCCCTAATGAAATGGTACCTGACCTCAATGTGTTTGGTCTTTGCATGAAAGACCGGCTTCTATGCTAGCTGAATAGCACTCATGGAATCACTATGCAATGTCGGTACACCTGTATGAATCCCCAAATCTCCCACTAGCCGATCAAGCCATATAGCCTCCTTGCAACCCTCTGTGGCTGCAACATACTCAGCCTCTGTGGTAGACAAAGCAACGCACTTTTGTGCGCGAGACATCCACGACACTGCACCACCTGCAAAGGTGAATACATAACCAGAAGTGGATCTCCTACTATCCACATGCCCTGCATAGTCTGAATCTGTGTACCCAAGTACACGCATGTCTCCTTTACCAAAGCAAATGCACATCTCCTTGGTAACCTTCATGTACCTCATGATGCACTTAACTGCCTCCCAATGCCTCTTTCCTAGATTAGCCATATACCGGCTAACAACTCCCACTGCAAATGCAATGTCTGGTCTAGTAGCTATCATAGCATACATAAGACTCCCAACTGCTGATGCATAAGGAACCTTGGCCATCATGGCCCTTTCCTCATTTGATTTGGGACTATCTGTATGACTCAGTTTCACATATGGAGGCAATGGAGTACTCACTGCCTTCCCCCCCTCCATCTTGAAACGCTGTAATACATTTGTAACATACTCTTTTTGTGAAAGCCAAAGGAGTTTCCTACTCCGATCACACGTGATGCGCATACCAAGAATATGACCTGCAAGTCCCAAATCCTTCATATCAAAGGCCTCATGCAACTTGGCCTTTAATGCATCTAGCTCATAAGTATTCTTGCTAGCCAATAGCATATCATCCACATATAGTGCCAAGATTATCAGGCTATTATCCTTAGCCCTTTTAGTGTAGAGGTAGTGATCAATTTCACTCCTTCTAAAACCCTGGGACCGAATGAAAGCATCAAACTTCTGATACCATTCTCTAGGTGCTTGCTTAAGACCATAGAGACTCTTTTTCAGCTTGCAAACTAAATGCTCTTTGCCCTTTTCTTCAAAGCCTTCCGGCTGCACCATGTAAATTTCCTCATGCAAATCCCCATGCAAGAAAGCTGTCTTGACATCCATTTGCATAAGCTCCATATCCTCTACTGCCACTAGTCCAAGCATGCATCTAACTGTGGTCATCTTCAGAACCGGAGAGAATATCTCATCAAAGTCCACACCCTTCTCTTGCTTGAACCCTTTAGCAACCAAACGGGCCTTGTACCTAGGCACATCATCACCTGTGACCTTCATTTTGTAGACCCATTTACATGGCAATGCTTTCTTCCCATGTGGCAAAGAAACCAAGTCCCAAGTCTTATTCTTCATAAGTGAACTCATCTCTGATTGCATAGCATACTCCCACTTGCGTTGATCCTCATGCATCATAGCCTCTCTGTAGCAAGAAGGCTCCCCACAATCAGTAAGCATCACATAGTCTACCCCTGGAACAAAACTATCAGGTGGTCTAGACACTCTAGATGATCTTCTCAAGGGCATTTCAGCTTGCTGTCCCACTTGCATATCAGCCACATTTGGCTCATCATTTCCACCAATAGATGATCCATCATCTATCCTTGATTGTATACCTGTGCGAGTACTTGGTGGTACCATTTCTTGCACATTTGGTGCATGGACAGCTTGCTGTCTATCAACATATGCAGGTGGATTCACATCCTGGAAAGTGATTCTCCTCATTTCCACATCCCTCATGGGTGCCTTATGCATCTTCTTCTCATTGAAGACCACATCATGGCTGCATATGATCTTCTTTGCTTCTGGATCCCAGAGACGATAGCCCATCTCTCCACTTTCACCATAACCTAGAAAGATGCATTTCCTAGACTTAGGATCTAGCTTCTTTCGAAGCTCTTTTGGCACATGTGCATATGCCTCACAGCCAAATATACGCAAATGAGAGTAAGAGGGCTTCTTTCCACTCCATGCCTCTTCACGAATACCACCATCCAAACTCTTACTAGGTGATCTATTGATCACATGCACTGCAGTCTTCATTGCCTTAGCCCAAAAACCACCAGAAAGACTTGCATTGGAAAGCATGCATTGCAACCTTTCTTGAATGGTACGGTTCATCTTTTCTGCAACTGGATTTTGCTCTGGAGTACGAGGGGATGTAAGCTCCCTCTTAATCCCACGAGTATCACAGAAATGCTGAAAGTCATGAGAGAGATACTCTCCACCATTGTCAGTCCGTAGGCATTTAAGCGTTCTACCTGACTGATTCTCAACCAAGGCCAGCCATTTCTGAAATACCTGGAACACATCACTCTTCCGAGCTATAGCATAAGCCCACACTTTCCTAGTTGCATCATCAATGAATGTCACATAGTATTCAGCCCCGCCTAATGACCGTGTAGGCATGGGACCACATACGTCTGAATGCACCAAATCAAGCATTTCAAACTCTTTCTTTCCCCTTCTTTTATGGGCTGATTTAGTCTGCTTCCCATAGAGACAGTGCTCACAAAATTCAAAATCAGAGAAACTCAAATGCGGTACATAACCCAAATGGCATAAGAGTTTCATTCCATTCTGGCTCATGTGCCCCAACCTGCAATGCCACAAAGAAGTGCTTGGCTGCTCGGTTATTGCAACAACATAATCAAATACCCCTGATACATGTAAGGGATACAAAGTCCCACACTTGGCACCCCTAGCTAAAAGCATAGAGCCCTTTTGAATTTTCCAACTTTGAAAGCTAAAAGTGGTGTGAAAACCAACATCATCTAGCTGACCCACTGAAATAAGACTCTTGGTCAGCTTAGGCACATGTCTCACATGTTTCAAAACAAATGCAGACTCATTTGCAAAAGAAAACTTTATGTCACCTGCTCCCACTATGTCACATGCATAGTCATTTCCAAGATGCACACAACCTGTCTTTCCACTATCATAAGTGGAGAACCATTCCCTATGGGGAGTAACATGGAATGAAGCACCAGAATCCAAAATCCAATCCTGGGAATATGCATCATCTGAAGTGGTAAGCAACTCTGCAGATAAATTAGACATGAAGAGAACATCATTGTCACTATCATGTGTGACTGCATTGATCTCCTCGATCTTCACTTTTCCTTTGTCCTCTCTTGGACTCTCTTCCTTTTGATTTGCACCCCAATTTCCATTCTTTTTCTTATCCTTTTGCTCTCTTTTCAGCTTTAGCAATCCTTTTTCATATGGCCCTTCTTGCCACAATGGTAACACTCAATGTTTCGTGCCCTGGATTTGCTACGAGACTTCCCTCTTTCTTGGGACTTCCCCCTGAACTGTGATCTACCCCTTTGCACATTTAAGGCTACATCCTGCTTGTTGCCATCCATAGACTTCCGTCTAATCTCCTCAGCCAACAAGCTACCCACAACATCATCAAATTTCAGCACTCCACCAAGTGCAGAGTTACTGACAGCTATACGGAAGGTATCCCATGAGGATGGCAATGAACATAAGAGAAATATTGCCTTAATCTCCGCATCAAAATTCATCTTCTGAGCCTGAAGCTGGCTGAAAATAATATTGAATTCATTCAAGTGAGAAGCAATGGAGATCCCTTCCTTCATCTGCAGCTCAAACAACCTCTTCATGAGGTAAACTTTATTAGAGGCAGTTTCCTTCTCATAAGTGGCACACAGTTTCTTCCACAAATCTTCCGTAGTCTGCTCATTTACTACTGTGAAATAAACTGACTCTGCAAGATGAAGTCTAATAGTAGACTTTGCTAATGCATCCAACTCATTCCAATCATCCTCAGACATATCCGCAGGCTTAGCTTCAATACCTGCTAAGGGTTTAATCTGCTTCTTTTGAATAAGCACATCCCTTATTTGTTCTTTCCACAAAGAAAAGTTTGTCCCATCAAACTTTTTAATGCTGAAAAACTCCTTTTCAGACATGGAAGAGGATGCCATGATGCACATAAAGCAAAAATCCCAAATGCTAGTGCCTGTAAGAGAGAATCGCACCAAATACTAGGTGCACCCAAATGTGTATGCCACAATAGAGTGAAATGTCACCAAAACTCAAAGCTCAAAGCATCAAAAGATGCATCTGACTCATGTGCATATACTATGCATCCATATGAGCAAATCTGGCCCAAAAGAAAATGCCAATAAGAGCCAAATGACTCAAGCATAAACACTGTCCACTGGCATATGCATCAATAATGTCTCATCCAAGAGAGCATAGCACTATCAGTGCATCACCTGCAATGTTTCAAAGCTGTCCCTCAGCATAAAATAGCATCCATGTGCAAAGCGTCCATAAAAAATAGCATCCCACAAGGCAATTTGGGCCTATCAGCGCATCCAACAAGGATCGCAATGCATCCAAATGGCCTATAAATCATTCACTGCAACCCAATGCACACCACGAATGAGCGCACACTACTCAAACTGCAACCAGAGTGATTTGCATAAGGTATGCTCAAGAAATCATAGTCCCACGGTAATGAGCGCTACTGAAAATAGAACCTGAGATGCCTCAAAACATGGGCGCCATTGCATAATCGGAATCAGCAAGAAAATTTGCAAATATCTCTCTTCTGCCAAAACTCCAAAATCCCAACCGATGAGTGAGAAATGGGAGTCAACACTTATCCACTGCCATGTGGCATAAATCTAAGGTTTCAAAACCTTAGAATGAAAAATGCATAACAGAGAGACGAAATCGAATACACAGAGATCTATAACTCTGAAAATCCTCCACCGAATCACGCAAGAACTGACAGGTAGGGGTTTTTGGGCGTCCGGAACGCAATGGGACAGACGGTTTTGGAAACCGTGGTCTCAATCCCTGGGTCCAACACACGGACTGAAAAACGTTTTTGGAAACAGAGCTATCTGTAAACTCCACCGGAGTGCGAATGATGAGCAACATAGAAGTTTTGGGACCTCCTGAGTCCACCGGAACTGACAGATCTGCAAATGGTTGCTTCAAACTTGAGTTCCAACACCCGGGCAAAAAACGCAGGAACTGACACAGTGAGTCAAAAATCCATTGAAATGATCCCAGATTCAAGAATGAAGGTGTTTCCAAGCTCCTGAAGTAATGTAGACACCAAAAGCAAGCAATAGTTGCTTCTACAAGTCAATATGGAGTCTCTGTCATCGAACGGAACAGGGAAAAGCTCAAAAAACGACTTTTTCTTTGAAAGCTCTTAACAGGCTCTCAAAACCACTTCGCAAAGCCAAAGTGACTTTTCCAAAGGTTCCTCCAAGGTCTCTGCACACTCGAATGCAAGCAAAGTCATCCACAAAGCTTCCCACAGAGCTTCTCCTTCCTCCCACAGAGCTGCTGGGCTTCCAAGCATTCACGCACGCTCAGCTAGAGCACCTGAGCTCTGATACCAGTTGAGAGTGCTCTCAACGGAAGCAAGAACGGAAGAGGGAGAGAGAGAAACAGAGAGCCACACAAGTTTTGGTGGGTGCAGAACTACCCTAATCTTCTTTTTCATTCATTTATATATGTGTTTGAGTATTGTACATAACTGGGGTTAAGGCACAGTGACCTTTAACCCCACACTCCCTCTCTCCCTTGTTGAAATATCGAGCTCCACTCGTGATATGCCAGGGTGACCATTGTGCATTTATGTCACTGACTTGTTGGTTGCAGATGCGGTTGGTACATCGCCCATGAATAATAGCTGGATGACAGCTATCTTTATGTACTCTAGTTAGTGGCTCAGTTAGTATGCCACCTTACTTAGCTGAGTTTGGTTTGAGACCCACATATAGGGTTCACCTTTTCTTTTGTACTGAGAGTTCTTTTGGCTTTCATAACTAAGAAGAGAAAAACTGTTTTCAGCCTCGACCTTTGTGCATATTCCCCCATTGTGTATGTGAGAAAGCTACAAGTGAGACTCCTTCCTTCTCTCCCACTCTCTTCACATGGTATCAGAGCTCAGTTCGTGGTAAGGAGCTCAAGAAAGCAAACCAAGTTCGCAGTGTCCTAGTAAGAGGATCAGTGTTGCTTTCCTTTTTTTTCGAGTTTGGGAGCAAATCTCTGCAGGTAGCACAGTCGAAAAGTGCAAGAGTGCATTGTCTCATATTGGGATGCCCTTCGTGGTGTGGTGAGAGGTCACTATATGCTATGGGTCCAGGCAAAGCCCTCGGTGAAATTATTCTTTTGATTCGAGGCCATTTTGGGGCCCGTTTTGGTGGCGAAAGTTTTCCATAGGCACTCAAGAAAGTGCACTGTTTTTGCTGTGCGACCACTATTCTACAGGTCGGTGAAAAGTTATCGCAAAATTTACATTGTATGCCTATGCACAGAGATATTGGGAGTGACAGAATCACTCTTATTGCCTGTTGATGCATAATCGTCACTAGGAAGTGACTGTATGGTCAAATACCACTCTCTAGTTTGCAAGTTTTCTGCAAGAGCATGGCATAAAGCATCAATATTCATGCAGTCATACCCCACAACAAAATGGACTTGCAGAAAGGAAAAATAGGCATATTAGAGAGGTATCTCGTGCCATGCTTAATGAAAAAGGCTTGCCAGATTATTATTGGGCTGAAGCAGTTGCTACAATAGTCTATATAATAAACAAGACTCCCACTGTAGCAATACATGGCATGATGCCAGAGGAGAGGTATACTGGTACGAAACCAGATTTTTCTCATTTGAAAGTTTTTTGTTTCATTGCCTATGTTCATGTGCCAGATGAGTTGAGATCCAAGTTGGATCCAAAAGCTGAGAAGTGCATCTTTATTCGTTATTCTCTGTAGCAGAAAGGGTATAGATGCTATAACCCTTCTACTCGTAAGTTTATAGTGAGCAGAGATGTTGGTTTGGATGATAGCATAGTGATGTGCAGTATACCCATCATATCTCAGCCTGTCAACTGGATACTTAATACGAGTGGACCTCTGTACAACTGGATCAGTTGCAGGCGTCTTTAAATCATGCCTGCTTTTCCTTGCACCAGGTGTAACAACGGAAGGAATCCCAAGTTCCTCATCAAGGCTCATTTCAGAGCCGCTTGACTCTCCATCAACATGAGAGCTACCAGCAGACACATCAAATACTGGAGCATGGTCCACTTTTTCTTTTCCCTTATGTGATACCTGCACAACACTATCAGGACTGCCATGTGACGATTCACTAGATCTCAATCTCCCTGTCCATGCATTAGATCCACTAGTAGAGGACTCTCTGGGTCCACTCAAGGCTTGAGATTGCTGCTCTGCATTTATTGCAGCATTCCCATTTCCTGCATCTGCATCTCCTACCATAACAGTTGGTGCATACCAGCTGCTCATTTCATCAAAAACAACATCTCTGCTCACTTGCATTTTGCGGGTGGAAGGGTTATAACAGCGATACCCTTTCTGGTGCTGAGCATATCCAATAAAGATGCATTTTTCTGCCTTTGGATCCAGCTTTGTTCTCTTCTCATCAGGAACATGAACATAAGCTATGCAACCAAATACCTTCAAGTGAGAAATATCTGGTTTTTGGCCTGTATACATTTCTTCAGGCGTCATGCCATGGACAGCTGCAGTGGGGGTTCTGTTCATAATATAAACAGCAGTTGCTACTGCTTCAGCCCAAAAATAATCAGGCATGTTTTTCTCATTTAGGATCGCCCGTCCTACTTCTGCAATATGCCTGTTCTTCCTTTCTGCAACCCCATTCTGCTGAGGGGTAGACCTGCATGAGTACTTCCTTTGAATTCCCTGTTCTTTCAGATATTCACAAAATTCTTCTGAAAAGTACTCTCCCCCTCCATCAGATCTTAGCACTTTAATATGCACACCTTTCTCTTTTTCAACCATGGCCTTAAAAGCCTTGAAATGGCTGAACACTTCACTTTTGTGCTTCATAAAATAAATCCACACCTTCCTAGTGTAGTCATCAATAAACGTCACATAATAATGGCATCCACCAATAGAAGCAGCTTTGGTTGTCCAAACATCTGAATGGATCACTTCCAAAGGTCTTCTGCTCACCTTAGCATTTTTGGGAAATGCATGTCTGGTTTGCTTACCCATTTGGCATGCTTCACATACCTTTTGCATTCCCTCAACTCTGAATTTAGGCAAACCTGCAACAATGTTTTTCGTTTGCATAGATTTCAGCCTTTGTATATTCACGTGCCCAATGCGCTTGTGCCATATCTCAATATCTGCAATGACACTTCTCCCATGCGCAAACATAGCAGCTTTCACCTCAGGCATATCAACATCCAAGGTGAACATTCTTCCATTTTTATTGCCTTTCGCAACCAAGCGGCACTTATTTTTCAAGTCCTCAACAAAACATCCATCAGGATTAAATCTAACCTGCAGACCTTGCTCAACCATCTGGCCAACTGAAACCAGGTTCTTAGTGATTTTTGGAACATGAAGTACATCTACCAAGTACTTTGTTTTGCCATCCTGCATAGCCAATGGCACTTTACCAACCTGCGTAATTGGGTGCGCAGTATCATCTCCTGTTTCAACATAACCTGGCTTATCCAAATTTCTGACATCATGAAACCACTCACCATGACTGGTCATGTGGTTAGAGGCACCTGAATCAACATACCAAACATCATTGCAAGCTGCAGCATCTCCTGACATGGAGTTAACCATATGCTGCATCACAAAAAGGTGCTCATTTCTGTCGTCACCATGCCCACTTGATGATGCATAGTTGCTTTGCTGCAACTTTCCACTTTTGATGTCATTCTGCTTTTTATAGCATGTATTCTCCTTGTGTCCAGGCTTTCCACAATAATAGCATTCTATGCTGCTATTTACTTGCTGGTTCCTTTGCCATGAGCCACGGCCTCTTTGGCTCCCCCTGCCTCTAGAACTACCACGTCCTCCTCCATAGGACTGGTTTTCTTGTTGTTGCTGCTGGTTCTGATTTCCTGCACGGCCACCAAAACGGCCTCTTCCTCTACCTCTGCCTCTACCTGTATTCGAGTAGAAAGCAGTCTCTTGAGAAGTTGAGGTGGCTGAACCACCATTCCTTTGCTCTTCACTCAGCAAGAGAGCAATAAGTTCCTGAAAATCAGGAAATGTTTCACGGACTCCAATGGATGTCCGAAACTGTGCATAATCTTTCCCAAGACCATTCAAGGTCACGGACACTAAGTCCTCATCATCAACAGGTGCTCCAATGGAGGCAAGAGAATCTGCAAGGCCTTTCACCTTCAAGGAATACTCATTTATATTCAGATTTTTCCTTTGCACATTGTGCAACTCCTGCTTTAGCTGCATCTTTCGTGCTTTGGTATTTGTGCTATACAGCTTCACCAATGTATCCCATGCCTCCTTAGGCGTCTCTAGATCCTGTATATGCACAATCATAGAATCTGAAATGCTAACGGACAGCCAATACAGGCATTTTCTAGCTTTTTCATGCCATTCTTTAAAGGCTTTCAATTCAGCAGGAGTGGGAGCAGCACCCAAAACTGGTTCTGCAGTTTCACCACTGATGTAATCCCAAACTCCCTTTCCCATAAAGAAGTTTGTCATCCTGAACTTCCATGCTTGGAAGTTGTTCTTGTCAAGCTTCTCACTGACAATGGTAGACAGATTCTCAGACATTTTACAAATCACGAATTGCAACAGCAACTTGTAAACACAGCAAATGCCTCAGAAGGGCAAATAGCAAAACTTCTGCAAAGAGCCTCACAGGGGCAGATCTGCAACACTGACGAAAGTGGTATTTCACCACACAGTCACTTCCTCGTGACGATTTTGCATCAACAGGCAACAGGCATGAATCTGTAACTCCCAATATCTCTGCACATAGGCATACGATGCAATTTCTATGGCACCTTTCCACCGACTAGCCGCGCGGTGGTCGCACAGCAAAAACAGGGCCTTTTTCTGAGTGCCTGCGAAGAACTTCCGCCTTCAAAACGGGCCCCGAAACGGCCTGAAATCAGAAAAATAAAGTCACCAAGGGCTTTGCCCTTCCCGCAGCATGTACTGCGCTCTCGCCGCACCGCGAAGGGCCTCTCAATCTGAAGCAGTGCACTCCTGCACTTCTGGCTGTGCTACCTGCAGAGATTTGCTCCCAAACTCGAAATAGGAAAGCTACACTGGTCCTCTTACCAGGACACCACAAACTTGGCTAGCTTTCTTGAGCTCCTTACCACGAACAAGGCTCTGATACCATGTAAAGAAAGAGGGAGAGAGATAGGAGACTCAAGTTCAGCTTTCTTCACAACACACAAAAGAGAGAGGACACAAGGTTGGAGGGTGAAGCCTTTCTTCACTTTTGCACACACAACAACAATACAATAGAAGAGGGAAATACCCTATATGTCAAAACCTAGAATACGTGGTTCATATGTGAACCCAAACCAAAAACATACGTGGTAGTCTAACTACACCACGAGTACAACTAACATAGACGGTGACATAAATGATAGTCATCCAGGAGATATGTCGGGGATAGAGCTTGATATCTCAACAATATTTTAGAAAACCTTGCATATATAGTATTAAATATTACATGTATTTTATGAGAGTGATATATAAGCCCAAGTCAATACTTATTTATAGTAATTTAAACTTATGTAGAAATATGTCCATAAATATCTTGTTGTCAATACTATAAAAACACTTGAAAGATATTGCCATATGATATAAATGTGTTTAATAAGTAATCATTTATGTATTATATTATTATATTGAGAGTGATTATGAGGGACATTTCTTAAATGAATTATTTTTCAATACTTTTTTAAGGTAATAACAAGGGTACAAAGGGATGTCTATGAATAAGAAGATTTATGTTATGTAAAAATGAATGAGTGACTAGTCTGTATATTTTTATGATAAAGGGATCTAGTTCTAATGAAAATAAAAGTGTAAAAACCATGTTTCCTAAAGAAATACTATTTTTAAAATCTCTTTAAAGACATGCTCGTATAAACCTGCTCATAAGTTTTTGCTCATAAAATTGATGCATCCCCCCCCCTCTCTCTCACTCTTTCCCTCCCCCTCCCTCTTCTCTCTATCTTTCTCTTTCCCTCCCCTACTCTCTCTCTCTCTTCTCTCTCTCTCTCTCTACCCCCCCTCGTTGGCCGCTCCCTACAATTTAACCTACAACTAAGCAAGGGCCTTAAGGCCCTTGCTGCTTAGGGGTAGCACCTGCAGCACGGCTCTTTGGTAGGTGGCGCTCATGCGTAGTGCCCACCTAGGGTAGCGCAACGCCTGCCCCTGCCACCTGACCTGCTAGTGCCCTCTTAACCTCACCGCACCTGCACCTCCCACCCCTCCCACCGCCCGCCCCTCCCACCGTCCGCTCGGCCCCGCCACCCCCTTCCCCTCCACCCTCCCCATGCCCTCCATCCTCCCCTCCCCTCCACCCTCCCCTCCCCTCCCTTGCACCCTCCACCCCCCCACCGCTGTGAGACCCCCCCACCCATGCCTCACCCGCCCCTCTGTCCTCCCCTCCCCTCCCCTCCCCTCTGTTTGAACCCCCTCCCCCCACCCCCCCGGCAAGGTCCTCAGCAGGAGGAACGCCCTGGAAAGAAGTCAGAGGGCCCATACCACCTGCCTACCTCTTAAGAACCTAGCAATGGGAAAGCACTTGGCGAATGCCAAGTAGAAGGAAAGGAGCCTATGCATTTGTCATGCCCTTCGAAACAAAATAACAAAGAGGCAAGCAAGTTTTACCTGACTACACTTTTCAACCACTTCCTGTGGACTTCAGGAGATCAAATAGAGGAGGTGAATACATGTCTTCAACATTCATAAACTTTTGCAGAAGTCATGGCATTCGAAGACAATTCACATGTGCAGATACTCCTCAGTAGAATGCAAGAGTTGAAAGGAAGAATGGGACTTTAGCAGATAGTGCTAGAGCAATGCTTAGTGAAAAGCATCTTCCGAATCAATATTGGGCAGAAGCAATAGCCACTACAAACTATTTGCTTAATCGGCTTCCTACCAAACCGATACAGGGTATGACTCCTTATGAAGCATTCCCTCGACACAAGCCACACATTGGGCATCTCTGCATGTTTGGTTGCATAGCATATGCCCTCATACATGATATTCATTGCAGGAAATTGGATGCAAAGTCACGCAAATGCATCATGGTTGGCTATAGTGAAGAAAGCAAAGCATACAAATTGTATGATCCCATCAACCGCAAGGTCATTATCTCTAAAGATGTAATCTTTGATGAGGAATCAGAATGGAGCATCGACTTCACAGTCATCTATGGAACAGGTTGATGAAGAAGAGCAAGAATTGCCAGCAACACCCCAAGCAGAGCCACAACAGCTCAAATGGTCTACTAGGGAAAGCAGACCACCAGCTAGATTGACATATGCTCAGAAAGGCAAAGCAATCCAGGTGGAAACCACCAACTATGCTCTTATGACTACCATCATGGCTACAAAAGAGCCAGTGTACTTCAAAGACACAGTAGACAAGCCAGAATGTCAAACTGCTATGAATGAAGAAATGGATGCTTTGTATAAGAATAATACTTGGGAATTATGCGACCTTCCATGAGGAAAGAAGGCCATAGCAAACAAATGGGTATACAAAGTGAAGTACAATCTAGATGGCAATATTCAGAGATACAAAGCCAGACTAGTTGCAAAAGGATTTGCACAACAATATGGTCAGGACTATGATGAGACTTATGCTCCAGTAGCAAACATGGATTCCATATGGTTCTTGATATCACTAGTGACACTCAGTAGATGGAATGTGTACCAGCTCGATGTCAAGAATGCATTTGTCAATGGTTATCTAGACGAGGAAGTGTACATGCAACAACTAGCAGGTTATGTTGAACCAGGAAAAGAGAATAAGGTTTGCCATCTCAAGAAAAGTCTCTACGGCTTAAAACAAGCACCCAAAAGTTGGTACAGCAGAATCAACAAGTATTTTACTGATCTGGGATACATGAAGTCCAATGCAGATTATACTCTCTACTACAAAGTTCAAGGGGAAGACATTACTATTGCACTTTTGTATGTAGATGATTTGATTGTGATAGGAAGCAAGGATAGCTTCATCACAAAATTGAAACAAGACTTATCTACAGAGTTCGACATGAAAGATCTTGAACTTATGCACTATTGTCTTGGAATTGAGTTCTGGATAGATTTAGATAGCACATTCATGAGTCAGCTCAAGTATGTTGACAGTCTCCTAAAGAAGTTTCATATGGTAGATTGCAAGATTGTAGCCACTCCCATGGAACAGAGTTTGAAACTTACTAAAGATTCAGAAAAGCCTACAGCCAATGACAGATACTATAGGCAACTCATCGGATCTCTTATATATCTGACAATCACACGGCCAAATATTTGTTATGCAGTAAGCTCACTAGCACAGTTTATGGCAAATCCAAAACAGTCTCATTGGAATGCAGCCAATGGGATAGAATACAGAGGAAGTCATCCACGGTTGCATGGATACTTTGATAGTGACTATGCCGGAGATCATGAGACCAGGAGATCGACACATGGATATGCATTTTTCCTTGGTCAAGGTGCTATATCATGGTTGTCAAACAAACAACCAACTATCTCTTTGTCTTCGACTGAAGCAAAATATAGAGCACTCACTATAGGTGCATGTGAGGCTATATGGCTCAGAAGACTATTGTTAAAAACAGATTACTTTAATGTGTCTAAGCCAACAACAATATACTATGATAATCAATCGGCTCAAGCATTGGCCAAAACTCCAATATATAACTCCAGGACAAAGCACATTGATGTCAGAGAGCACTTCATCAGAGAAAGAGTGTTACTTGGTGACATCACACTGTAGCATTGTGATAGCAAAGAAAATGTTTCAGACATCTTTACCAAACCACTCGATAAAGAGCTTCTTGAGAAACACTGATTAGCTCTTGGTTTGACCTAGAGGAAGGACATTCCCATTAAAGGGGTGTGATGGAATGTAATACTCAGTCCTTCTTCGATTCCCCAGAATCATCATCTTGAGGGAAGGCCTACTTCATGATGTTGATCTTGAGGGAAGGTGTTGAGAGTTCACGCTCAACATCATGTGATCATGTGTGCATAGCACCATCACATGATCATATGTGCATAGCACTAACATTATAGAGTGCTATAAAGGAAAGGGTTAGATCCCCTAACCCTAACCCTAAATGGGTTTGTATATATTCTATTTTTTCAACTAAATCTAGTGTATAGTTAGTCATTTGTGGTATGCTCTCTAGCTATGCTCTCTCTCCTCATCTCCACTCTTATCTCCCCTCTTCATATTTTGTCGCCTGTTTGAACCTAGATTTCACACATGGAAACACCACGCTACGCGGTATTTTTCCAGCCCATTGCACACCATTTGGCATCCCTAGCACTCGCTCATTTGCACCCCCTTGTGGGCCTCGTTTCACAAAAATTCGCTCGTATCTTCAAGCTGTGACCTCTAATTAATGATCCGTATCTGCACCGGCATCTGAATGGTACCTAGACCTTCTACTGGAAGAGCGCGCCACATGGGACCTACTTCAAATAGAATTTAAACGAAGCTTTCAAACGGAGAGGCTACAAGATGATCCCGCTCTCCAACTAAGCAAGATCGAACAAGGCTATCAAGAAGATGTACGCACGTACCTGGGTAAGATGAAAAGATTGATCGCCAAATGTGACCCACGCCCCAATGCAAAGTACCTCATGGCATGGTTCATTGCAGGACTAAGAAATAAAATCCAAAAGGATATGAAAAAGATAAGCAGCTATGAAACGTTCAGTGCTGCTCATGCGGCAGCCATTGACATCGAGGATGGCATGACCGACTCAGACACTAGCAGTGATGATGGTAGATCTAGTGCATGAGATAAGTGCTCAAAAAAGGGAAAATCAAAGTCCACTACCGAAACATCAAATGAAGATCGCCTAGAGGCCATGACTATGCAGTTGAAAGAAGACATGATGCAGGCCATGGAACAAAAACTTCACTTGTCTCAGTCACCAACTCAAACATATCCACAGCGAGAAAATGTCTGGTGTCCACATTGCATGGCCAATCATATAGCAAATGAGTGCCTGGTCCTAAGAGCCAGGATCACTGCACAAGCAAATCCACCGCCAAGGTTGTGGTGCCATATCTGCATCATCGATGCTATGATGAAAATAGTTGCATCTTCAACATGCACAACAACCTGCCTCGACCTCAACAATACCAAGTGGCACCCATGCCAGTGTATAGGCAATCGGCACTAGCATAAGCACCCCTAGCTTCAAGACTAAATCCTATTCCCATTCTAAATAAGTCCCACAACTACTCAGGAATCTGAATCCACGACCATATCCAAGAGCACTAAATCCATCTTCTCAGGCAGTTCCAATACATCAATTACAAGCCGCGAAAGTAGACTCATCATTTGAGTATGAAACAGAGTACCCAATGTACTATGTAGAAGGTGCAGAGGGTCTAATACCAATTTATGCAAATCAAGTATGTCCCAACACATATCGAGCACCAATCAAATGCTACGGTTGTGGAGAAAATCACCGGATCGCAGAGTGCCCTCATCGTGGTAGCCCAAGTACTTTCCAACCACTCTGCACAGATTTTGGCATAGGACATGCCTGTATGGATTGTCCCATGAAAAATAAAGCCCCACAACAAACAGAGATTAAGCCTGACATCCCAATCGGCATCATTGGGGTAGACTATCAAAGTTTGGAACCGACAAGTGTAATATCACAATCTGTAAATGTAATTAGACGCCAACAGAAAGAGGACACCAAGGACCCTAACATTCCAATCCAACCAAAGTGACATCTTAAAAAGAAAACACAAGTGCCTCCACCTCCACCAAGCAATGAGCAGCCGAGCTCATCCACATAACTCCCGAGCCTCAAATAAAAGAAGCTCCATACCCAAATGCAGAGGTGGAGAAGGCTCATTTTCAGGCACTTCAACAATGGGGAACAAGCTCAATTTGAGGCTGAGAAACAAGCTCAAGACCCACTCCATGACTTGGCCCCACAAAGTATTAATACTATACTCAAGCCTCTGTTCCAACAATAGACTCCACAACATAATGTACAGCCACATCAACTTGAAGGAGCTGCACTCTCTAGCATCCTGAGTTGCCCTCTGTCAATTCCCATCAGAATCCTCCTACAAAATTGTCCCAATCTCTGGGAGAGTTTCAAAGTATTGATTGAACTTGCAAATCCCCCTCCACCTATGAACAACATCGAAGATATCCCTATGCAGATGGGTGAGAGAGATGACATATGCAACATTACTATGCCTTTGATCCACAAGGCATATAATGAAGTCCAAACCATAGTAGATGGTGGAGCAGGTGTGTAAATGTCATATTAAAGGAGCTCTACGAAGAATGGGGTCTCCCACCAATGCAAAAGGCTAATTTCAACATACTCCTTGCCGATGATTCATGGGCTAAACCCTTGGGAATAGTGAATGGTGTGTTCACAAAGGTTGCAGGAGTCCGCTTTTCCATTCAATTCACAATCTTGGATCTTTCCAAAAAATCCTATCAAATCTTACTGGGACATCCTTGGTTACGAAAAGCATTAGTCCTCCATGATTGGGGAACTGATAGACTGACAATCCAGAATCGCAACACCATAGTCAAGGTGAATGTGGGAAAGGAGCTATAAAACCGATTGTGCTTAGAGCCTTGGATGACACATCTTCCATGACAATCTCAAGCAAATCAGCTCCCTTGCAACAACATGCCATAGCGGGTGACTCACAAAGCAATGTCGATAACTAGAGACAAACATTGGCAACCATCGACAACTGCCATTCATTAGACCCCATCTTCTCACAGATAGATGCTAAGGTGCTACAAGTAGATCCTCCACTCACACATGAAGAACCAATCAATTTAGAGATGCCATTCTTTATGGCTGACCTTGAGTGGAATAATGAACCTAAAGAAGGTACCCATACCAATGATGACTCAGATTTTCCTTGGGACCTTGAAACAAGGGCTGAGAATGCTGAAATTAAAGATCAAATCTTTGATAATGACTTAGCCATTCTGCATGCCTTGATGGCAGTCGAGCTCCCAAAAGTTGAACCTCCAAAGTTGAATAATAGCAGCAGAAGATCCCATAAGAAAGCTGGAGGAAATCGTAGAAAAGCCAAGGCCGAACACTTCAATGAATTCGAACGAGTCCAAACAAGGATTATCGAATTGTATCTTGCAAAACCAACTCCCTCAAAATCAAAACCACCGCCTCTTGAATGGTCCCCTGAGGGACTGGCAGGAGTATGCATAGCAGCAAATGAACCCTTACTTGGAAACACCTTACCAGTGGAAAAGTTACCCCACAGTTCCCAACGTAAGAAATTTCGGAAGTATAAGCCACATGTGCGTATGAAGATCGATCAAGAGAATTCACCCAAAAAAAAAAGGCTCTTCAAGAGCTAAACAAATTGATTATAATACTATGCCACCCCGTACACATGGCACATGTCAGGCTAGTTCAACAACATCAAAGGCTGATCTTCAAGAAGTGCTGGAGTACTTCAAGAACTACACAAGTGGCAGTGTCCCCATAGTAATGCCAAGACCACTAAAAGAATCTGAAGTTCAAGCTATGCCGCTAGAAACATTGGATGGAGTCCAATTCAACACAACCATAAACGGGAGACGATTGAAGCGATAAACATCATCACACAAGCTATCCCTGACAATAATGAAGTTTTGGGAACCCCAAGTCTTCAATAGTTTGCACTAGATTGTTACACGTGCACTCACTAGCATATGCACGTTTTTGCACATATAGTGTGCACTAGATTGTTACACGCACATTCACTAGCATATGCACGTTTTTCACATTTAGGAAGACCTAGTCAATTTTGTATTAGGGATGATTGAGACTTAGTTTCCCTATTAAATCCGACAAATAAGCATATAGTTAGTCCCTACCTAATCGACACATCACATGCATTCACATGATTTTGCATAGGCATATAATAGATTGCATCAATAATAGTATCACACACTTTCATTCCATACTCTCAAAGCATGCAATGAATTCACAAGCAGGACAAGAAGATATGCCAAAACTCAAGATGAATTGGCAAAAGAGTCTACAGCCTCAGTAACAACAAGACCCTCACCAAACATCATAGCCATATCCTAAATGCAAAAATATCAGACTTGCATAATACAAACTTATCTACTACAAGCTCAATGATACGGGTGCAATCACATCCAACATGTATGCAAGATAGTAAGAAATGCCAGCCTCAACAATGAGACCCTTGCCAAACCTCTTCCCAAGAAGATTCGATGTCAGAGTCTGTAGCCTCAACAACAAGATCCCCTTTGAAATTCACAACCATCTACCCCTCCTTAAAAGGAGATAAGCTTCCTGACTATAGATCATAAATCGTATGGTGCAAAAGCATTACAGCAGGAATGACTCGCATGCCACAAGCTCAACAGCCACTAGGTTATGCACATGGCATCCCAACTCCGAAATCAAAATAGGCCATAACCCAAGGACGGGTGATAAAATGGATCCAGGAGTATGTTGTCTCTGTGCCAACATGGACTTAGCTAGAACAAAATGTGTGTGTAGAGTAGCGGCAAAGCTCCGCTTGTACTTGCATTAGGCTAGAAATAATCCCTATTAGAAATCCAACTTGCATGTTCTACATGCAAGTTCTACATACGAGTTCTACATGCAACTCCTACATGCGAGTTCTACATGCAACTCCTACATGCGAGTTCTACATGCGAGTTCTACATGCAACTCCTACATTTTACTTCTACATGTAAGTTCTACATGCAACTCCTACATGCAACTCCTACATGTGAGTTCTACATACAACTTCTACATGCAAGTTCTACATGCAACTCCTACATGCAACTCTCACATGTGAGTTCTACATGCAACTTCTACATGCGCGTTCTACATGCGAGTTCTACATGCAACTCCTACATGCAACATCTATATGATCATGCAACTTGTATGCTTTGCTTTCTTCATTGTAGCCAACCATGATGCATTTGCATGACATCGCATCCAATTTCCTACGATGATCATCATGTATGTGGGCATATGGTATGCAACCAAATATGCGGAGATGCCCAATGTGTGGCTTGCCAGTGAATGCTTCATAAGGTGTCATACCTTGTATCGGTTCAATAGGAAGTTGATTAAGCAAATAGTTTGCATTGGCTATTGCTTCTGGCCAATACTGATTCAGAAGATGCTTCACTAAGCATTGCTCTATCACTGTCTGCTAAAGTTCCATTCTTCCTTTTAGCTCTTGCATTTTGCTGAGGAGTATCTGCACAAGTGAATTGTCTTTGAATGCCGTGACTTCTGTAAAAGTTCATGAATGCTAAAGACATGTATTCACCTCCTCTATCTAATCTCATCACTTTGATCTTTCTACCTATTTGGTTTTCTACCATGGCTTTGAATTCTTGAAATGTGGAAAACACTTTAGATTTCTCTTTCAAAAAATAGACCCAACAATATCTATTGTCGTCGTCGATGAAAGTCAAGTAGTAAAGTGAACCATGGATGCTGCAACTCTGGGCATAACCCCATACATCTATATGAATCAAATCAATAATACCTTGTGCATGAGAGGTACTTCTATCGGAGAGGTACTTCTGTCAAAATTGGTTCACTTTTGTTTGCCAAAGTAGCATGCTTAGCAAACTTTTCCATGAAATTGTAGCTTAGGAATCCCGATTGCCATATTCTGATTTCTCAGATCTAACAAATTCTTGAAATTAACATGACCATATCTCTTGTCCAATGCCATATGCCTGTGCATACCCGTTGACAACTAATCTTGCCTTGTATCTGTTCACAGAACCATCTGCATCTGTGCTTCACCTTATAAACCCACTTATAGCCAATTGCATTCTTGTCTTTAGGCAAAGGCACCAATTCCCATGTAGCATTTGCTTCCAAGGCATCCATTTCTTCATCCATGGCTTTCTCCCATTTTTCTTTTCCCATGGCTTGCTCAAAAGAAGTGGGTTCTGGTTCCTGTATCACTTTGACCATATAGGCATAGTGAATGGCTGTAAATCCATCATATTTCAGCCTATCCACAGGATACCTAGCTCTAGTAGACCTGTGCAAAATAGGCTCACTTCTAGGTGCTCTCAAAACATCCCTGGTCTTCTGTACTCCAGGTGTAACATCAGAAGGAATACCCAACTCATCATCAATGCTCTGTTCTAAGCCACTGGATTCACCATCCACATAAGAGTGACCTGCATTCACATCAAACATCAGCTGATCTACCTTCTCTTTTCCTTTTTGTGATACCTGCATACTACTATCTGCATTGCTTTGAGTGTTAGATATCAATGCTCCACTCTCGTGTAACTACGCGGGAACTAGCTAACTCTACTTCTAAGCCCCCCATATGAGGAGAAGGCATTTGAGTAGCTTGGTTATTCGGTAGGTCCTGGTTTGGACACCAGATGGGGGCCATGTGTGGCCTGATGGCTGGACAGCTTCAGATAGAGTTGGCACACTGCCAACTAGGCTACATGCAAGTGCAGGAAGGCATCCCTTGGCTAACCACACTAAGGGTAGACGGAGCATTTCCCGGGGCAGCCCATTCTCAGGTTGCGGGGCCTGTTTGGAGCCTTAGATGATCTCGGATGGTTGTGGGCTGAACGGACTCCGTAGGTTAGTTGCTCTATTTTGCGCACCAGTTCTATTGTATGGTCGGTGGTCAACCCCTAGTCGACCGTTTTGGGCAGACTGGGTCAGCCACCCAATTGAGCCTAACTAACTACGACTGGTGGCTATATAAAAGCAAGCCCATGAAGCCCTTTTTATCACTGGCTACAGCAACCTTGATTCCTTAGCATTCAGCCTCCCTCTTCTACTATTTCCAGCATTCCATCGAAGCTTCTTTCACAGGAGCGCATGGCTGGGAAGTAGCACCATCTATTGTATCAGTTCTACAGTAATCAAATATTTGATTCTCCATACTATCTTGTTTTCTCTCTTGTGTATGAGATCCTGTTATTTGTTGAGCACAGACGTTGTATTATATTCTTACATGGTATCAGAGCCTGGACTCTAGCAAGAAGATTTGGTAGTGTGTTTCTGTTTGCGAGCAGATTGTGAGAGATGGCCCAGCCTCCAAGACTACGAATCCCACCGTTCGGCAAAAGCGGAAAGTTGGACGGCTCTAAGTATCCTCTCTGGAAGTTCAAGATGAAGACCATCCTAAGCGCATATGAGCTTTGGGACACTGCTACTGGGGTGGACGTGAGGCGATCTAGCCAATGCAGGACAACAGATAGTACCAATTGCAGATGAGATTCTCGCGTGGACAAGAAGAAATGTAGATGCGCTGTGTTATATTGTTTGCAGTGTTAGTGATTCTGTCATGGCATTAATTCAACATGTCACCACAGCGGAGGAGGCATGGACGGTCTTGAAAAATCAAGACGAGACCACTAATCAGAAGCGGATTAAGAATTTGAAGATTCAACTCGTGAATGAGAAGTTGTCTGAGTCTGAAGCGGCATAGAAGTTCATCACCAGGGTGAAGAATCTGCGCGATCAGATGACTGCGATTGGCATCACCATCACCAGTGAGAATCTAGCACAAAGGTGCATACGGATTCTCCCACCAAAGTACGACGGTCTTGTTATGGTGCTAAACATGCAAAACAAAAATCCTCAACTTTGAGGATTTCAGCACGATGCTTCTAAAGGAGGAGATGCGTCAAAAGATGAGGATTAAAGAAGATTTGGCTTTCTGGACCGGATCAAAGAAAGGTAAGGGTAAGGAATCTGGTAACCCATCTTCTTCTGATGATAAAAAGAGAAAGAATAAGATCAAGTGCTTCTATTGCAACAAGGCAGGGCACAAGCAGAATGAGTGCCGAAAGAAGATTGCAGATGAGAAGAACGGAGTAAAGAAAGAGTCCAACAACAGCGCGCAGGTAGTACCAATAGAGCTATTTTTAGCAATTGAGGAGATTTGCATGGAGGCAGTTCATGTACCTGCAGATGAACCTTGGATCATTGACAGTGGTGCATCATGCCACATGATCAGTCGGAAGGATTGGTATACCTCTCTACAGCCGGTAGGAATGACATCACGGTAGCAGTCGGTAATGATGCAAAATGTCTAGCAAAAGGAAAAGGTATGATTGCTCTCAAGCCAGATGGAGTTGTAAAACAGTTGTCCGATGTTCTTTATGTGCCAAATATCAAGAGAAACTTGTTGTCCATTTCTGCAATCACGGATCGGGACCTCAAAGTTCAATTCGATAAGAATGGTGCATAGATCCTTGATCTTCAAGGAAAGGTCATTGGTAAAGGTACACGGTGCAACAACATTTATGAACTCTCAGCCTTTAGTGCTCGAGCAGATGTGAAGAACACTAAGCTGTGGCATGAGAGGTTTGGTCATCTAAACCTTAGTTCTTTGAAGGAGATGCATAAAAGTGGAATGATTGCAAACCTACCAGAAATTTCAGATCTGCCCGATGTATGTGAAGCTTGCATGATGAGCAAGCAGCATCGGCAGCCCTTTCCTAAAGAGGCCAGCAGAGCAAAGGCTCCTCTACGTTCACATGGACCTCTGTGGAAAGATGGAGACAGAAGCTTTGGGTGGTTCCTTCTACTTCATGACGCTGATCGACGACTACAGTAGAAGGATATGGATATACTTCCTGAAGACGAAAGACGAGGCTTTCAGTAGGTTCAAGGAATGGCATGTAATGGTCGAGAAAGAATCGGGGAGGAAGGTGAAGAAGCTGAGATCAGATAGAGGTGGAGAGTTCACATCAACTGAATTCAAAAGTTACTGCAAAAGTCATGGAATCAAGAGAAAGAAACCCGTGCCACATACATCACAGCAAAATGGAGGAGCAGAACGCAAGATTCGCATCATCTGCGAAATGGGCCGGAGTATGATGAAAGGGAAAGATTTGCCAAATAATTTATGGGCTGAAGCATGTAACACTGTAGTTTACATCCTCAATCGTAGCTACACGAAGGCTGTGAACGAGACGACTCCACTGCAAGCCTTTATGAAGATAGTGGGAGAGAAGGAAGGAGTCTCACTTGCGGCTTTCTCACATACACAATGGGGGAATACACACAAAGGTGGAGGCTAAAAACACTTTTCCTCTTCTTAGTTGTGTAAGCCAAAAAGAACTCTAGTACAAAGAAATAGAAGAACCCTATATGTGGGTCTTAAACCAAACTCAGCTAACTAAGGTGGCATACTAATTGAGCCACGAACTAGAGTACATAAGGATAGCTATCATCCAGCTATTATAAATGGGTGGTGTACCAACCGCATCTGCAGCTAACAAGTCGTGACATAAATGCACAACGGTCACCCTGGCATATCACGAGTGGAGCTCGATATCTCAACACTCCCCCTCGAGCTCAATCCCAATTCCTGCACACCAAGCAGGTATCTGAACTTGCGCAGCTTCTCTGCGCCCAATGCCTTCGTGAATATGTCAGCTACTTGATCCTCTGTGCTGACATAAACTAGATCAATAAGACCTAGTAAAACCTTTTCCCGCACATAGTGATAATGCACCTCAATGTGCTTTGTTCTAGCATGATAGACTGGGTTATTTGCCAAGTGTATACTGCTCATGTTGTCACAATGAATGACAACTGGCCCATCTGTAGACTGATGCATATCATAAAGTAGTTTTTGCAACCAAGCTACCTCACATGCAGCCATTGCTGCACCCCTGTACTCAGCCTCTGTGCTCGACAAGGAAACTGTAGGCTATTTCTTGTTGCTCCAAGTGACTGCAGCACTCCCAAAAGAGAACACACATCCATTGGTAGATCATCTATCAGAAATACTACCAGCCCAATTAGCATCAGTGTATCCGTGCAACTGTATCTGAACCCCAACCTCATAAAATAGTCCATACTGCAATGTGGACTTCACATACCTGAGTATGCATCGAGCCACATCCAAATGCGGTTTCCTTGGAGCCTACATAAACTGACTTACCAATCCAATAGCATATCTCAAATCTAGCTTGGTAATAGCCATATAAATCAAACTTCCTACTATGCGTCTGTACATAGTAGGGTCTTCCAAAAGCTCACCTGCATCTGTGCTCAGCTTCACATTCTGCTCCAAAGGAACTGAAATAGGCTTACAGCTTGTCATCCCATATTTGGATAGCATGTCCAATCCATACTGCCTCTGCAAGAGCCGTATCCTACTTGGTGATCTAATCACCTCAATGCCCAAGAAATAACACAGCTCTCCCAAATCCTTCATCTCAAACTTCTGCTTCAATAGCATTTTCACATGAAGGATATCTTCATCACTATCACCTATGATGATCAAATCATCAACATAAATGACAAGCAGCATAATACCTTTCTTTGTTTTTCTCACATAAAGTGAGAAATCTGCCTTGGAAATCCGAAAGCCAATAGTGACAAGATACTGTCCTATCTTATCAGACCATGCTCTAGGTGCTTGCTTCAAGCCATACAAGGCTTTCTTCAACCTGCAAACAAGCTCAAAATGAACAGCATGAACATAACTTGGTGGCTGCTCCATAAAGACCTCTTCTTGCAAATCACCATGCAAGAAGGCATTCTTTACATCCATCTGATGTAAAGACCATCCCTTTGATGCAGCCATAGCAATGACTGCTCTTATAGTTGCCATCCTTGCAACTGGACTGAATGTTTCTTCATAATCAATGCCATATGTCTATGCATACCCCTTGACAACTAATCTTGCCTTGTATCTGTTCACAGAACCATCTGCATTGTGCTTCACTTTATAAACCCACTTATAGCCAATTGCATTCTTGTCTTTAGGCAAAGGCACCAATTCCCATGTAGCATTTGCTTCCAAGGCATCCATTTCTTCATCCATGGCTTTCTCCCATTTTTCTTTTCCCATGGCTTGCTCAAAAGAAGTGGGTTCTGGTTCCTGTATCACTTTGACCATATAGGCATAGTGAGTGGCTATCAATCCATCATATTTCAGCCTATCCACAAGATACCTAGCTCTAGTAGACCTGCGCAAAATAGGCTCACTTCCAAGTGCTCTCAAAACATCCCTGGTCTTCTTTACTCTAGATGTAACAACAGAAGAAATACCCAACTCATCATCAATGCTCTGTTCTGAGCCACTGGATTCACCATTTACATAAGAGTGACCTGCATTCACATCAAACATGGGCTGATCTACCTTCTCTTTTCCTTTTCATGATACCTGCATACCACTATCTGCAATGCTTTGAGGAGATTCTCCTGATCTCAATCTGCCTGTCCATGGCGAAGTATGTGAACCACTACTAGAGGACACTACAGGTCCACTAATATTTTGTGATTGCTGTTGTGAATTCTATGCAGCATTACCATTTTGTGCATCTACATCATCAATCACATTTACTGGTTTATACCAGCTGCTCATCTCATAAAAAACATCTCTGCTCACTGTAAACTTACCAGTAGAAGGGTTATAGCATCTATACCCTTTCTGCTGCAGAGAATAACGAATAAAGATGCACTTCTCAGCTTTTGGATCCAACTTGGACCTCAACTCATCTGGCACATGAACATAGGCAATGTAACAAAAAATTTTCAAATGAGAAATATCTGGTTTCCTACCAGTATACATCTCCTTTGGCATCATGCCATGTATTGCTGCAGTGGGAGTCCTGTTCTTTATGTAAACTGCTGTAGCAACTGCTTCAGCCCAATAATAATCTGGTAGGACTTTTTCATTTAGCATGGCCCGAGATACCTCTCCAATATGCCTATTTTTCCTTTCTGCAAGCCCATTTTGCTGTGGGGTATGACTGCATGAATATTGCTGCTTTATGCCATGCTCCTGCAGGAACCTTGCAAACTCATTTGAGAGGTACTCTCCCCCTCCATCTGACCTTAGGCATTTTATTTGCAAGCCTGTTTCTTTTTCAACCATAGCTTTAAAAGCTTTGAAATTCCCAAACACTTCACTTTTCTTTTTCATAAAATGCACCCAAACTTTTCTGCTGTAGTCATGAATAAAAGTGACAAAGTAATGACAGCCTCCAATAGATGCAGCTTTAGTAGTCCCCACATCAGAGTGGATTAATTCGAATGGCTTCTTACTCTCTTGAACATGTCTAGGAAATGGTTTCCTTGCCTGTTTTCCAAATTGACAGGCTTCACATACCTTATGCATTTTTGCAACCTTGAATTTAGGCAATCCTGCAACAATGCTTTTTGGGCCTGCATTGATTTAAGTCACTGTACATTAACATGACCAATGCGTTTATGCCAGATATTAATATCTGCAAATACACCGGTCCCATGTGAAAACATTGCTGCACTCAATTCGGGCATGTCCGCATCCAGCGTAAACATCCTACCCTTCTTCTTTCCTTTTGCTATCAAGCGACCATTATTTTTCATATCCTCAACAAAGCATCCATGAGGATTAAATCTGACTTGCAAGCCCTGCTCAACCATTTGACCAATAGAAACTAGGTTCTTGGTGATATTCGGGACATGAAATACATCAGACAGGTATTTCCTTTTCCCATCCTGCATAGACAAAGGAATTTTACCAATCTGCACAATAGGATGTGCAGTATCATCACCAGTCTCCACAAATCCTAGTCTTTCCATTTTCCTTACATCTTGCATCCATTCTACATGACCTATCATGTGGTTTGATGCACCTGAGTCAACATACCACACATCATTTCTTTCTTCTGCATTTGTCACAGAATTGGTCATGTGCTACACCATAAATAGATGCTCATTTCTGTCATCATCATAAATAGTTGCCTTGCTGTAATTTTCCATTCATAATGTCATTTTGCTTTTTGTAGTAGTCTTTAGCCATATGACCCATTTTACCACAGTAGTAGCATTCAACATTACTGTTTGCATTTTGGCCTCTCTGCCATCCACCATGACCTCTTTGGCTCCCCCAGCCTCTAGAGTTACCATGTCCTCCTCCAAAGGACTGGTTTTCTTGAGTTTGCTGCATATTCTGATTTCTACCATGGCCTCCAGATTGGCCTCCTCTACCTCTGCCTCTACCTCTTCCAGCATTTGAGTAGAAGATAGTTTCTTTTGAAGTTCCTCCTGAAGAATATTCACCACCATTTCTCTACTCTTCAGAAATTAGAAGAGTAAACAACTCCTCAAAATCAAGAAATTTTTCATGGACGGCAATGGATGTCCAGAACTATGCATAATCCTTTCCTAGACCATTCAAGGTCACAGAAACTAGATCATCATCTTCCACTGGTGACCCAATGGAAGCAAGTGCATCTGCAATTTTCTTCACCTTCATGTGGTAGTCATTGATGCTCATATTTTCTCTCTGCACATTGTGCAACTCTTGCTTGAGCTGCATTTTCCTGACTTGCGTATTTGTGCTATACATTTTTGCCAAAGTATCCCATGCCTCCTTTGGTGTACTTGCATCTTGAATATGCACAATCATAGAATCCGAAATACTAATAGACAGCCAGTACATAAATTTTCTGGCTCTCTCATGCCATCCTTTAAATGCCTGCATTTCTTGTTGATTGGGAACATTAGGAAGAACTGGTTCTTCTTCATTTCTTGTAATGAACTCCCAATAGCCTTTTCCCATAAGGAAATTCGTCATTCTAAACTTCCATGCTTGGAAGTTGTTCTTGTCAAGCTTTTCAGTGACAATCTGTGAAAGAGAATCAGACGCCATTACAGAACACTGCAAAATATTCTGTCACTGCAAAAAACATAGCTTCTGCCTCACACGGGCAAATCTGCAAAACTGACGAAAGTGGTATTTGACCGCATAGTCACTTCCTAGTGATGATTTTGCATCAACAAGCAATGAGGATGATTCTGCAACTCCCAATATCTTTGTGCACAGGCATACGATGCAATTTCTGTGGCAAATTTTCACGAACCTGCAGAGCAGTGGTCGCACAATAAAAATAGGGCCTTTTTCTCAGTGCTTGTGGAGAACTTCCGCCTCCAAAATGGGCCCTGAAATGGCATATATTGCCCTCTCACCACACCGCGAAGGGTGTCTTAATCTGAGACAATGTAGTCTTGCACTTTTCGGTTGTGCTACCTATAGAGATTTGCTCCCAAACTCAAAAAAGGAAAGCAACACTGGTCCTCTTACCAAGACACTGCGAACTTGGTTTGCTTTCTTGAGCTCCTTACCATGAACCAGGCTCTGATACCATGTGAAGATAGTGGGAGAGAAGGAAGGAGTCTCACTTGCGGCTTTCTCACATACACAATGGGGGAATACACATAAAGTTGGAGGCTGAAAACAATTTTCCTCTTCTTAGTTGTGTAAGCCAAAAAGAACTCTGGTACAAAGAAATAGAAGAAACCTATATGTGGGTCTCAAACCAAACTGAGCTAACTAAGGTGGCATACTAATTGAGCCACGAACTAGAGTACACAAGGATAGCTGTCATCTAGCTATTATTCATGGGCACTGTACCAACCGCATCTGTAGCTAACAAGTCGATGACATATATGCACAATAGTCACCCTGGCATATCTCAACAGCCTTTTCTCGTAAGAAACCTTCAGCTGCACATTTTAGAGTTTTTGGATGTGACTGTTTTGTGCATGTCCTTGATGCTACTAGGACCAAATGGGAACCGAAGAGCCGAAAGTGTATTTTCTTGGGCTACAGCGAAGAGGCAAAGGGTTACCATCTCTATAACCCTGTTACCAAGAAGGTAATTGTAAGTCGTGATGTGGTCTTCTCAGAACAGCCACATCAATTGGAGGAGGATGCTTCCTTCCCAGACAACCAGGACCAGGATATCCATCCAATACCGCCACCAATAGCAGACCGAACTCCCCCAACGGTGCTTGGGAGGATTCAAGACAAAGAAGATGAAGAAGAGCTTGCAGAACCACAACGGCAATGGCCATTCCCAAAGTGGGTAAAGTAGATTTTGGATGGCAGAAAACCTCCAGCCATTGAGGGGGAACCATTCGAACACTGCCGGTCCAAGAGATTAGAGGAGCAAAGAAGGGCGCAGAAACACTTGGTCAACTATGCTTTGATGATAGAAGTGATCCGTGCTCATGAACCCAAGTGTCTTGAAGAGGCACAGGGCGATGATAGGTGGATGGAGGCTATGCAGTCAGAGTATGGCTCCATAATGAAGAACAACACTTGGGACCTTGTGGATCGACCACCAAAGCGGAAGGTAATCGGAACCAAGTGGGTGTACAAGATCAAGTACAAGTCCGATGGTACGTTGGATAAGTACAAGGCTCGGCTCATGGCAAAAGAATTTGCATAGGTATATGGTTTTGATTATTAGGATACTTTTTCTCCCACAGCTCGACTAACCACAATTCGTGGTGTTTTGGCTTTAGCTGCCCAGGGAAGTTGGCCCGTGTTTCAGATGAATGTGAAATCCGCCTTTCTAAATGGAGATCTCAAGGAGGAGGTATACATGGAACAACCACCAGGTTTTGAGATCCCCGGTTCAACAGGTAAAGTCTGCAAACTACAGAAGGCACTTTACGGGCTGAAACAGGCCCCACGAGCATGGTACCAGTGAATTGATGCCTACTTTCTACAAAACGGGTTCAGGAGGAGCCCATCTGATGCAAATTTGTATATTTTCAGAGAAGGAGGTAGGTGTATGATCATGGTCCTTTATGTGGACGACCTTGTCATAATAGGGAACCATGAAGAGAAGATCTCACAGACAAAGCATTTGCTAGGAAGAGAGTTTGAAATGACAGACTTCGGACTGATGCATTTTTGTTTGGGGATTGAAGTTTGGCAGGAGCCGAAACAGATCTTCATTTCACAGCTAAAGTATGCTGGAGAGATACTAAAGGCATTTGGCATGGCTGAGTGCAAAACAGTTGGTACCCCTATGGAGGTTGATGCGAAGCTCTCAAACGAGGATTCATCACCACTGGTGGACGAAGCGAAGTACAGAAGGCTTGCGGGTAGCTTGATTTACCTATGCAACACACGGTTGGACATCAGCTTTGTGGCTGGTGTACTTAGCAGGTTTTCTAATAAGCCCCAAGAGAACCATTGGAGGGCAGGGATGCGGGTGCTGAAATACATCAAAGGCACACTTGATTATGGCATCACCTATACCAAGGGCAACATTTGACTGGATTCTGTGATTCGGATTGGGCAGGAGACGTGGACAGTAGGAGATCAGTGATAAGGTACTGTTTCTCACTTGGATCTGGAGTTGTGTCATGGGTTAGCAAGAAGCAACACACAGTTGCTCTTTCTTCTACCGAGGCCGAGTACAAATCTGCATGCTTTGCTTCTTTCGAGGCAGTGTGGTTGAGGAGGATTTTGGGGGACATGGGCACAGTTCATAACAAGCCTATGCAGTTATCATGTGATAATCAGAGTTGCATGGTGATTGCAAAGAACCCGGTGTTCCACGCTCACACAAAACACATTGAGATTCAATATCACTTGCGCGAGTTGATCATGGATGGAGACATTGACTTAGTATACTGTTCGACTACAGAGAATGTTGCAGACATCTTCACGAAGGCTCTTGGAAGAGACTTGCTGGAGAGGCATCTTCATCGACTTGGCATTGGGTCGAAAAGGTAAGTTCACTTGCAGGTGGACATTGAGGGGGGGTGTTAGATATCAATGCTCCACTCTCGTGTAACTACGCGGGAACCAGCTAACTCTACTTGTAAGCCCCCCATATGAGGAGAAGGCATTTGAGTAGCTCAGTTATCCGGTAGGTCCTGGTTTGGACACCAGATGGGGGCCATGTGTGGCCTGATGGCTGGACGGCTTCAGATAGAGTTGGCACACCGCCAACTAGGCTACATGCAAGTGTGCGAAGGCATCCCTTGACTGACCACACTGAGGTTAGACAGAGCATTTCTTGGGGCAGCCCACTCTCGGGTTGCAGGGCCCGTTTGGAGCTTCAAATGATCCCGGATGGCTGTGGGCCGAACGGTGACCGTAGGTTAGTTGGTATTTTTTGCGCACTGGTTCTATCATATGGTCAGTGGCCTATTTCAAGACCAACCCCCAGTCGACCGTTTTGGGCAGACTAGGTTGGCCACCCAATTGAGCCTAACCGACTATGACTGGTGGCTATATAAGAGCAAGCCCGTGAAGCTCATTTTATCATTGGCTATAGAAACCTTGATTCCTTAGCATTCAGCCTCCGTCTTCTACTATTTCCAGCATGCCATCGAAGCTTCTTTCATAGGAGCGCACGGTTGGGAGGTAGTGCCATCTATTGTATCAGCTCTATAGTAATCCAATTTTTGATTCTCCATACTATCTTGTTTTCTCTGTTGTGTATGAGATCCTGTTATCTGTTGAGCACAGATGTATTATTATTTTCTTACATTGAGGAGATTCTCCTAATCTCAATCTACCTGTCCATGGCGAAGTATGTGAACCACTACTAGAGGACACTGCAGGCCCACTAATATTTTGTGATTGCTATTGTGAATTCTGTGCAGCATTACCATTTTGTGCATCTACATCATCAATCACATTTATTGGTTTATACCAGTTGCTCATCATATCAAAAACAACATCTCTGTTCACTGTAAACTTACGAGTAGAAGGGCTATAGCATCTATACCCTTTCTGCTACAGAGAATAACCAATAAAGATGCACTTCTCAGCTTCTAGATCTAACTTGGACCTCAACTCATCTGGCACATGAACATAGGCAATGCAACCAAAAATTTTCAAATGAGAAATATCTGGTTTCCTACTAGTATACATCTCCTCTGGCATCATGCCATGTATTATTGCAGTGGGAGTCCTGTTCATTATGTAAACTGCTATAGCAACTGCTTCAGCCCAATAATAATCTGGTAGGACTTTTTCATTTAGCATGGCCTGAGATACCTCTCCAATATGCCTGTTTTTCCTTTCTGCAAGTCCATTTTGCTGTGGGGTATGACTGCACGAATATTGCTGCTTTATGCCATGCTCTTGTAGGAACCTTGCAAACTCATTTGAGAGGTACTCTCCCCCTCCATCTGACCTTAGGCATTTTATTTACAGGCTTGTTTCTTTTTCAACCATAGCTTTAAAAGCTTTGAAATGCCCAAACACTTCACTTTTCTTTTTCATAAAATACACCCAAACTTTTCTGTTGTAGTCATCAATAAAAGTGACAAAATAATGACAGCCTCCAATAGATGCAGCTTTAGTAGTCCACACATCAGAGTGGATTAATTCCAATGGCTTCTTACTCTCTTGAACATGTCTAGGAAATGGTTTCCTTGCCTGTTTTTTAAATTGATAGGCTTCACATAACTTATGCATTTTTGCAACCTTGAATTTAGGCAATCCTGCAACAATATTTTGGGCCTGCATTGATTTAAGTCGTAGTACATTAACATGACCAATGTGTTTATGCCAGATATCAATATCTACAGCTACACCGGTCCCATGTGCAAACATTGCTACACTCAATTCAGGCATGTCCGCATCCAACGTAAACATCCTACCCTTCTTCTTTCCTTTTGCTATCAAGCGACCATTATTTTTCATATCCTCAACAAAGCATCCATGAGGATTAAATCTGACCTGCAAGCCCTGCTCAACCATTTGACCAATAGAAACCAAGTTCTTGGTGATATTTGGGACAGGAAATACATCAGATAGGTATTTCTTTTTCCCATCCTGCATAGACAAAGGAATTTTACCAGTCTGCACAATAGGATGTGCAGTATCATCACCAGTCTCCACAATTCCTAGTCTTTCCATTTTCCTTGCATCTTACATCCATTCTGCATGACCTGTCATGTGGTTTGATGCACCTGAGTCAACATACCACACATCATTACTTTCTTCTGCACTTGTCACAGAAATTGTCATGTGCTGCACCATAAACAAATGCTCATTTCTGTCATCACCCTGTCTACTAGAGGATGCATAATTGTCTTGCTGCAATTTTCCATTCATGATGTCATTCTGCTTTTTGTAGCAGTCTTTAGCCATATGACCCATTTTACCACAATAGTAGCATTCAACATTGCTGCTTGCATTTTGGCCTCTCTACCATCCACCACGACCTCTTTGGCTCCCCCCGCCTCTAGAGTTACCACGTCCTCCTCCAAAGGATTGGTTTTCTTGAGTTTGCTTCATATTCTGATTTCTACCACGGCCTCCAGATCGGCCTCCTCTACCTCTGCCTCTACCTCTTCTAGCATTTGAGTAGAAGACAGTTTCTTTTGAAGTTTCTCCTGAAGAAGATGCACCACCATTTCTCTACTCTTCAAAAACTAGAAGAGCAAACAACTCCTCAAAATCAGGAAATTTTTCACGGACGGCAATGGATGTCCGGAACTGTGCATAATCCTTTCCTAGACCATTCAAGGTCATAGAAACTAGATCATCATCTTCCACTGGCGACCCAATGGAAGCAAGTGCACCTGCAATTTTCTTCACCTTCATGTGGTAGTCATTGATGCTCATATTTTCTCTCTGCACATTGTGCAACTCTTGCTTGAGCTGCATTTTCTTGGCTTGCGTATTTGTGCTGTACATTTTTGCCAAAGTATCCCATGCCTCCTTTGGTGTACTTGCATCTTGAATATGCACAATCATAGAATCTAAAATACTAATAGACAGCCAGTACATAACTTTTCTGGCTCTCTCATGCCATCCTTTAAATGCTTGCATTTCCTGTTGATTGGGAACATTAGGAAGAACTGGTTCTTCTTCATTTCCTGAAATGAACTTTTGATAGCCTTTTCCCATAAGGAACTTCGTCATTCTAAACTTCTATGCTTGGAAGTTGTTCTTGTCAAGCTTTTTAGTGACAATCTATGAAAGAGAATCAGATGCCATTACAAAACACTGTAAAATATCCAGCCATTGCAAAAAACACAGCTCTTGCCTCACACGGGCAAATCTGCAAAACTGACAAAAGTGGTATTTGACCACACAGTCACTTCCTAGTGACAATTTTGCATCAACAGGCAATAAGGATGATTTGTAACTCCCAATATCTCTGTGCACAAGCATACGATGCAATTTTTGTGGCAACTTTTCACCGACCTATAGAGAAGTGGTCGCACAGCAAAAACAGGGTCTTTTTCTCAGTGCTTGCGGAGAACTTCTGCCTCCAAAATGGGCCCCAAAATGGCCCCGTAGCATATATTGCCCTCTCATCACACCGGGAAGGGCGTCTCAATCTGAGACAATGCACTCTTGCACTTTTCAGCTGTGCTACCTGCAAAGATTTGCTCCCAAACTCGTAAAAGGAAAGCAACACTGGTCCTCTTACCAGGACACCGTGAACTTGGTTTGCTTTCTTGAGCTCCTTACCATGAACCAGGCTCTGATACCATGTGAAGATAGTGGGAGAGAAGGAAGGAGTCTCACTTGCGGCTTTCTCACATACACAATGGGGGAATACACACAAAGGTGGAGGCTGAAAACAATTTTCCTCTTCTTAGTTGTGAAAGCCAAAAGAACTCAAGTACAAAGAAATAGAAGAACCCTATATGTGGGTCTCAAACCAAACTCAGCTAACTAAGGTGGCATACTAATTGAGCCACAAACTAGAGTACATAAGGATAGCTATCATCCATATTCATGGGCGGTGTACCAACCGCATCTGCAGCTAACAAGTCAGTGACATAAATGCACAACGGTCACCCTGGCATATCACGAGTGGAGCTCGATATCTCAATAGCTGGCAATAGCAAGCCCTCCCCAAGACTATTATTTTAGACTTGATAATCACAAAATTAGATATAGGGATAAAACAAGTATCCTTTGTAAGAATTGTTGCCCCCCCCATACTCTAGAGATAGTAGAGACATGATGGCAAGTATTTCATATGATATCCAGTTTCTTGGATCCTTAGTGCTTTAACAATGCACTTGGCAATGAGGCATTGTTACATGTATGAACAAAAATCATATATAATACAAAGTGTTGTTTCATTTATTGTTAAGATTTTTTAAATTAAGTATGCACCTCTAGATTGATGGCTCTCTATGGTCTATGAATGATAAAGCGATAAATATTTGTAATTTTAAATTTGTGTGGATATTTGTATATTTGTATTGTGCAAGACAAAGAGTGTGTGATCTTGAGATAGATAGCAATTAGAGCATGCAAGAGAGACTGAGAGAGAGAGAGAGAGAGAGAAGTCGAGAGTACAATAAGTGACACAAATAATGCACCTGGCCATGAGACAAAGTTAGATGTATGAATAGAGAGGGAGACAGAGAGAGAGAGCAGTCAAGGACACAAAGGGCCTCTTAGAGACAAAGGGAGGGGGAGGGATACAAAGGGAGACAGAGAGAGTTAAGATTGCATTTATGTTGGAACACTGAAAAGAAAGAGTAGAGTGGACACAAACTCAGAATACTTGCTTATAGAATGAAGAAGAAAGAGGTCCTTAAGTAGGCACCTCATACAAGGTCACTGACATCACTGATGACCTCAAAGCTCCACAATCATCTCCTCAATCTGCTCCTAGATTCACTCAATCATCCTATGTGGCTTTTCCACCACCTAACTGTGCTTGTGGGCACCTAACTGTGCCTCTAGCACTCACACATAGAAACATAAGGTGTGCCTGAGGCATACACCTTGAGATATCCCAACAAACCCCCCCTCAAGGAGATGCCTCAGGCTATGTCAAGGATACATCTAGTCTCATAGTTTCTCATGCCATCTCATGGTGGTCAAGGATAAATCTATGGCTAGGTTCTCATGCTAGCAAGGGTTTCCTTGGGTGTAAGGTAAATAGAAAGGGATACAAACAGACCTTCCAATGGTTATCTCTCCTACATGTACATGCACACAATGTCTGTAGGAGGTACCATGGAACAAACATACACATGGCCTACATCATAAGGTGACCAGAGGTGTTCACAAAACACAACACACAATAATTTATTTTCATTCATTTTGGAGGACTATCCAGGCTGAGTACCTTGACATAAAAAGAGTGATCTGGAGCATACATAGAGATAATTTAAAATGCATAATCTTCAAAGGATGCCTCATCTTGTGGAGGCTCATTAACTGTAAGTAGATTTGCATTTTCTGTCTTTGCTTTGGCTCTGCAGAACTTCTCACTATGGTTGTTTTTGCCACAGTGCTTACATGGATTAACTTTGAAGCAGTCCTTTGAAAGGTGATTTGTCTTTCCACAGTGATTGCAAGGAGAGTACTTGCCCTTCTGGAATTTCATAACATAAGCAGTGTCATTGCCTTTCCTTAACTCCATGTGTCTTTCTTCTTCTTGGAGAGCTGAGATAATGCCTTCAAGGTTTGGATTGGGAAGATTCTTCAAAGTGCTTACAATGTGATCAAAGCTTTCAGGCATACTCTTAAGTAGTACTGCCATAGCATCATCAGGGGTGATAGGAGAGTTGATAGAAGCTAACTGAGTCATAAGACTCCGCATATAGTTGACATGGGCAGCTAAAGTAGTATCACTTGCCATCTTTAATTCAAAGAAAGAGATTTTAAGTGATAGTTTAGAAATATGAGAGCTTGCACCAAAAATCAAATCTAGCTTCTGCCATGCTTCCGATGGAGACTCCAAAGTCAGATATATGATGTATGTAATCATCACCCAAAGCTAAAGCAATTATACCATATGCTTTTTCTTCTCTTGCTGGATCCCTTGCCGGTCGTGTCGGAGCTGAAGATTCCCCAGCATTTGAGGCCGTAGAAGAAGCAGTAGGAGTAGATTTGACAAGTCCCCATAAGTTCTCCCGCATTAATGCAAATTTTACCTTCATTTGCCATGTATGGAACCCCTTTCCATTGAACTTCTCAAGATTATATATGGTAGCCATGAGAGGGTCTAACCCAGATATTGGGCAGTGTCTATCTCTCTTACAAGGCAAAAATAACTGAAAGACTTCCAAAATATGAGCACTTAATGTAGCAAATAGTAGTGACTAGATTTCAAACAATGATGCTTCTTCTTACATGCTTCATAGAAGTGGATGAAATAAAAATTTTCCAATCAAAACCAGGTCTAGCAAGTCAAAACAAAACTGAATCCACACTTGTACTGAAGTTATTGAAAGCTTCAAAAAACCAGAAATGCTAGAGTAGCATTTTATGTAGCATCATCTTCAAAAACTTGTCCAAAACTGTCAAAACTGAAAAGCTGAACTTGGAGGGCTTGTAGCTCACTCTTCAAAGCAAGGAAAAGAGGGCTTTCTGAAGCAAAAGAAAGCTCATATACCAGAGAAGGTCCAGCACAGAGGTTGGACGAAATGGTGCGCACTTTTGCCCGGGAGAGTTGCTACAGGCTGAAACTGAGTTTTGACGATTTCTCCCTCGTTACTGAACCAAATGACCTGAAAAATGGCTCAAAATCTACTCCTAAGAGGGCTCAGGCAATGGCGGAGTATGCAGGGAGTATTGAGCAACAGAAGAAATTCGCTGTTTGGAGAATGGCAGCCACCACAGACGTTTTTTCTTCAATTGCTTGCAGGTGGAAGTTCGCCCATACTAGAGGAGTTTCCAGCTCAGAGGGTTTGGGCAATGGCTGTTTGTAGATGGAGAACCAAGCTCTCAAAGATTTTGGGAAGAAAGAGGAAAATGGAGAAGAAGAAGATGAAGAAGAAGATGATGATGTGGTAGAAATGGGCTCAAGGGGGATCAAAGGGCTCTGATACCATGTTGGAACACTGAAAAGAAAGAGTAGAGTGGACACAAACTCAGAATACTTGCTTATAGAATGAAGAAGAAAGAGGTCCTTAAGTAGGCACCTCATACAAGGTCACTGACATCACTGATGACCTCAAAGCTCCACAATCATCTCCTCAATCTGCTCCTAGATTCACTCAATCATCCTATGTGGCTTTTCCACCACCTAACTGTGCTTGTGGGCACCTAACTGTGCCTCTAGCACTCACACATAGAAACATAAGGTGTGCCTGAGGCATACACCTTGAGATATCCCAACAATTTATTCATTTGCACCTCTAAGTTGAGAAAGAGAAAAATACAAAAGTTAATTAAGGTCTTTGAGAGACTAAAACATTGAAAAAAAATTACCCAGATACAACTGATCCAAAGGGTGGATCCGCTAACAAAATACAAAAAATGTATACATGAAATCAATGTCCATGACAATGGAGATGGAGACACAAAGAGAGAGATGGAGAGTGGGATAGAGAGAGAGAGAGGTAGAGAATGGGAAGAGAGAGAGAGAGAGTTAAGATTGCATTTATTCATTTGCACCTCTAAGTTGAGAAAGAGAAAAATAAGAAAGCTAATTAAGGTCTTTGAGAGACTATGAGATTGAAAAAAAACCCATATACAACTGATCCAAAGGGTGGAGCCGCTAACACAATACAAAAAGTGTATATGTAAAATCAATGTCCATGACATAGATAGCTAAGGACAACATGGCAACAAGATGATCATCGGGTGTCATAGAGAGAGAGAGAGACAGAGAGCAAATAGGGACACAAAGGGAGGGAAAGATATAGAGAGATAGAGAGAGAGCAAGGGAGAGGAGGGGAGAGAGAGAGAGAGAGAGAGAGAGAGAGAGCGCAATGAGGGACACAAAGGAAGGGAAAGAAAGAAAGATATATTAACATCCTCGGAAGACCTTGTGGGTCTAAGAGAGAGAGAGAGAGAGAGAGGGAGAGAGTGAGAGAGAGGAGAGGGAGATAGCTAAGGAGAGAGAGAGAGAGAGAGAGAGAGAGAGAGAGAGAGAGAGAGAGAGAGAGAGACTTTCCAAGGAAAAAGCAATAAAATATAAAAATATTGTAAGTAAGAGCATTTTTAAGGGCAATGTCCATTTATAAAGTACACTTCTAAGGTCATTTTCAAATTTTCAGTGTCCCACTCTTGAGTAACCTTGCATTCCACAGCCTCCTCTTTCGTCTTCCTGAGCATCGTCCTACACTCATGGCTTCCCCTAGAGAGGCTTTGGATGAGTGGATTTCATCCACTGATTCCCATGCCTCTGTAGATTAGGTTTATCCTATCTTCTGCAAAGCATTCCATCTTGAGTCACACTTGAGAGCTCTCCTTCCTGCTGATAATCCCTCTCTTGAATTTTTTGATGGACTTATCCATGGGCAATGTGTCGTGATTGCTAACTCCCCTCACCAATGGGTTTCATTGGATATTTTGAGCTCTTTTGACTAGAGTGCTAACTTCAAGAAGACACTAGGTAGGCCATTGATAATGTCCCTCTCTCTATCTCCATGAGTATGCTATTCCCATCAGGGATGATTCATCTTCCCCAATTCATTTGATCGGGAGAGATGCAACCCTTACCATTCTGCTTGCGAGACTAGCAAATTTGATGAGGATGTTGGCGAGCAGCCGAAGGGTCCTACATCCACAAGTGGTGGAGTAGGTCCATCAATAAGTGGTGGAGGAGATGACCTAAACCTAGACTTGGAGCCTGAGGAGCATACTATTAGCCTAGCTGAGGAGCAATTTGAAAGCGAGTTCATCTTATCTTTATATCTGACTCGTGCATATCCATCCTACTTATAATCCAGATGAGGTAGCAAGCAAGCCACACCTTGCTTCGATTGATCCAATCAGGATTGAGGGTGAGGAATACCTTACCCTATTGGAAGTGATGGAAGAAACCAGTCTCCGAGAGGACGAGGTGCTCTATCGACTCTCGAATGACACTTTTGATGATGTCATTGACTTTGATGCTCTAGTGAATCCAGCAACCAATGAGATTGCACGCTTTGATGACTCGAGCCTCACCAATCTGGAGGCAATCCAACTAACACATAAGGCAATCGAGGATGCCACACCAGAGTACGACATGTCCGATGAGCAGTTCATGAATTTGCAGAGGGAATTGTTCGGGGACAGAGATGAAGAAGTTGGCACTTCAAGCCAACATGAAGTTCAAGATCAGCCACAAAAGGGGGTCCAATTGGACACCGTAGTAGCTGATGCACTCCACAATGATGCAGAAAAGGTATGTAGCTTTGCCAGCTTCATCATGTGATTCAAAATCATCAGTATAATTCTAGGTTCCATTTTAGGAACAAAAATCATTGCTTTTTCTTCAACTGGTAGGTAATAAAAAATAGGGTTTAGGGTTTAGAGTAGAAAACCCAAGCAAAATTTATGACTTTTGAACCCGAAATCCACATATTTTTTTAATTCCCTAAATCAAATTTGGGAGGCCTCTGACACCCTAGCAACCATATCCATGGCTCTGGTCACATGATGTCAGATTTGGGGTTTCCAGTGGGGTTTTGGGCTTGAAAAAGATGGACATGGTTGCTAGGGTGTCATAGGCCTCCCAAATTTGATTTAGGGAATGAAAAATAAGATTGAGGGTTTAGGGTACAAAACCCAACCAAATGTTATGATTTTAAACCCGACATCCTACCACTATCACACTTGCCCTGCCACTTGCCCCTTACACATGCCCCTGCCACTTGCCCCTTCCATTCCATTTGTGTAAACAGGGATATGGTTTTTTCACAGATTAGAATCATATCTTTAAGAAATATTTTCTGGAAGGCCACTAGGACCCTAGCAACCATGCCCATAAATTTTATGCCCGAAATACCCCTACATAGGCCTAAATCTAACATTGCAAAAACTGGGCTCTGCCCGCATGATGTCAAATTTTGGGCTTGCGGGGGTATTTTGGGCATAAAATTTATGGGCATGGTTGCTACAGTCCCAGTGGCCTCCCAAATAAAAGTTCTTAAAGATATGATTTTTACTTGGAAAAAAAACCTTATTCTTATTAATTCTTGAAAAATGATATTTTATTAATTTATATAATCTTTGGATTTTGATGTAATATGTTGGTTGTTGTAGGATATTTTATGGGTTGATGAGTATGCCGGATGCAAGGGTGGAACCAGAGGGTCTTCTAGTGGGGGGGATGGAGTCGATGGGCCACTACATCAACAGAGTGGCTCAACACATTTTGGTGTTCCATCGACAATTATCGCCAGATGGAAAGATAAACATCATGAAGTTCAGGGTCTTCAGTCATCGGATGGTGAAGATGAGGCCCATCCATCCTACTACCAATCGTGTTGTTTTGATTAGGCATAGTGTAGCTTTATTTTTATTCTCAGACACATGATCTGGTCTGCTTCATAGTATTATAGCTATTGCAAGGCTAGCTAGCATTACAGATCCCTTGGCTATAGAGAATGAAATTGTGCAGCCCTCTCTACTTCAGCAAAGCAAAAAAGGGATCTGAGCCAAGCAGGAAGAAGCGTAGCCTAGAGTAGCTTATGCATTCAAGCTTTAATGATCTTTGTGATACTACTCAATGTAAATAAAGAATACCATTTTCAAATAATTTATAGTTCTAACATTGTTTCCTTTTCTAAGTAAAATTGGGTATTATTTCCTTTTGCATGTGTTGAGATATTGAGCTCCACTCGCGATATGCCAGGGTGACTGTTGTGCATTTATGTCACCGACTTGTTAGCTGGAGATGCGGTTGGTACACCACCCACGAATAATAGCTGGATGACAGCTATCCTTATCTACTCTAGTTTGTGGCTCAGTTAGTATGCCACCTTAGTTAGTTGAGTTTGGTTTGAGACCCACATATAGGGTTCTTCTATTTTCTTTTGTACTAGAGTTCTTTGGGCTTTCACAACTAAGAAGAGAAAAACTATTTTCAGCCTCCACCTTTGTGTGTATTCCCCCTATTGTGCATGTGAGAAAGTCGCAAGTGAGCTCCTTCCCTCTGTCCCACTATCTTCACATGGTATCAGAGCCTTGTTCATGGTAAGGAGCTTAAGAAAGCAAGCCAAGTTCGTGGTGTCCTGGTAAGAGGACCAGTGTTGCTTTCCTATTTCGAGTTTGGGAGCAAATCTCTGCAGGTAGCACAGCTAGAAGTGCAAGAGTGCACTGTCAGATTGAGACGCCCTTTGCGGTGTGGCGAGAGCGTAGTATATGCTGCGGGAAAGGGCGATGCCCTTAGTGACGTTATTTTTTTGATTCGAGGTCATTTCGGGGCCCGTTTTGGAGACGGAAGTTCTCCGCAGGCACTCAGAAAAAGGCCCTGTTTTTGCTGTGCGACCACTGTTCTGTGGGTCGGTGAAAAGATGCCACAGAAATTGCATCGTATGCCTTTGTGCAGAGATATTGGGAGTTGCAGATTCATGCTTATTACCTGTTGATGCAAAATCGTCACTAGGAAGTGACTGTGTGGTGAAATACCACTTTCGTCAGTTTTGCAGTTCTGCCCATGTGAGGCAAAAGCTGTGTTTTTTGTAGTGACAGAATATTTTGTAGTGTTCTGTAATGGCATCTGATTCTCTTTCATAGATTATCACTGAAAAGCTTGACAAGAACAACTTCCAGGCATGGAAGTTTAGAATGACGAATTTCTTGATGGGAAAAGGCTATTGGGAGTTCATTACAGGAAATGAAGAAGAACCTGTTCTTCCTAATGTTCCCAGTCAACAGGAAATGCAGGCATTCAAAGGATGGCATGAGAGAGCCAGGAAAGTTATGTACTGGCTATCTATCAGTATTTCAAACTCCATGATTGTGCATATTCAGGATGCAAGTACGCCAAAGGAGGCATGGGATACTTTGGCAAAAATGTACAGCACAAATACGCAAGCCAGGAAAATGCAGCTCAAGCAGGAGCTACACAATGTGCAGAGAGAAAACATGAGCATCAATGACTACCACATGAAGGTGAAGAAAATTGCGGATGCACTTACTTCCATTGGGTCGCCAGTGGATGATGACGATTTGGTTTCTGTGACCTTGAATGGTCTAGGAAAGGATTATGCACAATTCCGGACATCCATTGCTATCCGTGAAAAATTTCCAGATTTTGATGAGTTGATTGCTCTTCTAATTTCTGAAGAACAAAGAAATGGGGGTGCATCTTCTTCAGCAGGAACTTCAAAAGAAACTGTCTTCTACTGAAATGCTGGCACAGGTAGAGGCAGAGGTAGAGGAGGCCAATCTGCAGGCCGTGGTAGAAATCAGAATATGCAGCAAACGCAAGAAAACCAGTCCTATGCAGGAGGACGTGGTAACTCTAGAGGTAGGGGGAGCCAAAGAGGCCGTGGTGGATGGCAGAGAGGCCAAAATGCAAACAGCAATATTGAATGCTACTATTGTGGCAAATTGCAGCAAGGCAATTATGCATCCTCTAGTAGACAGGGTGATGACAGAAATGAGCATTTGTTTATCGTGCAGCATATGACAAATTCTGTAACAAGTGCAGAAGAAAGCAATGATGTGTGGTATGTTGACTCGGGTGCGTCAAACCACATGACAGGTCACGCTGAATGGATGCAGGATGCAAGAAAAATGGAAAAACCAGGATTTGTGGAGACTGGTGATGATACTGCACATCCTATTGTGTAAATTGGCAAAATTCCTTTGTCTATGCAAGATGGGAAAAAGAAATACTTATCTGATGTATTTCATGTCCCGAACATCACCAAGAACCTGGTTTCTCTTGGTCAAATGGTTGAGCAGGGCTTGCAAGTTAGATTTAATCCTCATGGATGCTTTGTTGAGGATATGAAAAATAACGGTCGCTTGATAGCAAAAGGAAAGAAGAAGGGCAGGATGTTTACGTTGGATGCAGACATGCTTGAATTGAGTGCAGCAATGTTTGCACATGGGACTGGTGTAGTTGCAGATATTGATATCTGGCACAAACGCATTGGTCATGTTAATATATAGCGACTTAAATCAATGCAAGCCCAAAATATTGTTGCAGGATTGCCTAGATTCAAGGTTGCAGAAATGCACAAGGTTTGTGAAGCCTATCAATTTGGGAAACAGGTAAGGAAACCTTTTCCTAGGCATGTTCAAGAGAGTAAAAAGCCATTGGAATTAATCCGCTCTGATGTGTGGACTACAAAAGCTGCATCTATTGGAGGCTATCACTATTTTGTCACATTTATTGATGACTTCAGCAGAAAACTGTGGGTGTATTTTATGAAAAAGAAAAGTGAAGCGTTTGGGCACTTCAAAGCTTTCAAAGCTATGGTTGAAAAAGAAACAGGCCTACAAATAAAATGCCTAAGGTCAGATGGAGGGGGAGAGTACCTCTCAAATGAGTTTGCAAGGTTCTTGCAGGAGCATGGTATAAAGCAGCAATATTCATGCAGTCATACCCCACAGCAAAATGGAATTGCAGAAAGAAAAAACAGGCATATTGGAGAGGTATCTCGGGCTATGCTAAATGAAAAAGATCTACCATATTGTTATTGGGCTGAAGCAGTTGCTACAGCAGTCTATATAATGAACAGGACTCCCACTGTAGCAATACATGGCATGACGCCAGAGGAGATGTATACTGGTAGGAAACCAGATATTTCTCATTTGAAAATTTTAGGTTGCATTGCCTATGTCCATGTGCCAAATGAGTTGAGGTCCAAGTTGGATCCAAAAGCTGAGAAGTGCGTCTTTATTGGTTATTCTCTGCAGCAAAAAGGGTATAGATGCTATAACCCTTCTACATGAAAGTTCACAGTGAGCAGAGATGTTGTTTTTGATGAGATGAGCAGCTGGTATAAACCAATAAATGTGATGATTGATGTAGATGCACAAAATGGTAATGCTGCACAGAATTCACAGCAGCAATCACAAAATATCAGTGGACCTGGAGTGTCCTCTAGCAGTGGTTCACATACTTCACCATGGACAAGCAGATTGAGACCAGGAGAATCTCCTCAAAGCAATGTAGAGAGTGGTATGTAGGTATCACGAAAAGGAAAAGAGAAGGTAGATCAGCCCATGTTTGATGTGAATGTAGGTCACTCTTGTGTGGATGGTGAATCTAGTGGCTCAGAATAGAGCATTGATGATGAGTTGGGTATTCCCTCTGTTGTTACACCTGGAGTAAGGAAGACCAGGGATGTTTTGAGAGCACCTGGAAGTGAGCCTATTTTGCGCAGGTCTACCAGGGTTAGGTATCCTGTGGATAGGTTGAAATATGATGGATTTACAGCCATTCACTATGCCTATATGGTCAAAGTGATACAGGAACCAGAACCCACTTCTTTTGAGCAAGCCATGGGAAATGAAAAATGGGAGAAAGCCATGGATGAAGAAATGGATGCCTTGGATGCTAATGCTACATGGGAATTGGTGCCTTTGCCTAAAGGCAAGAATGCAATTGGCTGTAAGTGGGTTTAGAAGATCAAGCACAATGCAGATGGTTCTGTGAATAGATACAAGGCAAGATTAGTTGTCAAGGGGTATGCACAGACATATGGCATTGATTATGAAGAAACTTTCAGCCCGGTTGCAAGGATGGCAACCATAAGAGCAGCCATTGCTATGGCTGCATCAAAGGGATGGTTTTTACATCAGCAGATGGATGTAAAGAATGCCTTCTTGCATGGTGATTTGCAAGAAGAGGTCTTTATGGAGCAGCCAGTAGGTTATGTTCATGCTACTCATCTTGAGTTTGTTTGCAGGTTGAAGAAAGCCTTGTATGGCTTGAAGCAAGCACCTAGAGCATGGTCTGACAAGATAGGAAAGTATCTTGTCACTGTTGGCTTTCAGATTTCCAAGGCAAATTTCTCACTCTATGTGAGAAAAACAGAGAAAGGGATTATGCTGCTGGTCATTTATGTTGATGATTTGATCATCACAGGTGATAGTGATGAAGATATCCTTCATGTAAAAATGCTATTGAGGCAGAAGTTTGAGATGAAGGATTTGGGAGAGCTGCGTTGTTTCTTGGGCATTGAGGTGATTAGATCACCAAGTGGGATACAACTCTTGCAGAGGCAGTATGGATTGGACATGCTGTCCAAATATGGGATGACAGGCTGTAAGTCTATTTCAGTTCCTTTGGAGCAGAATATGAAGCTGAGCATAGATGCAGGTGAGCTTCTGGAAGACCCTACTATGTATAGACGCATAGTAGGAAGTTTGATTTACATGACTATTACCAGGCCAGATTTGAGATATGCTGTTGGGTTGGTAAGTCAGTTTATGCAGGCTCCAAGGAAACCGCATTTGGATGCGGCTAGACACATACTCAGGTATGTGAAGTCCACATTGCAGTATGGACTATTTTATGAGGCTGGGGTTCAGATACAGTTGCATAGATACACTGATGCTGATTGGGCTGGTAGTATTTCTGAAAGACGATCTACCAGTGGATATGTGTTCTCTTTTGGGAGTGCTGCAGTCACTTGGAGCAGCAAGAAACAGCCTACAGTTGCCTTGCCGAGCACAGAGGCTGAGTACAGGGGTGCAGCAATGGCTGCATGTGAGGTAGCTTGGTTGCATAAGCTACTTTATGATATGCATCAGTCTATAGATGGGCCGATTGTCATTTATTGTGACAACATGAGTAGTATACATTTGGCAAAGAACCAAGTCTTTCATGCCAGAACAAAGCACATTGAGGTGCATTATCACTATGTGCGGGAGAAGGTTTTACTAGGTCTTATTGATCTAGTTTATGTTAGCACAGAGGATCAGATAGCTGACATATTCACGAAAGCATTGGGCGCAGAGAAGCTACGCAAGTTCAGAGACCTGCTTGGTGTGCAGGAATTGGGATTGAGCTCGAGGGGGAGTGTTGAGATATCGAGCTCCACTCGCGATATGCCAGGGTGACTGTTCTGCATTTATGTCACCGACTTGTTAGTAGCTGGAGATGTGGTTGGTACACCGCCCACGAATAATAGCTAGATGATAGCTATCCTTATCTACTCTAGTTTGTGGCTCAGTTAGTATGCCACCTTAGTTAGTTGAGTTTGGTTTGAGACCCACATATAGGGTTCTTCTATTTTCTTTTGTACTAGAGTTCTTTTGGCTTTCACAACTAAGAAGAGAAAAACTGTTTTCAGCCTCCACCTTTGTGTGTATTCCCCCTATTGTGCATGTGAGAAAGTCACAAGTGAGACTCGTTCCCTCTCTCCCACTATCTTCACAGCATGTTCTATTAAGATTTGATGTTTATTATTTCATTTTTCTTTTGTATACATTGAGAGTGCATGTAAGTAAATTAATAGATTGCAAATACATTGAAAATAAATTTAAGATTGCACATGCAAAGACAATTCTAAAAAGACATTTTATTATATTGATGCCCATAGGATGAGTACAAGGTAGATGCCCGTAGGCAGAGTACAAGATAGATGCCCGTAGGCAGAGTATAAGGTGGAGCATACAAAATCCCTAAGTGCCCTTGGGCTTCCTAAGACATACAATAAATTGCATGTCTACAGCGGTCACCGTGACCCTTTTCCTATGGATGGTAGCAGCCAGCTGGGTGTCATCCATGAGGTCTACTAGGTAGGCCTTAGATGCATGCTACAGTGTAAGCAAGGTGTCTCTAGAAATACGCCAGGGAGCCTCTACAACTCTGTGCCTATGAAACTGGGACATTGGGCTAAGGTTGAGGTCCTACATGACCTCGCATCCCTCCCTTGCGAAGCTGGCCATCGAGATCATCAGATCAATGGACTTCTAAAACTTTCTGATCTCTCATAGTGCCACTGTCCCTGGCTTGAATCTGTACTGCCTCATTGGAGGAGGGCCTCTTTGCCCTCGATGTGGAGGGCCTCTTTGCCCTCGATGTGGAGGGCCTCTTCCTGGATGTTGAGGGCCTCTTTGACTTGCACTTGGAGCTCTGGCACCTCTCCCCTATTGGCGTGGACCCTGATTGTCTGTTCTTCTCTTGGTCCTCTGCTCTGTCCTTTATTGTTCCTCTTCCACACGCTCCTCTTCTATGCTCTCCAAGTCATCTGTCTCTATCAGGGGATCTTCTTGTGCCTTCCTCTATCCCTCCTCTTGTGCCTTCCTCTATCCCTCTTGATCCCTGTCTGGCTTCCAGATTGGTAGTTTCTCCCTTCGACAAGGATCATTGGGGGAAGAGGGGGGGGCTATCACTCTCTGTCTCTAAGTCTGGAGGTAGGTCTGGCTGTGTCAGTCTCCGTGGTTCCTTGATCTTGGGCCTGGCAATGGGGGATGGAGAGAGTGTGCAAGAGAAAGGGTGAGGGTGCAAGAGATAGGGTGGAAATCTCAGAGGCAAGTGGGAGGTGGTGTGGGAGTGGAGAGCTCTTTAAATAGTGAAATGAAAATGAGGGCGCATTCTCTTATATAGGGACAAAAACCCTAATTTTTTAAAAGTAATTGTTTCAATAAAAACCCTTAAAAAAGTAAAATTAGTGCAACCTTGAGCTAAATACTTATAATTAACATCCCATAACACAAAATTTCTCATTTATACTGGAACTCACATCCATTATACATTGGCTTTACAGCAAATCACATAACTAAAATTACAAATAAATTTTGAAACTTATGCATGGGCATCCACATTGGGAGAGCCTACACCATCATTTTCATCTGCCTCCACCCATATGCACCCTTGTGTATGATGGGTTGCATGCCAACTTGCATGATTCTATCTTGCATTCGATGAGTTGTATATTCTTCTTTGACATTCTGCGTTAAAATCTTGCACTGCATGGGACACTAAGGACTCTTTGAATGCTAGTTTTGCAGCTGCTCTTATTTCGATACACGTGTACCACCATTGAACCAATTGAACCATTGGGCTTGACTTTAGTTCTACCACCCCCGTGTTGGGTCATTCTATTATATGCACAACATGCTTGCCAATGCGATCTTTCCATGCCTCGAGTGGACGACACTCCGATGCTTCCATAATTCCATGCCATGTATGGTGCATGAGCATATAATATGTGCTGCCAAATAGAAAAACAAATCACCCAGTCATCCTAGTCCTGGACTTAACCCCTCATTCCTTACCTCCCCGCACATGCCGGATCCCAGACTCCATCTACTCCAGAGCAGTGGTTCGCAGCAGGATAGTGGACTTGTGGGAGCAGGATTGGGACCCCATGGGGGATATGGTAGCTCAGGTAGCTCACGTTCTTGCTGAGTCTAGTCTCATCTGTCAGTAGGAGGCGCTAGTCAGGCAGCAGTGGTGAGTGAAGGAGAGGGGCCTTAGACGAGACCTTGCCTCGATATAGCCGATGCAGTAGTCTTCTCCAGGCTCCGAGGAGCTAAGACGATAGGAGGTTAGAGCCGGAGCCATGTTAGAGGAGATCATCCAGAGATGCTCAGAGTTCTCATTCCATGCTTCCAAGTCCTTTTGGGCTAGGAAAGGCGACAGGATGTGTAGAGAGTTCTTCAGGACTCATGGCCAGAGGTCAATACAGGAGCAGCTCTGCTCTCTTAGGGCGTAGGATGGTAGTGTCAGGACAGATCCAGACGAGGTCAGGGACTTGGCGACAGATTTCTATAGATCCCTGTTCCAACAGGAGCCCCCAAACCCTCGTGCCCACAGTTGCAGGGAGGAGGTGTGGAGGTGTACACCGACGCTCGTGCAGCCTAGCATGAATGAGGCCCTTATCACCCCATTTACCGTGTCAGAGATGTAGGATGCTGCGAGAGATATTGATGGGCAGAAATGCCTAGGTGAGGATGGGCTCTCTAGAGCTTTCTTCACCACCTTTTGGGAGCAGATCCACCAGCCCTTGCTCGCAGCCTTCCAGCATATCTTTTCCAGTGGACATATGCCAGAGAGCCTTGCGACTGGCTTGATTTGTCTCATCCCCAAAGGGGGGGACCATCAGGAGATCAGACAACGGTGCCCTATCACCCTCCTTCTGACTGCCTATAAAATCCTCGCCAAGATGATCAGTAGCTGCATCTGACCCCTGCTACATGACTTGATCCACGACACCCAAACTGGTTTTGTCCAGGATCGTAGCATTTTGGACAACATCTTCACGTTCTCAGAGGCAATGGAGTGGGCCCAGCATAGTGGCCAGCACCTAGCCATACTCCTTCTGGACTTTGAGAAGGCATATGACAGGGTAGATTGGTCCTTCTTGGAGGGCACACTTTCTCAGTTTGGTTTCTCAGACAAGTGGATTAGAGGTATTGCTAGCCTCTACAGATCGGCCTCTAGTCGGGTTATCATCAATGGTAGGATGGGGGAGAGATTCACCCTCGAGCGCTCAGTACGTCAGGGCTGCCCGCTTGCGCCCTACCTCTTCCTCTTTTTTGTGGAGGCCATGGCTCACTTCCTACGAGCCCGTACCATTGGTCTTCGAGAGATGCACCTCCCTATCAGGGATGATGCGGTGCTTCTGGATTCCGAGTATGCACACGACACGGCCCTGTATGTGCAGGAGGATATTGAGTCACTGGAGCAAGTGAGACTATCGCTAGAGGTTTTTTGCCTAGCCGCTGGGGCAAAAATCAACTAGCATAAGTCAATTGGTTTTCTTATAGATCCGGGAGCCAGCTCACAATGGGGCATTTTCCTAGGGTTTTGCTGGATCCCTAGAGGACAGACGACATGTTACCTAGGATTCTAGGTAGGGCTGGAAACCACGCCGGCTCAGTAGTTCCTACTGTGGTCTTAGCTTCCATACGATGAAAGCTAGCCTTCTAGAGCATGGCTCGGCTACTATCTCCAGTAGGCAGGGCCCTTGTGGTCAATTAAGTCCTTCTAGCCACCGCTTGGTATGTGACATCCTGCTGGTGCTTCTCGAGATCGTGCATAGCCTAACTGAGGAGACTGGTGCGGAACTCTCTGTGGTCTGGCTCAGACGGTTCCGGCACCACACCAGAGCCCAGGTCGCCTGGAAGATGGTCATTTTCCCCCAGACAGAGGGCGGTCTTGGCATCATAGATCTAGAACTTCAGAGTCAGGCATTACTTGGCAAGTTAGTCATCTATGGTCTAACCCCAGGAGGGTAGACATGGAAGCTCTTGCTTCAGCATGGTCTCAACGCGTGTATCCCCCAGAGAGGGGGTGATTGGTAGCCTTCTATCCGATGGATTTTCACTTCATCCCTGCTCCCCCTTCCTCCCCAGTCTCTTCTCGATCTAGAGGAAGCTGCATCATAGCCTCTCCCAGGTTCCCCCCAGCTGTCGAGAGGAGATAGATAGACAACCCCTAATTTGGAGTAGCCAGGTGACAGATGATACAGGTGGCCAGCTTGGAGAGAGGTCCCATATCCCATGGGCACTCTGGACACATGGGCCTATGCACTCTGGAGGGATGTCTATAGCTAGTTGGGCCCAGACGAGCTGGCAGCAGTAGTAGGTACGGCATGAGGGATCCAAGCTTGTGGCGAGCAGAGATTGATGCTACCATTCTTGCAAGTTGGAGGATTCCCACGATCACCAAACAGGTCCTCCTAGGAGATGAGAGGTGGTTAGGGCAGTTCACACCCCACGGCATTCCTTTGTTGGTTGCAGGCCTTTTCTTGGACTCCTCGATTCATTTCTTCTGCGTTGCCGACAGTAGCCGTCTCCAGAGTAGAGAGGATGTGATCGAACCCCAGCTTCCCTGGCAGTGCCTTTGCATCATAGGGCTACAAGGGAAAGCATGGCATATGGACCCACTAGTTGTGTAGGCCCAGGACTGTGGAGACTCTAGATTTGGGAGGGCCGCTCCTTGGCAGAAGTGGAGTGGGACCCAGGGGAGTGGCGTTGGCCACCATTGGAGGCCTCAGAGAACCCTACCCCCTTCTTCTCATATAGCGCGCGTATCGGTAGGCATGCTCTTGGGGCTCTCTAGCGTAGGCTACCCACCCAGGCACATAGCTGGTATGCCCAAGGGATATCTCTGGTATATCTTCGTACATTCTGGAAGACTCTATGGGCAAGCTAGTGGTCGAGGAAGATCTCTTACTTTCTTTGGATGGTGGTCCATAAGGGGCTACCAATTGGGAGCTGGCTGAGGTAGATGGGGCAAGAGGGGCACTGCTAGATGTGTTTTGAGGAGGAGGAATCCTTGAAACACTACCTTTGGAGCTGTTTGCATGCCCAGACAGTGTGGAAGAGAGTTTACTTGCCCCCACCGTGGCTGTTTGTCCACACTTAGATGATTATGCCCTGAGAGGCTTGTAATTATTTTGTTACCCCGAGCTGTATCCGTTTTGTGATTACAGCCCGCTGGCCTTTTTAGGCCTTCTTGTACTCTCGTTTTCAAGCAATATAGCTAGCACTACTTTTTGCAAAAAAAAAAAACAATCGTCGAGATGCCCTCGTCATCTCCATTTGTCATGTTGCAGCTGTAGCAACAGTCATTGAATCCTTTAAGTCTTCATAAAGTTCAAGTCTGTTCATTGCTTGTATCTCCCCAAAATACTCTCTCAACATAGGATCTTGAGGAAGCACAAAGCTAGCTTGTTGACTAGCAACCAAGACTTGAGAGAGTAACCTCTCAGATTCACAAAGCAACTGATCCATCCATGCCTCTTTTGCCATCCATTTTATGAATTCTCTATTAGCTTTTGGCATCCCATAACTTGTTCTCAAATTTGAATCTGACCCTAAGATTCTGATGGTTGCTAGTTTTGTCTTCTTTGAGATCTTTGCAATGGAGATGTTATACAACTTTTCCAATGTGACAATGGATGATTTATCATCAAAGGGAGGCTCCACAAGATATTAAACCAATCTTCACCATTTGTTGGTTTGACAATAGAAAAAATCTACATATAAACAATACATGCAATCGTCACACTCAACTGTATTTTCTGATCATACAATACATGCATATCCCATACATTGATCATTTTCTAAACAAACATCATATTTACATCCTTTTTTAATGTTCTTTCTCAATCTCAAAAAACACTTGAACACTTTAAAAAATCAACTTTATGTTAAGAATCATTAAATTAACCATACCTTGATCATTTTTCGACCGTACTTGAAAACCGTACTTGAAATTCACATTCTTTCGAATACTTTTAAGTGTTTCTCCATATTAACAACACTCAAATTTGGCTAAAGTACCTTTAGCTTTGGCTCATAATCTTGCTTGTATAGTGGCTAAAATATATTCCAAAGAAATGAATGAGTACAATGAATTAGTTAGTTCTAATTCAAAGACATCCATGACAAATGGAATGAAACTTACTGCAAATACCATTCTCCCTAGCATCAGAGATGTCAAAGGATACCAAGTACTTGATCCTTTACGACTTTCATTTTCCCTATGCTTTTCAAGTGTCTTTTTTTCTTCCTCAGAAAAAAGTGATAAGTACTCATTCTCATCACACGAACACATTGTCTTCGTGTTGTACAAATAATCCTTGAGATTTGTTTTAATAATTGCTATTTCATTAAGGCTGAAAAATAAAAAATATATAGCTTCAAACATATTAAGAATTGTTCACAAAACCCTTAAAAGCTTGAAAAAAGGTAACACATATAAGCAAGAACTCGCACTTACGAATTGAACCTTTGAAGAGCAACTATTAGCTTCATTTCTATTTCTTTCTCTGGAGTAATAAAACTTGCTAAAACTCGAATATGCCATGCCTTTGATGTCTTGAATTTCTCTCACACACAAAAAACATCTTTCGAGACAAAAATGACCAATTAGCATCATCAACAATCTATGCCTCAAATTCTGCATTTACATCCCTCCAACAAGAATCCCATGATTGTTCAATTTCATTTGTCACCTCTTGTGAAACACCATCCGGAAGTGTTGTAGATAAAATAAACATTCCTTTTTGTTGAATATATTTTTCTTCCTCTAGAGCTTGCTTTAGGCTATCCATATCAGTTCGTAGGCCTCTCACTCTTGTGTTTACAACACAACGACATAATGGGATCAAGGGAGCAATCTTTCCAAGGCTGATTGCAAGAGATTCAATAACATCCTTCCCCTGGCCAATATCAAGTGCAGCAGGAAACTCTTGCTCAAACTCCTCATCCAGCTGTTTATCCTCTTTCCTTCTCTTCTTAGAAGATTCCTCCACAATTATAGTAGTGTCTTCAAAGTCTTCCATCTCCTTATCCTCTTCAACTCCAATTTCAACCTCTTTTTGAAACTCTAAATTAGGTGTAGATTCCACTTGCAAACTTCTCTTGCTACTTGTCCTTCCACCTCTCCTGCCTCCTCGTTCTACCTCTCCCCCTCCTCTCAGAAGTTTTTATTTTTACCATCCTGCCAATGTTACACAAATGCATTTAAAAAAAGAAGTCATTGCATGGCATAGAATAGACTTACAAGGTCAATTAAGTCCTAGCATTACTTCAATAGCATACAAAGAAAGCCCAAGAGGCTTCAAAATAGAAAATACCTGAAGCTTGATCGTGATGTTGCTAATTGAAGCTGCACTTGATGAGATGATGGGGATTGAGGAGACTAGCTGGACAACAAAAGCATACAAAGAAAAGTTATTAAGCATACAAGAACAAGTTATTAACCACAAAAGCGTACAATATCTCGAATATACTGATGTGTACCACATTGTTGGAGGTCGCATATAAGGATATGCAAAACAAATTGAAGGAATCCATAATTAATGATCTAGCTCTCATCTAGCTTCAATAGGCTATACATTTGTGTCTAAAGGATTGATGGATATAGCTCATTGCTCTCGCACCAATGTGATGATTGTCTCTCCCAAAGGAGAAGCCCTCTAGAAGTCTTACAAAAAAAGTGGTGAGATCCAAATTGGCAAATACATTGCAGAGTTATTGATTTCTATACAATGGAATCAATCTTAGAGAATCGAGATGCTATCATAGATACATCCCACTCACAAGATTATATAACTTGGGAAAGAGGTTTAAATTTAGAGAACAAGAGAATGAAATAAATCTTTGGGATGTGAAGGCTATGATTACAAACACAATATTTTGGAAAGGAGTGGAAGATGAAAGTTGTTGTGAGTCAACCTTTCATGTTTGCATTAAGGGATTTTGATGCTAAGGTGCCTACTTTGGGAAAAACTTACAAGATATGGTGGGATTTTGAACAAGATTTTCTTGGCTTGATAGGATGAAGTGCACCTAGTGAAGAAAAAGTTGGCGGTAGGTGTATTCCTCCACATAGTGTAACTTTGCTATTAGATTTTGAGTGGTGGAACATTAGTAACTACTAGAGAAAATTGAAAATTTTATGACATAGTACACACATGTAACCCAAAACCCCATGATTTGAACATGCATGTGCCATGTAGGAATTTGATAAGTATTGCATTGAACAAGGATATTTTAACTTCAACTATGTGAAGAAACTGGCCAAGGACATGCCATAAACAACTAATGGTATATAAACGGGTCAAGTTGTGAGAAGTTTCAACCTCTTGCAATAAAAATTCTTGCTCAAAAAGCCACCAATTCAAGTAATGATTGTAATTGAAACAAGTACAAATATATCCATGGTACCATCATACTCAAGCTTTTGCAAATAAGAAAAGAAATTGATGCATTTATATACAAATAACAAATTATTGAACAATTCCATGATTTGATCTCTCCCCCCCCCCCCCCTCTCTCTCTCTCTCTCTCTCTCTCTCTCTCTCTCTCTCTCTCTCTCCCCCCCTCTTCACTTTAGCACTCTTTCACAATTCCAATCCTCTCCCTTGTTCAATCTAGCACCCATCACAAAGGCCAAGCCTCCCCTCTAATACTCGCACGTTGTTGCATTTTGAAAACTCACAATGTTTGAGACAAAGGATGAAGTGCTATTGTTGAAGAAGGAAAATATCTATAAGACAAAGGAAATCGACCTCTAGCCCTAGTACCACAAAATGAAGCTAGCCGTTGGTGGTACTTGATTGGATTCATTTCATAGGACCCCACAAACTCAAAGAGTTTCCATGCAGCCTGGCACTTGACCATGCAATGGTGATTGAGCCGGCCAATACTTACATTGCTACAAAAAAACTTCCAAGCCAAAGAAAAGAAAATCACCACCATCAGTGAGCTACAAGTGTCCTTGACATTCAAATTTCTTGTGAAGGATGATGAATCGTAGGATCCTATATCATGTAATAATTACTTTCTAGACGAGGTGGAAGATCCTACCTTCAAGAGCGCAGTCGTGATGTCCTATGTAGTGATAGCTTGGGTAGGATTGGCGGTGGCCAAAAGCATACCAAGAGAAGCACTAAACTCGCTCGCTCTACTTCCTTGCGAGCCTCGTCTCTACCAACTTGGGCAACAACCGTCAGTGTGAGAGGACTTTGATGCGATGGGTTTGTGGGCTCAACTTTGAACAAAGAGAGCTTCTCTACTGCTGCCTGAGGTCTGGCTGAAGGCAATCAGATTGAAGAAGCCGATCCGATGCTATCGGAACTAAGGGAGGGAGGGAGGAAGGGAGGGAGGGTGACAGAGTGAGGGAGCGAGGGAGGGAGGGGGGAGGCCTAGCAAGGGAGGGAGCGAGGCGAGGGAGGGAGGCGAGCGAGGGAGGGAGGGAGGGAGGGAGGGAGAGAGGCAGACCGAGGGAGGGAGAGAGGCAGAGCGAGGGAGCGAGGGAGTGAGGCAGAGCGAGGAAGAGGGAGTGAGGGAGGGAGAGCGGAAGGCAGAGCGAGGGAGAGTGGGGGCAGAGCAGGAGGGAGAGCAGGAGGCAGAGCACAGGATGCAGAGCAAGAGGCAAAGAGGGAGCAGAGCGGGAGGCAGAGCAGGGGAGAGCGGCAGGAGGCAAAGCGGGAGGGAGAGCGGGAGCAAAGCGGGAGGCATAGAGGGAGGCAAAGCGAGAGGGAAAGTGAGGGAGAGCGGGAGTAGAGCGGGACAGAGAGCGAGGGAGGTAGAGCGGGAGGGATAGCGAGGGAGAGCGGGAGCAGAGTGGGAGGTAGAGCGAGGGAGAGCGGGAGGCAGAGACGGAGGGAGAGCGAGGGAGAGCAGGAGGCAAAGCGAGGGAGGTTTGTTTCAAAATTGGAGGGAGGGGCCTTTAATTTTCTTAAGCCCTTAAGAAAATGAAAGGCCAAAAGACCCCTTTCATCGACGAAAGGGGTCTTTTGGCCTTTCATTTTCTTAAGGGCTTAAGGGCTCTCATGAAAATGAATGGCCAATAGACCCCTTTCGTCGATGAAAGGGGTGTATTGGCCATTCATTTTCATGAGAGATGAAAGGACAAGGCCAAAAGACCCCTTTCGTTGACGAAAGGGATCTATTGGCCTTTGATTTTCTTAAGGGCTCTCATAAAAATTAAAGTTCACATTGATATTTGTAGAAATAATCATCCCTCTTCCATGATAAAGAGACCCTTGCTAGCAAGGGACCACCACATGTCCTCGACCGACCCAAGAAATTAACATTGCCTCTTTATTAGCTAGCACTCATTTTTATTATTTCAAATCATTAATCAATGCGTTTATTTTATTCACCATGACGGGACGACATACTGGCTATAGAAATGCTACCAAACTATGATGTTAATAGGAACCATGACTTATAATGATTATCATACGAATTCGATTGCTAATGAGAATGTAGCAATGATGAGTGATCATTTAATTAAACATCATTACATTGTGAGGTTGATAATTTTTCATAATTGTGAGGTTGATAATTTTACTGTGTGAGGCCGACATACAATTAAATATCTTTTTGATTAATATTCAATGAATGATAGAGGCCAATCGCCCCCTTTTGGAGAAAATAATTTTTATTTATTGTTAATGGAAGATAGAGGCCAATAGACCCCTTTTGGAGAAAATAATTAAATATAGAGGCCAATAGACCCCTTTCGTCAACAAAAGGGGTCTGTTAGCCTCTATATTTAATTAATGGTTCATGAAAGATAGAGGCCCATAGACCCCTTTTGTCGACGAAAGGGGTCTATTGGCCTCTACCTTTCATTAATAATTGATGAAAAATAGAGTCCAATAGACCCCTTTCATCGACGAAACAGTCTTTTGATGAAAGGGGTCTATGGGCTTCTATCTTTCATAAATAATTGATGAAAGATAGAGTCCAATAGACCCCTTTCATCGATGAAACAGTCTTTTGGCATATTTTTAACATCATAATTTATATTCAAAAGGTTAGATATGTGCTGACCAACCATTTCTTGTTCACCACAATTATAATTTATATCTATCTATCAACTTTGAAGTACTTATATCAAATTGTCGGAATGAATATGTAGCAATAATGAAATGTCATTGCTAGCGAGAATGGCTTGCAATAACTCCCATACGTGTCAAAGAAAGGTTGGGGATTAAAAGGTCTAAGAGTCCATGGTATTATAGTATTGTTGTTAACAAATGATGGCTAAAATTTACATCATGGTTCAGTACCATTGTCACACTTGTGCCGACTTTCACAAGACCTATCTTACAAAGTTGTGAGTATAAACAATGGGTAGTGTGTGCAAAGCATTTGTGAGCAACTTTTTTTGCGACAGACTCTTGTTTCAAATGAGTTCTTGAAATGAACACTCTGCTTTTGATCTCACCCTTTGGACTTCATCTCATTGAGTTACATAGCTCAACCATTCCGTTCTTATGGAATCTGTCACAATTCAGAATGAGGATACATCTTTGCATATGTTTGTTCGCACTTCCATAGGTAGAGGAGTGTTGTCAGAGAGGGTGCTTGCTAGCCATTTTCAATTCACACTTGGGTCCATATCTGTCCATCAGCACTTTGGTGATAATGGGTTTGATTTGACAATGGAGCTGCAATACGAAGTCCATGACGATGGATACAAAATGTTTCACCTTGATGCACAGTTTGGTGATATTTTCACCATGAAGGGAGAAAGGTTCAAGCTTGATGACAATGAACTTCAGAAGACTCTAGTGCACGAAAAACAAAAAGATTCTACTCTGTTTGCAACAAAAATGATGAGGCAAGGAAACATGATTCAGCTAGCAACATTGAGAATTACAAACAACATAGTGTCATTGAGATTATTATGCAACTACCTATAAAGAACAGATTGCATGAGGCCTATGAGAAGGTTGAAATGCACATCACTATGGATGAGTTGCCTTATACTTATGATGGTGATGTTTTCTTTGAGCTACCAACTACTTCAATGAAACATCGCACAAAAGTACGGAGTCAAAATTTGTCATAGAAAGGAATGTGGAGGTCACCTCCATTGTGTAAATGCAACTTGTGGTTATACAAAAAGAATTGGGATAGAGAATGAGACACAATGGGATGGGAGATTGATTAGAGTGGCCCCAGCAAATGTGTCAAGTGAATCATATGGCTCCTTATCATGTATACATTGTGGTCGTCCACCAATTTGCTTGGAGAGATGTTACTGTGAAATGTTACTCTGCATGCCAGAATGTAGAGGTGTGAATCTTACTCGTGCAGTCATACACCATGGCCATCATAATCATCTCGTTGGAGATGGTTTGACTAGAAGAACAAAGGATGCCATTAAAACCAAAGTTTCTGAAATGGTGAGGCTGGTGGTGTTGTATGCCCTAAAGGGATACAAAATATAATTGTCCAAGACATTATTTTGGAAACTTTATTGTCTAAAAAAGTGCAAGATGGGATTAAGATGTCAGATATTGAGCTACAAGATTTGCTAAAACAATGTGAACCTTTGCTCGACAAAAAAAGGTAATTACCATAATATTTGTTACTACATTGGTTTATTAAATTATGTTATTGACAATGAATATTGACCAACTTTATGTCTGTGTATAGATTATCAAGATGGATTGAGGAGGGTCGACGTGACTCTCGAGCTGTGTTAGATGGGCTAGATGGAATTTTATACTTGAAAAGACATTGTAGATATAATTATTTCCAAAGTGTAGTGTTTCCTGGACAATTGCAACATAGTTCATTTAGCAAGTGTCATGTATTTAAAATGTCTACCCAAGGTTCTGGTTCAGGGGATCTACAAGCCTTCTTCAGACACAATATGCCCCAACAAGACTACTTTTGTTTGAGCCAAATGACACTTGCTAGGATTTAGACACCCTTTTGCTTCATAGATCCTAGCTAAGGCCATCTTTAACTTCTCCATGTGATCTATGCGCCGAGAATAAATGCAAAAATCATCCAAAAACACCCTTATGAACTTTTCCAAGTAAGGCTCCAAGACTTGAATCATGAACCTTTGAAATGTAGCTAGTGCATCACTCTATAAGCAAAAACTCCCAAGGTGTGACAAATGATGTTTTCTTTTGATCTTCCTCCTGAATACGAATTTGAAAGTACCCAGAATACCCATCGCATACAGAATACATCTCATGCCCTACTACTTGGTCTAGTATTTCATCTTGGAATGGCAAAGGAAAATGATCCCTTTTAGTACATGTATTCAAAGGATGAAAGTCCACACAAACCCGCCACTTATTTCCTTTCTTTGGTGTGACAACTAGAGGAGATATCCATTCTGAATCATCAACAGGAAAGATGAATCCCACCTCAAGTAGTTGTGTTACCTCTTTCTTTAGTGCCTCAGCTTGGATCACCCCCAATCGCCTTAAGCGTTGCACAACTGGCTCGCTTTCTGGCTTCAACTCAATCTTGTGCTCCACAAGAGAGACTGGTCGAACCTGTGAATAGCTTGTTGCAAAGAGACATGGAAAATCATCTAGCATATCCAAGTACTGGAGCTTCTCACTACCTGATAGAGAATCACCAAGAAGCTCTTCATTGCATTGGCGTCGTTTAGTGTACTCCACATCTTCCACATGAAGTGTCTCTACAGGATCTTCTTGCACCACCACCTTGTTCCTTCCTAGGGCTCCTTTTATAGAGATTTTGTTACCCTCCTTCACCCATTTACAATTGCTGCCTGTAGATTCCTTTCCCCATCAATCACATAAGCACGTATGTCACCATTTATGTCCTTTTTGGCTACTCTTGCCATGTGTCCCATCAAAAGATGCTCAAGACTCTTAAAATATTGAGAAAGTCAAGAGTCTCCCCAGATGGAGCCCATAGGGACCCTCTCTTTTCCACATGTCCACATCCTCCTTATTCCACATAGGAATTCTAGAAGGATTCCTCTTGACTTCACACTCCTCCACATGCCTTCCACATGCTTGGCATGTGGCCTCTCTTATATTATTGGAACACATGGACATGAGCCCACCTCTTTATATGACTCACTCTTCCTATTTTCTGAAAACTCCATAATATCCAATACACAAATAACTCTCACCCCATACCAAGGTATTTATAATTCATACCTATGGTATTTACGATGAGCCATTCCACTCATACTCTCAATCCTATACAATATCATAGAAAATAGAAATAAGTGAGAGCTGCTAGTCTATCACTTGATACTCAAACTCTTATCAAACATAGAGGAGAAACAATACCAATGCCAAATTAAAAATATCAATTTTTAGCATCACAGCACTCAAATCCAAACTTTGACGGAATAGTTAATATTCTATAATTTTTAATCTCTGTAATGCTTTCAACTAACATAGATTCAAGAAAGGAGCATAATAGTATTACCATTTCTACATAACCTCCAAGAGAGAATGGCACTAGTGCCATTCTCCATATGAGTTCACATAGAATGCTACTAGTACCTCTTATCTATAACCCCACATTCGGAGAATGACACTAGTGCCATTACCCATGTCATTATTCACACAATTTTGTCATACCACATGTTCAATCTCTTTAATATAATGAGAGTATTTGAAATCAAGAAAATTCCTATTATATTGCTAAAATTCTTTTGAAACTATATACATAAGGAATAAATGAGTAGCTAAATGCCTTCTTAATCCAAATCTTCCAATGTAATCTTTGGGATAGCTTCCAATTCTAGTTCAATTAAATGTCATAATTTTTCAATGTGGTGCTCACCCTCTCCAATTCCTTCATCTATAGGTGAATCATATCTATCTGTCTTGAGAGGCCTCTCAATGCTAGACCAAATCTTTATATGGGGATTATCTGATTCATGTGCCACACACATAGCCTCGACCTTTGTTGTCGCATGTTGGGACGTCTTCACCAGTGCGATCAGTTTTCTTTTGCTTGATAATGCTTGTAATGCCACACCTCCATTAGTAAAGATGTCAACAACAACTTCATGTTTCCTGCTACAATATCACCTCATGCACTCCTTGATGATGCCATTTTTCACAACCGCCTCTTTTTCATACTCATTGTCCTCATCAGAATAAAGAATATTGTCCTCAATTATTGTGTATGGCCTTGTCTTTTCTAGCAGGTGCTCAAATCCATCAAACCCATCATGTGAGCTTACAAATGACAAAAAACAGAAGGTCTCAGACAAATCCTTTCTGCGATTGCTTCTTCTAGAAAACAATTAGATGTTGCAAGCAAACCATTTTTGTCAAAAAGAAGCAAAATTTCATAGCATCATTACACACACCTCTCTCTTATCCTTAACTTCTATTACGCAAGGCCTTCAAGTTTGCGCATGTGGCACACACACCAAAGTGACAAAGCTTTGGTATCTTCACATTGTTGTATTTATTCTTCCAAATCCTACAAAAATGTTGGTATGTCACGTACTCATCACTTGAAGTAACCATGGCATCCTTGTATATGGAATAGATCTCACGCTTGGAGAAATTATCCGGTAAGTGCAACTGGTCACTATTTGGAAGAGCCTCGGCATGTTTCTGCACAAAGTCTTGCAACCACGAGCATACCATACTGCCATGTGGTCCAAGCACTCTCGTTTGTCCTGCTATACAAATGCGGGGGTCTTTATAGAGGCGGGCCTGTAATCTTTTTAGCCTTTCATTACCAAAACAATGTGCAAGTCTATATGCTTTGCGACAAACAATCCTTAAACTAAATGAGTATTTAAACACAATTTTGTTCATATTGTTTCCCCTAGGTCTTACAGACCATGCTAAATAAAAATTTTATTCATCTTTATTCATTTCAACATAATTTTGCCATAAGACCCTTAATTTTGCAACCCCAAAAGTGACCAGGCACATTCTGCTACAATAAAGAGTATTGTAGGTCTCTTTCAGATGTGCGGTGTCTAGCATTATACAAGCTCTCCCTCTTGTGTAGCTAGAGTTTTTGAGGTCCACATTCATTGGTCTTCCCTTTAGTCTCTCCTCAATGGACAAGATTGAATTTCGCTTCCCCTTTTGTGATAGCCCAGACAGTCATTGAGATCCATTTGGATTAGATGTCCCTTGTAAGAAATAATTTCTAGCTCCAAAAACAAAACAAAGAGAGCCATTGAATAAACTTAGACATGGACCACATACTTGATAACACTTGTTGACCTCTCGTGCTTGCTTCGACATCTATTATTTCATTCTCTTCAATAGGAATATTAGGTCCATGGATTTGAGTACCTGGGCTTCTATGTCCACCATCATGCTTAGGTGAAGGAGAAGGAGACACATCCAAGGTGGCAAAAGATGTTCCACCACTAGTACAAGATACATCCAATGTAGCAAAGCAAGCGCCCTTGGAACTATGAGAAGAAGAAATTGACATAAACATAGTGTCAAAAGAACCTCCCATGCAGAACTTTGGCAAGCTTCAAAGGGGACGCCCCAAATTGCCATGCAACAATGAAAGGTGGAAATTATATGCCTGACCATAAAAGTCAAGGTTTGGTTTAGGGTTTTGAGCATAGAGAATTCGCTAAAAATAGTAAATTTTCTCTATAAACATGAGATTCCCACATGAGTAAATTTTGCTAAAAATAGTAAAATTTCTTTATAAACATGAGATTCCCACATTTGTTTCTCATTATTTCCAAATATGCCCAAGAGTTCAAACAATCACCAGGTATGTGCAATTTTCATATGGTTAAGAGTTTTTTAATTTTAATTCGGTCATGAAATCAAATTTTATGACGTGCTTCAATATAATTTACCGTATTTTGAAAATGGGGGTGGTGTGCTTGAATATGCTTTAAAGTACTTTATGTTTGCTTTTTTGAAAACACATTGCTTTGATTGCTAGTCTATCCTATTTATTAAAAATAGCAAGAAACATTTCTAAAAATAAACTACTCTATATTCTACCCCAATCCCTTCTTGTTAGTTTCTCTACCCTCTCCATCTCTCCCTCTACCATCTACCGCTCTCAGCTCTCCAGCTTTGCCAAGTAAGCTCTCCATCTCCTCATGCATTTGTTTAATTTTTTTTGGACTGAAGGGAGCTTCTTCTTCCCTGTCATCTTTTTCTTCTCCTTCCCCACCATCTTCTTCTTCTTCTTCCCCCCGCTGATGCACCCACCGATTCTCCTCCCCAACCTCTTTTTGCCCGTGCTCCTATAGAAGCCATGCCTTCCACCATGCATGCAGCCCGATTGATGATATCATTGACGAGCGCATCCCCGATCGATGATATCATTAGCAAAATGTTCACCCAGTCGATGATATCATCGATTGGGTGCTGCGCATGTCGATGATATCATTGACCGAGCTATCGGGCTGCATTCATGGTGGAAGGAATGGCGTTAGCCGAGGGAGAGGAGAGAGACAGTTAGGGAGAGGGAGAGAAGGAGAGAGAGGGAGAGAGGGAGAGAGAGGGTTAGGGAGAGAGGGAGAGAAGGAGAAAGAGGGAGAGAAGGAGAGAGAGAGTTAGGGAGAGATGGAGAGAGAGAGATATGGAGAGAGGGATGTGAAGAGAGTGGGAGAGAAGGAAGGAGTCTCACTTGTAGCTTTCTCACATACACAATGGGGGAATATGGACAAAGGTGGAGGCTGAAAATAGTTTTTCTCTTCTTAGTTGTGAAAGCCAAAAGAATTCTCAGTACAAAAGAATAGGTGAACCCTATATGTGGGTCTCAAACCAAACTCAGCTAACTAAGGTGGCATACTAACTGAGCCACTAACTAGAGTACATAAAGATAGCTGTCATCCAGCTATTATTCATGGGCGGTGTACCAACCGCATATGCAACTAACAAGTCGATGACATAAATGCACAACAGTCACCCTAGCACATCATGAGTGGAGCTCAATACCTCAACACTCCACCTCGAGCTCAATCCCAATTCTTGCACACCAAGCAGGTCTCTAAACTTGCACAGATTCTTTGCACCCAATGCCTTTGTGAATATGTAAGCTACCTGAACCTCTGTGCTGACATAAACTAGATCAATAAAACCTACTAGAACCTTCTCTTGCACATAGTGAAAATGCACCTCAATGTGCTTTGTTCTAGCATGATAGACTGGTTTATTTGCCAATTGTATACTACTCATGTTGTCACAATAAATGACAATTGGCCCATCTGTAGACTGATGTATATCATAAAGTAGCTTATGCAACCAAGCTGCCTCACATGCAGCCATTACTGCACCCCTGTACTCAGCCTCTATGCTCGACAAGGCAACTGTAGGCTATTTCTTGCTGCTCCAAGTGACTGTAGCACTCCCAAAAGAGAGCACATATCCACTGGTAGGTCGTCTATCAGCAATACTACCAACCCAATCAACATCAGCGTATCCATGCAATTGTATCTGAACCCCAGTCTCATAAAATAGTCCATACTACAATGTGGACTTCACATACCTCAGTACATGTCTAGCCACATCCAAATGTGGTTTCCTTGGAGCTTGCATAAATTGACTTACTAACCCAATAGCATAACTCAAATCTGGCCAGGTAATAGTCATATAAATCAAACTTCCTACTACGCATCTGTACATAGTAGGATCTTCTAGAAGCTCACCTGCATTTGTGCTCAGCTTCACATTCTGCTCCAAAGGAACTGAAATAGGCTTACAGCCTGTCATCCCATATTTGTACAGCATGTCCAATCCATACTGCCTCTGTAAGAGCCATATCCCACTTGTGGATCTAATCACCTCAATGCCCAAGAAGTAATGCAGCTCTCCCAAATCCTTCATCTCACTTCTACTTCAATAGCATTCTGCCTTTCTCTGTTTTTCTCACATAAAGTGAGAAATGTGCCTTGGAAATCTGAAAGCTAATAGTGACAAGATACTGTCCCATCTTGTTAGACCATGCTCTAGGTGCTTGCTTCAAGCCATTTGCTTCAAGCCATACAAGGCTTTCCTCAACCTGCAAACAAACCCAAGATGAACATCATGAACATAACCTATTGGTTGCTCCATATAGACCTCTTCTTGCAAATCACCATGCAAGAAAGCATTCTTTACATCCATCTGATGTAAAGACCATCCCTTTAATGCAGCCATAGCAATGACTACTCTTACAATTTCCATCCCTGCAACCAGACTGAATGTTTCTTCATAATCAATGCCATATGTCTGTGCATACCCCTTGACAACTAATCTTGCCTTGTATCTGTTCACAGAACCATCTGCATTGTGCTTCACCTTATAAACCCACTTGTAGCCAATTGCATTCCTGTCTTTAGGCAAAGGCACCAATTCCCATGTAGCATTTGCTTCCAAGGCATCCATTTCTTCATCCATGGCTTTCTCCCATTTTTCTTTTCCCATGGCTTGTTAAAAAAAAGTGGGTTCTCGTTTATGTATCACTCTGACCATATAAGCATAGTGAATGGCTGTAAATCCATCATATTTCAGCCTATCCATAGGATACCTAGCTCCGGTAGACCTGTGCAAAATAGGCTCACTACAGGTGCTCTCAAAACATCCCTTGTCTTTCTTACTCTAGGTGTAACAATAGAAGGAATAACCAACTCATCATCAAGGCTCTGTTTTGAGCCACTGGATTCACCATTCACATAAGAGTGACCTGCATTCACATCAACCATGGGCTGATCTACTTTATATGGTCCACTAATATTTTGTGATTGCTGCTATAAATTCTATGCAGCATTACCATTTTGTGCATCTACATCATCAATCACATTTACTGGTGGGAGAGAGAAGGCACAATGGGGGGGTGGGAGGGGGGGGGAAAGGGGGTGGTGAAGGGGGTGAGGGAGTGGTGGAGGGGGTGGTGGTGGAGATGGAGGGGGGAAAAGGGGGAGGGAGTTGGTGGTGGCTGAGAAAGGGGGTGGGAGGGAGGGGGGGAAGGGGGTGGTGAAGGGGGTGAGGGAGTGGTGGAGGGGGTGGTGGTGGAGATGGAGGGGGGAAAAGGGGGAGGGGGTGGCAAAGGAGGGGGTGGTGGTGGTGGATAAAGGGGGTGGTGGAGATGGAGGGGGGAAAGGGGGAGGGGGTGGTGGAGGAGGGGGGGGTGGTGGTGTTGGAAGGGGGAAAGGGTGGTGGAGATGGAGGGGGGTGGGGGGAAATGGAGGGAGGGAGGGGGGAAAAGGGGTGGTGGAGATGAAGGGGTGGTGGTGGTGGTGGAAGGAAGGGGGTGGTGGAGATGGAAGGGGGGAGGGGGGAAGGGGTGGTGGTGGAGGGGGGGTGGTGGTGATGGAAGGGGAAAAGGGTGGTGGAGATGGAGGGGGGGTGGGGGGAAATGGAGGGAGGGAGGGGGGAAAAGGGGTGGTGGAGATGGAGGGGGGGTTGGGGGAGGGAAAAAAAAGAAAAAAACTTGATGGACGGAAAACGAAAAACTTTGACAGAAATCTAAAGGGAGGAAGAGATGGTCACCTGAACACTCTCCAAGTCTTTCTCAATGTAACAGGATTGTTGAGGACCAATGGACGGTGGGTGGATGGCTAGGTTATCACTGCAAGATGGGCTCGAAGTCACTTACCATGTGAGGATGGGAGTAGGGTGGTGGTCGATGGAGAGGGAGGAGTGTTTTGCATAGGGCTCGGAATGGGGGAGAGGATGGAGGCAAGATGTGAAAGATGAAGAATGAGGGGGTGGAGTGGGTTTTTATAGGAAATGGGTTTAGGTTTAGGGTTAAACCCTAAACTCTTTTTGAGTCGTAACTTTTTATGGTGGTTAGCTCGGTTTGCTCTTCTTCAACAAGGTGAAATGATCAAAATTGCAAGCTCTACGCATTCGTGTCCACTACCTAGCCTGATTGTTTATCAAGTGGCTTCTTTTTAAGAAATAAAGAAAATTTCTTAAGGTAGTAACCCAAGTTTGATCTTGGGGTTGATATGTTTAGCTAGAAATGGAAAAAATTTACTCTCCTTGGCCTTGAGTATTTTGTTCGTGAAAGTTCAAAGTAGTTTGTTTTTTACACATACCTGTGTATGTTTACTCATTACTTGAGACGTTAGTCTCCCCAACAATGGCACCAAATGTTGGCTCTTTCCTACAGCTTCGGTAGGAAGAGCAAGGTATTCTCAGTATGCAAGTTTCTAAGGTTTTTTGTCACCTATAGATATAAAGGGGTTGTCATTTGTAGTATACGTGTAGCTTAGGACCTCGAGTCATGTTCTGGTGAGAGACGTAGGCTTAAGTGTGGTAAGAAAACATAGTGCATGCATGTGTAAAAGGAACGTGTATCATCATGGTTGAGGTAATGAAGGCTTTCCCCTTCATTGGGGGTTACAAGGTTTAGGGGGAGTTTAAGGGTTAGAAGGAGGGTCCTGAGTTTAGAAGGAGGTTCCAGGGTTTAGAAGAGGTTCTAGGATTAGAAGGAGGTTCCAAGGTTTAGAAGGAGTTCCAGGGTTAGAAGGAGTTTTAAGGTTTAGAAGGAGGTTCCAAGGTTTAGAGAGAGGTTCCAGAGTTTAGAAGAGATTCCAAGGTTTAGAGTAGAGTACATGGTGGAGAACTCGTCTCCCTTGTAGATCATGGAGATTAAGGCTTGAGGAACTAAGGGTTTAGGGGGAGCATAGGAGTGGGAGAGGAAGAAGGTGTAAGAGCATGGGGGAAAGAAGAGAGAGGAGGGAGGAGGAGGAGGAGGAGGGAGGAGGAGAAGGGAGGAGGTGGAGGAGGAGGAGGGAGGAGGAGGAGGAAGAGGGAGGAGGAGAAGGGAGGAGGAGGAGGGAGGAGGAGAGGGAGAGGATGGGTTGCAAGGTTGGAGGAGAGGGGAGGAGGAGTTGCAAGGTTAGGACATGCTTTTGGGCATGGAGTGCAAGGAAGCATGGACACTTGAGACAATTTCTTGGAATACCAAAGTAGAACTCAACACAATGCCCCAAAGAGTGTGGGATTCATTCCATTATGGGGTATTTATACAAGTTGGAGAGCTTCTCTCTCTACATGTAGGAATTGTAAGACATTCTCTCTCTACATGTAGAACTTGCATATAGAAGTTGCATGTAGGAGTTGCATGTAGAACTCCTATGTAGAACTTGCATGTAGAAGTTGCATGTAGAACTTGCATGTAGGAGTTGCATGTAGGAGTTGCATGTAGAACTCGCATGTAGAACTCGCATGTAGAATTTGTATGTAGAACTTGCATGTAGGAGTTGCATGTAGGAGTTGCATGTAAACTCGCATGTAGAAGTGTATGTAGGAGTTGCATGTAGAACTCGCATGTAGAACTTGCATGTAGGAGTTGCATGTAGAACTCACATGTAGGAGTTGCATGTAGAACTCGTATGTAGAACTTGTATGTAGAACATGCAAGTTGGATTTCTAAGAGGGATTATTTCTAGCCTTATGCAAGTACAAGCCGAGCTTTGCCGCTACTCTTTTCTACACACATTCTGTTCTACCTAAGTCCATGTTGGCACAGAGACAACACACCGTTTCATCTAATATATGGGTGTGAAGTTGTGGTTCCAATGGAGTTCATTGTACCAAGTCTTCAATAGCAGCTAAATGTAGATTGTCTCTAGAAGAGTCAGTTCATCATAGGATTCAGCAGTTGCTGAAGTTGGAAGAAGATCGGGTTGTTAGCTCATACATTTCAAATGTGATCCAAAAGCGGAGACAAGCATGGGTCAATAGGAATATCAAATTTAAGGTGTTTCGAAAGGGGGATCTAGTGTTGATGTTTAATTCTAAACTGGGCCCTCGTCCTGGTAAACGAAAGTTGAGATATAATGGTCCTTACAAGATTGTTGAGGTCTTAGGAGAGGGAACATTCAAATTGGAGGATATGTATGGGAATGCAATTTTGAAACTAGTCAATGGGTATAAGTTGAAACCATATCATGCTCCAACACTTTCTATGGAGGTTGTGGTAGAGGCCTTGGTGGTGCAGTGCATGGTGGCAAAGTTGTGTCCAGTGGCTGCTTGCAAGTTCGAAGATCTGAAGTTTCAAAGTGACACGAGATCCGAATGCAGAGTTGTGATTCAAGATCCAAAGTTCCAAAGCGACATGAGATCCGAATGTGAAGCTGTGATTCAAGTTACGAAGTTTTGAAGTTTCGAATGCATTAGTAGTACTATCCGTACTATTGGCAATGTTTCATGCATGTCAGTGATGATTCTTCATGCCCAAGGTGGGAGACTGATGCAATGTTTGGCATAGTTGGTTTGCCTAGTCCGATTAACATCTTGTCATTATAAAAATTCTCTTCAGCTTGAGTTGACGTGTGTGGGGTTCAGTTATTTTTGCCCCTTCCAATATCAATTTGCTCTGACTTCTATTCGAAGTTGCGTTCAAGCTAGTATTTCCTGGAGGATGTCCATTGTGAGTGTGGATCTTTATAATGAAGAAGAGCTCTTGAGGTCATGTCCCAAGCTTCATTTGCTATCGAGTGCACGGCAAGTGAACAAATGGCCCCAAAATTGAAAGTAGCACCTGTGCAATGCAGCAAGAGGGCAAAAACGGAGGTGAAGCTACCAGAGGAGGATTTGCGAGATGTTTCAGAAGATTCAAAAATAGAATCAGATGAACCACCAAAAAATCAAACGCTGAACAAGCAGCAGATAGTTGAGAGTCCGTTGGTTTTTCAACAATCCAAGGTATTTCTCAATTTGACGTTGAACAAAGTGTGGTTGAAGAAAATCAAGTTGTATGAGTTTGCATGCTCACTGTGGGAGCTATGGTAGGATAACCCCAAAGTTTTGAGTCAATTCTAGATATTTCAGTGCACAACGGGAGAAATTTCTTTGGGAGTTAGAATAACACCAGAGTTGATAGCTGCAATTTTTCGCCTGCCATACTATGAGGAAGAGATTCAGCTAGACAAATGTTCGGATGATGTGATGATGGCAGAGTTTGGGAATCCTTATTCATCTAAGAATTTCTATATGATAAGCAAAGCACGGGATCTTGTCAGGAAACAATAGTTAGCATTTTTTATGCATGCATGAAACACTGGATTTTTAGCAATGGCCATGCAACTTTGATTGTCGAACCTCAACACAGTTGCCTCATCCTCTTGCACTCCCATGTGCTGTAAGATCCTCCTCAGCCACACTGCTTCACATGCAGCAAAACATGCTACCTTGTACTCAGCGTACTCACCCTCGGTAGAAGACAATGCCGCTATTGGTTGTTTCTTATTGATCCAAGAGAAGATACCTGAACCTAAAGAGAAACAATATCCAGAAATTGATTTCCTAGAATCAACATCTCCATCCCAAATCTGAGTCACAATGACCAGCCAAGGAAGTGCCCGTACCATAGGTGATGCCATAATCAAGAGTGCCCTTCACATACCTGAGCACCTGCATCCCTACATTCCAATGATTCTCCCGGGGCTTATTGGAGAACCTGCTCAAAATGCCAATAGCAAAACTGATGTCCGGTCTAGTGTTGCACAGATAGATGAGACTGCCGACCAACTTCTTGTACCTCCCGATGTCTACTCATGGTGAGTCATCCTCCATAGACAACCTTGCATTTACCTCCATAGTTGTAGCTATCTCCTTGCACTCGGACATACCAAATGCCTTCAAGATCTCCCTTGCATATTTTTGCTGAGAGATGAAGATCTTGCCTGGCTCTCAGACTTCAATCCCCAAATAGTAGTGCATCAAGCCTAATTTTGTCATCTCAAACTCTGTGCTCAATGCCTTTCTAGTCTGCTGGATCATATCTTCATAGTCACCTATAATAAGGAGATCATCCACATATAGAAGAATAATAGTAGTTTTTCCACCTTTCCTGTACACATACAAGCTAGCATCTGAGGCACATCTTTTGAAGTTTAATTTATGAAAGAATTTGTCTATCCATTGGTACCATGCTCTTGGGGCCTGTTTCAGCCCGTATAGAGCCTTCTTCAGCTTACATACCTTGTTCTCAGATTGGGGGGCCTCAAACCTAGGTAGCTGAGCCATGTACACCTCCTCCTTGAGGTCACCATTCAAGAATGCTGATTTAACATCCATTTGATAAACTGGCCACTTTTTATGAGCAGCCACTGATAGTACTGTGCGAATAGTGGTCATTCTGGTAGTCGGAGTGAAAGATTCCTAAAAATCAAACCCTTCAACCTGCAAAAATCCTTATGCAACCAATCTGGCTTTGTACTTTTCCAAAGTCCCATCGGCCTTGTACTTTACCTTCCAAACCCACTTGGTGCCAATAACCTTTCTGTTAGGTGGTCGATCTAGTAGCTCCCAAGTTTCATTCTTCATGATGCTGTCATATTCTACTTGCATAGTATTTTTCCAATCTCGGTCTACAAGTGCTTCCTCCAAACTCGCAGGCTCCTTTACTTCTGCAATAATCTCAGCCATCAAGGCCATATTGACTATGTGAGCAGAAGCCCTCCTTTGCTCCTCGATTCTCTGAGACCGCCTTGGTCCATCTACATGCTGCTTAACAGACATAGGCATTTGGTTATCATGGTCGTAGAGCTGCCTTACCCATCACGGCAATGGCTTTTTCGGTGGTGTAACAACAGGTTGGTGACTTATACCTTCATCATCTAATATTTCCTCCTCCTTTATAGCTCTTAGGACAGGTCCATAGTGAATTACCTCTTCACTTGATGATAAAGTGGAAGAGCTCTTCTCTGCCTCCACTGCATGTGGCTGCTCCTTGAACACCACATCATGGCTCGCTATGATCTTCTTTGCCTCTTGGTCATACAACTTATAGGCTTTCTTCTCATCACAATAGCCTAAGAAGATACATTTGGTGCTTTTTGGTTGTAGCTTTTTCTCTCTTTATCTAGTACATGCACATAGCATTCACACCCAAATGTTCTGAAGTGGGAGACAAATGGCTTCTTACTGCTGTAAGCCTCATGTGGTGTTTTACCTTTGAGTGCCTTTATATAGCTGCGATTAAGGATGTAAGCCGCAGTATTGATAGCCTCAGCCCAAAAGTGGTTCGGCAGTCCAGCACCTTTCACCATACACCTCCCCATCTCCACCATGGTCTGCATTCAGAGTTCAATAACTGAATTTTGCTGAGGCGTATATGATGTCATCGTTTGTCACTTGATCCATTTGCTCTTGCAAAAATCTCCAAAATCTAGAAACAAACTCACCACCACCATCCGATCTAATTTTCTTCACTTTTCTCCCTGTTTCATTTTGAAAAAGCTGTAGCAATTCTTTAAATTTACCAAAAGCTTGAGCCTTTTTGCAAAGAAAGTACACCCACATCTTCCTACTATAGTCGTCAACAATCAATAAAAAATAGGAAGATCCCCCCAAGGCCTATGTAGGCATCTTACCGCACAAGTCAACATGCACCAACTCCTATTCTTGCTTTCTTGTGGGAATGCCTTTCTCTGTTGCTTGCCCATCATGCAAGCTTCACATGGTTCTTTGATTTCTATGACTGCACGTAAGTGAGCAACCATAGCTTGCTTTTGCATCTCCTTCAGCACTACAAATCCGATGTTGCCGAATCTTTGATGCTAAAGTCTGCTTGTGCCCACTCCAGTGGTGGCTGTAAGAGCACTTAGTCCATACAGGTTGTTCCTCCTTACTCCTGTGCCAACAAGATTGCTTACTCTATCCAGAATTTTTGCTTCTGTCTTGTTGAACGTCACCTCATGGTCAAGGTCAGTTATGGAAGAAACTGATAGCAAATTTCTCTTGATTTGTGGAACATACAGCACATTAGATAGTTTCTTAACATGCTCCATTCACAGAAAAAAATGAAACCATACCTATACCCTCAACCGAGCATTTTGCATTATTACCAACCATCACAGTGATGGGTTCTTGTAGAGGCTACATGGAACAATATAGACCCTTCTTGCAAGTCATATGATGGGAGGCACCACTATTAAACACCCATGAATTAGTGGTTGAAGCTTCTTGAACTGAGGAACACTCTTCCTCAATGGTGAGAAATAGATCCAACTTTGCTTCCACTATGTAAGCTGTCTCTTTCCCCTTATCTGTCTTCTTCAAGATACCATTCTTTTCATCTGCTTTCTTGACCCGGCAATCTGCAATGATATGGCCCTTCTTTTTGCAGTAGAAGCATTCTCCTTGAAACTTCTTCTTGCTGCCCTTCTTCTTTTTATCATTACTAGTAGAGGACTCACCTTTGGTGGAGGAACCACCTTTGCCTTTCGCAGTGGCAGAGAAAGCAGCATCCCCATTGCCGCCTCCATCTCGAGCTTTAAGCCTCAATTCCTCCTCCATAAGTAAAGCACATAACTCCTCAAATGGCAATGGTTTGGGTCTCACCTGAGTGTTAGCGTTGTTACCAGTCCATCAAACCTTGGTGGACATATCCAGAGACACTGCGAAGCTAGCTCTTTGCTAGTCTTTTGTATCCTAGCACCATCCATCTGGTCACATAGATTTTTGATTCGGTTATGAACACCTCCGCTATCTCTCCTTCATTAAACTTTTCTGCTGTGAGCTGATTCTCTAGGTTCTGGATCCTTGTATAATTTCGTGTCTCATACTGACTCTTCAATATGTTCCAGGCCACAGTTGCCTTAGATGTATGTTGAATCAACGTCAACACATTATAAGTACTACTTATAGCTAGGGCACATAGAGCATCTGCGTTCCTGTATTTCCAAGCTCGTAGAAGGTCGGCATTAGGAGGTATCATACTCCCTGGATTTGTTGGGTCAGGGGTTCCTTGTGGTTCTCGGTCAGTCCCCAGTACTGTCTCCAAAAGCTCATATGAATCCAGAATAGCAGTATCTAGCTTGCCTTCAGTGAAGGCTCGCGGGGAATCCTTAAATAAACCTCAAGATGGTGCCACAACTTTATTGGTCTCAAAAAACTTTCAAGCATATCCCTCAATGAAATGTTATCCATAAAATGGATTTAAAAAGAACTTCTATGCATTAAACAAGACAAAATGTCATGCACAACTCCGAAGTTACAAACATTACATGTCAAGGACATAGTCTGATGAGAACCAATAAAAAGTCCTACTCAATGCAATAATGGGACTTAAGAAGGAGCTTGATAATACACTGGTACTTACTCCACTAACACTAACATCAACCCCTACTCACACCTTTTTCCTCCTAACCTACACCTTAGATTTTTCTTTTTCTTTTTCTTGGTCTTTCTTTGAAATTTCATGAGTCTTAGCTTCAATCCATCCACCCAATGTCTATCCATTGCAATTAATCATGACATGCCTTGCTAATTATAGTGTAATTTGGAGTGTAATTTGGTGCTGAAACCAACACATCACTAGACAAAATATCCATCCTACCACAGTAGTAAACAATTCCACAACGAAGGATCCACTGAAGCCCTATGAAGCAATGCAACCGGGGAAGGTTCCATTTGGGTGCAAAAGGAATGATCTTTAGTGCTAACCCTCAAACAACCATGCCCTTTGCATGATCCATGGGAGTAGATTGAGAACAAGATGGCGGGCATGCTAACCAATTTGGATAAATGGGAGGGAAATGAAGCAAAAAAAAGAGGGGGGGGTGTACATGTGTGTACTATGCACACTTGTGAGTCCATGGTGGTCTTGAGTGGATCGATGATCGAAGGGTGGAGCAAAGTACAATAGTGGTGCGAGGGGTAGTACTACGATAGCGCATGCATGCAGACTCTGGAGAGTGGAGAAGACAACACCGTGATGGAGCTTTGGGTATTGCAGCCAAGGAGCTCTAAAAGAGCATGGGTAGAGGGCAACAAAGGCAATGGGTGGCAAAGCAAGTTGGTGATGGGCAACCGACAATGGTGGGCTAGAGAAATAGCAAGCTGGGGGTTGACTATAGCAGCCAGCAACAGCGGACGTATTGACAAAGTATGGAGTACGGGGAAAAGACCAGGAGCTCGAAGAGCAAGCATGAGAGACTAGACTAGGGGATGAGGGATTTTACAGGCATGGGAGTCTATAGGTTGGGGAAGGGGGGGTCGGGGATAGAGAGTTGGTGAAAGGGGAGTCGGTTTATTGGTTGGTTATGGGGGAATAGTTAGTGGAGAGTGCTTAGTAGTAAATAAGTTAGAGAGCTTTAGGTTTAGGAATAGGTTAGGATAAGTTGAATTATTTAGATGAAAAAATTAATAAGAAATACAAGGAGAAAAGATTAAGAAAAATAAAGGAAGAATAGAGGTATTAGAGAAATAAAGGAAGAAAATAGGGGAGATAGAAATACAATTTGTTCTCACAAGGGAGTAACAAATTGTATTTCTATTTCATGGTCAGACTTGTTTTGTATTAAGTTATGTATTAAAATATCTATACAAATTTCATTAGAACCTTTTTTTTTTTCTCTCTCTTTTTCTTAATCGAAAAGTGCTTTTAAATGTAGCAAAGTTTGTAGATGACTATTGCATTCCTATAAGTGCATATAACATTACTGTAATAGAGATGTTTGAACAAGTGCATACATCACTCTCACAAGTTCTATACATGATTCATCATCTGATAAATCATGGCAAAAATGTTGCAATTTAGATGTATCAACTACTACATTTGAATTGGATGGGAGGAGATGTGGGTTTGAGAGTTGTGCATGCTAGTCTTGTCTTCACTAGTTCGTGATGGGGCAGCCAGTATGGGTTACAAGAGATGGTGTGTGCAGATGACTCATGCGAATCTCGAGGAGAAGCTTATGAGTGAATGGACTACTAGGAATGAGATGGGGGCGAACAAGGCAATGGTACAAGGGGATCAGATTTTTTATTTGAAGGGATGGACAGGAGGGTAAATTTGATGAAACCCTTTCTTATGGAGTGTGTGCAAGGAGCAAGGTTGAAGCAAGCTCAAGCCCAGGCTTGCAAATTTGGTTAACACTATGCCATTATCAATTTGTAATGTCATTTGATGGATGATGACAAGAGAGCGAGGATTGTGCCTTGGAGCCAAATGGGCTCAAGATGATTATCAAGAATGAGGAAAGAGAGTGGTATAAAGAGAATAGGGTTTGCCCTCCCTTCCAAAGGTGTTATGTATAAAAAACCAAATGGTTGACTGTGGTCTTCACTTATTGAATGCACACATTGGAATACAAGCTCTCTATGGATTTGTCTCTTGTTTCCTCATAGTACCTTTCATGAATGCCATGTTCTTTTCTCCTCTTCCCTTCTTCTCCCTCTCTCCTTTCTCCAACCCTTCCTCTTCTTCTCAAACCGAGACTTGCTAGAGTGATACTAGTGGATGGCATTTACATGCATTGCTCTCAACCCAGAGTAGCATGGAGGAGTATTCCACGAGCATTCTCGCAAGATCCCCATGGCACGTGAGTCACTGCCAGACTACACATCTATATGATCTTGAATGGAGGCATTAGTGGGGGCATTAAAGTGGTATTCAAGTGTGTGTTCAATTGTGCATGGGTGGAGATTCTAGAAAACTATATTCATGGAGGCAATTGAATTCTAGCTCCTATTGAGTGTCTAATTCTAGTCGTACCCTTGGAGCTTGCTGCACTTATTGTAGTGATGAATGGAGATCCTAGATTTGACATTGATAATTATGCTCTAATTATGTACCAAGGTGTTGAGATGTTCAATCTGTTTTGTATTTTCTTGTGCTCTTGCTCAGCTGCATGTTGATGTACCATGTAGTTTTCCTCAACTTTGTCTTGCTAGGTTTGGATTTCCTTTTGGGCACAAGCGTGTGCTTCCTGGCATCATTTTTTTAGTGTTGAAATACTTGGTTTCTCTATAGAAAAATCTTCTTCAATATTTTTGAGCCACTTTTTCATTTCATTTTTGGCTACCTGATTTCTATTGGTCTCTTGAAGAAGTTTATCTACCAATTATTTCTAGTGCCTTGTGCCTACATGTTCCACCTAGAGTGCCTGGTGGATTTTGTTTTTCTCTACTTGGGCCATTATTAATGGATACAAATTATAGATAATTTCATTGAGTCATTTGAAAATTCTAAGGGATCTCTTTTGCAATTGTACCATTGCTTGCATGTAATTATGCTCCATATTATTGGTCCTTTTGGGGTTTTCCATATGTTGCTTATGGTAGTCCATTTGGCTAACATAATTGTGACTAAAGAAATGTGCAAGTTCGTCCATGTGCTCAATCTAGTTGGATTCAGATGGTGTGGTAGAATGCTTTTTGCCCTTCATTGAGAATAGGAGAGCAATGGCAAGCTATTCGACATTGATGTGTGTTTGCTTAGCATTATCCTCCATTGGATGTTGGTCATCCTATATACTTACCCTATCCATGCAAGGCATGGGGGTCAGTGGTGGTGGTGGTTGTTTAGGTTTTTGAGATGTTGTGTGGGCCTCTTCTTTGAACTTGTGAGTGGCCTCGGCTTCTTGCTCTTTCCTCCTTTATGTTGTGATGGCATCCATAACTTATTTTGTTCCCTATTGCGGGTCCCAAAAGCTAGGGATGAGTGTTGGTGCTCGATTGGGATTGATTCTTGCAATTAAAATCTTGCCCTTTGCCACTAGCTCAAATTCATATCTTAGCAACTGCCATGATACCATGTTGTAAATGATTGGCATGAAGAGCGTGGGATTTCCACTCTTTTGGTTGTGGGTTGGTACATGCTATCCATAGTTCTTGGAAAAAGTAAATATCCTAGCTAGTTAGGTCCTACTAGGGGTTGTACAATTGGGCCAAATGCATAGGGGTGATGACAGTATGATGGTTCAATTGATCCAACTTGATTACGAAATGTACGACATTGATCGGCTTAACAAATATTTGGTTTTGGATAACTTCAAAAGCGATTCCTCCCTTTTACTTATTGCAAGATGGGTAGTACACTAAGCCATAGAGCTTCTTGTGTAGCTGCAAAAACTTGCAAAAGGCCTCTCCAATTACTAATAGATTGAAAGCTCTACAGAATGCATGGATATTTAGAGTCAATTTGACTTCCTACCCCATGGTATATTCAATGAAGATTCTTTTGGTATTGACATTGTAATTGGCAATAAATTTTGAGACAAAATTCATGTCCAAGTAGAATGGAAGTTTGCTACAATTGTGCTTAAGAATAGGGCTTCCAAGTCTAATTGTACCTCTGGGTCAGTGAGTGCCCTATAGCAATTTGCACTATGTTATGTCACCTTGAGATCCGTGTTGGCCTTGTACCTAAATTTGACATGGACCATGATCCGAACCAATGTTCAATCCATTGTGGGAATAAGGGAGAATGAGAGGAGACTTGTACTACATGTTCTGTAGAGAGTCCAAGAGGGAGTGGTGACTCTTTTTCTTGAGTAGCCGGTATGCAAAAGGTTTTGTTGATGGCATGGAGGGCTCAAGTCGCTACTAGGGTTGGAGCTCTTCTTTTTCCATTTGACTCGAGAAGGATACTGAAAGGGTATGGGAAGAGGATGAGTGGTAGAAGCGATGGGGTTGGAGTCATTGGTCCCCATATGTGCCTCGTGAATGCTTGGCATGTCTTCTTAGAAGTCAAATAGAAATTTTGGTCCATGGTAAAGGGATTTTTCAATATCTGGTCAATGGAATCAGATGATTTGGATGACATTTGGGAGTGCTTGATTGTGTTAGAGGATACACTTAGGATGAATTTGGAGACTGGGATGATGATTTTAGGTTGGAAATAATTCTGTAGAAATTTTGGTAGCATGACAATGTAACAACTAAGTCAATGTTTGAGCTCCCCTCCTGCTTTTGTTCGCATGGTAATGTATCCCAGTAGCATTGCCTTAGCTATCATAGCAGTGCAAACTTTGCTATGCTAGCATCCATTCTGGAACTTTGGAAGATTCTAGTGCTAATTTAGGGCCGTGGACATCCTTCTCAAACCTTGATATGCTCTTCCCAGCAATGTACACCAAATTTTGGCATCATGAGGTAGCCAATTCAAATCATTGTTAACTTAGCTATCCCAAGGTCTTGATAGGCTAACTTAGTATCTTGTCTGGTGCTATTACTATGATTGACCCCAAGTGCTGATTTAGGTTGTACGCCTCTTCATTAGACATATTGATACCTCTAAGCATTGAAATCTAGATCATTGCATCATGAGTTGGCCAATTCAACCACTCCACTGACCTGGCTCTCCCAGTGCCCAAACATGATAAGATAGTGCCCCAAAGATTTGTTTGTTTTGTAAGAAATGCCATGAGAAATGAGTGTTTTCGACTTTTACTATCAATAGTTTTCTACAGAATATTGCTTGAAATAGATTTCAAGATGTTTGGGAGCAAATAATTTGTTTTGAAGAAAGAACCATCAACTTCATCATTCGTGGAACACATTTGGGACCACTGGGAGGGACAAGTTTGATCACATTTTTCTTTCAAAGGACCTTGCTCCAAGAATGAGGTACTGTTCATTCATGTAGTTTTAGGATGTGTTTAGTTTTCAACTCAAATTAGGGTCTATCAGAGCAACTTGCATGGAGATTCGTGTGAGAAAACCTTTAGAACAATGCAAGACAATGAAAATAATGAAATTTTAAGAAGCAATTAATTTGTAGTTTGTTTTAGTAATTGTGTTATTTGTTTTTAATACATGATTTGAAAGTGACAGTTGGATCCTTTCCACTACTGTGTTCCTCCCTAGCTTTAGAACTAGGCTCTATGCATTCTATCATGGGTGCTTCTGTTGCTGGTTCTACCTTTGTTGTAGCCTCAATTAAAATATTGACTTTAGAGTTAAGAAACTCTGTTTGTGGGGTGTGTACAAATTCAAGTTCACCCATCGAGGTATCCTATTGTGGTGTCCTTTTTAGCTTGGCTCACATGTCCAAAGGGACCATTGAGGAGGACAAGTTTGATCACGTTTTTCCTTTAAAGATCCTTGTGAGGTATTGTTCATTCACATAGTTTAACAGTGTTTGATGATAAGTAAATTTTTTTTTGAATTTGTAGATTTCAATCGTTAGATTTGCATGCAATTGGGGTTTTCATTTTTTCTTGGTTTGATACTTTTCTGAAAAATGTCATCTTTGTATATTGTTTGTTGATGTCAATGTTATATTATATTAGGTGGAAAGTGCATGAAATCATGCAAGCCACTCTGAATAAATAAAAGGTGGATATCCATTTTCAAATAGATGCAGAGAATGCACCATTTTAAAAGAGGAAAGATGAGAAAAGATCTGGAAAAACAAGCAATGTTCCTTGTAAGCCAAGCTTTGGTGGTGTCAAGGCTTTTAAATTCCTTTTGGCAAAGATGAAGAATGACGAGCTCAAACGTGCTAATGAGTTTGATGTATGAAGAAAGTTACACAATGCCTGTTGTGAATGAGGGGGGAAGGGACAAAAAAGATTGGAAAAGGTGCGAGTGTGCTTAGCTCTTGATAGCTTGGTACCTTAACTACAATAGAAAAGATTTGAAGATGATGATGCACAGTGTTTCATCAATGCTGTGAATGACTTTAGTCATAACATGGAGATAAATTGGTGATAGAATCATTTCACATAGTACATGGTAATCTCTAACTTGGACATTGAGATGTGCATACTGAATGGTCCAATATTTACTAATTTGTTTTTCTATTTGGCAGCAGCACATTTTATATGCTCATGTACCATACATGGCATGGAATTAGGAGTGTGGTCCACTCAAGGCATGGAAAGATCGCATTGGCAAGCACGTTGTGCATATAATAGAGCGAGCCAACACGGGGGTGGTAGAACTAAGTCAAGCCCAATGGTTCAATTGGTTCAATGGTGGTACATGCGTAATGAAATAAGAGTAGTTGCAACACTAGCATCCAAAGAGTCCTTAGTGTCCCATGTAGTGCAAGATGTTAACGCGGAATGTCAAAGAAGAATATACAACTCATCAAATGCAAGATAGAATCATGCAAGGTGGCATGCCACCCATCATAGACAAGGGCGCATATGGGTGGAGACAGATGAAAATGATGGTGTAGGCTCTTCCAATGTGGATGCCCATGTATAAGTTTTAGAATTTCTTTGTAATTTTAATTATGTGATTTACAGTAAAGCCAACATATAATGGCCATGAGTTGTAGTACAAATGAGGAAATTTGAGTTATTGGATGTTAATTATAAGTATTTAGCTCAAGGTTGCACCAATTTTACTTTTTTTTTGAGTTTTTATTAAAACAAGTATTTTTAAAAATTAGGGTTTTGGCCCCTATATAGAAGAATGGGCCCTCATTTTCATTTCATTGTTTAAAGAGCTCTCCACTTCCACACCACCTCCCACTTGCCCCTGACGTTTCCACCGTATCTCTCGTACCCTCACCCTTTCTCTCACACACTCTCTCCATCTCCCTGGCTAGGCCCGAGACCAAGGTACCATGGAGACTGTAGTTTATTATCTGTCTTAGGAATCCCAAGGGCACTTAGGGATGTTGTATGCTCTGCCTTAGGCGATAGTTCATGTACTCTGCCTATGGGCATCAGTCTTGTATCATCCTCTTTTCAATATAATAAAATGTACTTTTTTGAATTGTCTTGGTATTAGCAATCTCAAATTTATTTTCATTGTATTTGGAATCTATTAAATTACTTACATGCAATCTTAATATACTTACGAAATACTTTTTGATGATGTATACAACAACAAAATGAAATAATAAACATCAAATCTCAATAGAACATGCAAAAGGAAATAATACTCAATTTTACTTAACATTGAAAAGGAAACAATGTTTCGTAGTGGGAAGAGAAAATAATTTGAAAATGGCATTCTTTATTGACATAGAGTAGTATTACAAAGAATACCCATTTGAACGCACAAGCTACTCTAGTCTACGCTTCTTCTTGCTTGGCGTAGATCTTTTTTTTGCTTGCTGAAGTAGAGAGGGTTGCACAATTTCATTCTCTATAGCCTGGGGATTTGTAATGCTAGCCCTGCAATAACTATGATACTATGGAGAGGACCAGATCGTGTGTCTGAGAACAAAAATAAAGAAACACTATGCCTAACCAAAACAACACGATCTGCATTAGGATGGATGGCTCATCTTCACCATTTGAATGAGGACCTTGAAGTTCATGATATTTACCTTTCCATTCGGTGATAATTTGTTAGATATCAATGCTCCACTCTCGTGTAACTATGCGGGAACCAGCTAACTCTACTTATAAGCCCCCCATATGAGGAGAAGGCATTTGAGTAGCTCGGTTATCTAGTAGGTCCTGGTTTGATTACCAGATGGGGACCATGTATGGTTTGATGGCTGGGCGGCTTCAGATAGAGTTGGCACATCGCCAACTAAGCTACATGCACGTGCGGGAAGGCATCCCTTGACTGACCGCACTGAGGGTAGATAGAGCATTTCTCGAGGTAGCCCACTCTTGGGTTGCGAGGCCCATTTGGAGCCTCAGATGATCCCGAATGGCTCTAGACCGAACGGAAACCGTAGGTAAGTTGCTCTGTTTTGCACACCGGTTCTATCGTATGGTCGGTGGCCTATTTCGGGACCGAGTCGATCGTTTTGGGGGGATTGGGTCAGTCACCCAATTGAGCCTAACCAACTATGACTGGTGGCTATATAAGAGCAAGCCCGTGAAGCCCATTTCATCACTAGCTATAGCAACCCTGATTCCTTAGCATCCAGCCTCCGTCTTCTACTATGTCCAGCATGCCATCGAAGCTTCTTTTCATAGGAGCGCATGGTTGGGAGGCATCGCCATATATTGTATCAGTTCTACAGTAATCAAATTTTTTGATTCTCCATACTATCTTGTTTTCTCTCTTGCGTACGAGATCCTGTTATCTGTTGAGCACAGACGTTGTATTATTTTCTTATATAATTGTCGATGGAACACCAAAATGTGTTAAGACACTTTGTTGTTGTAGTGGTGATCGAAGCCATCCCCCCACCAAAAGACCCTCTGGTTCCACCCTTACGTCTGAAAAATTCATCAACCCATAAGATATCCTGCAACCAACATATCACATCAAAACTTGAAGATTATATAAATTAATAAAACATCATTTTTTAGTAATTAATAAGAAGTTTTTCACATATGAAAAATAATATGCTTAAAAAATTCATATTTGGGAGGCCACTTAGACATCAGCACAACCATGTGCATGATTTGTATGACCAAAAACCCCCTGCAAGCCCTAAATCTGACATTGTGCGACTAGAGCCCAGTTTTTGCATGGGCTCTGGTTGCACGATGTCGGATCTAGGGTTTGCAGGGGGTTTTTTATCATACAAATCATGCACATGGCAAGTGGCAATGGCAGGATGTCCTGGGTTTAAAATCATAAAATTTGGTTGGGTTTTGTACCCTAAACCCTAAACCCTATTTTTTATTCCTTACCAGTTGAAGACAGCAATGATTTTTGTTGAAGACAAAGCAATGATTTTTGTTGAAGACAAAGAAATGATTTTTGTTGCTAAAATGGAACGTAGAATTATATTGATGATTTTGAATCATGTGATGAAGCTAGCAAAGCTACATACCTTTTCTACCTCATCGCGGACAGCATTAGCTACAGTGTCCAACTAGACTCCCTTTTGTGGTTGGTCTTGAACTTCATGCTGGCTTGAGGTGCCAGCTTGTTCATCTCTCTCCCCAAACAATTCCCTCTACAAATTCATGAATTGCTCATCGGACATGTCGTACTCTGGTACGACATCCTCGATTGCCTTCTCTGTGTTTGTTGGATAGCCTCTAGATCGCTGAGGCTCGAGTCATCGAAGTGTGCAATCTCATTGATTGTTGCTGGATTGAGTGGAGCATCAAAGTTAATGACATAATCAAAGGTGTCATTCGAGAGCCAACATAGCACCTCATCCTCTTGGAGACCAGTTTCTTCCATCACTTCCAATAGGGTAAGGTATTCCTCATCCTCAATCTTGATTGGATCAACGAAAGAGAGGTGTGTCTTGGTTGCTGCCTCATCTAGATTATAGGTGGAGGATGGATATGCACAAGTCGAATATGATGATAAAATGACCTCGCTTTCAACTTGCTCCTTAGCTAGGTTAATAGTGTGCTCTTTAGGCTCTAGGTCTAGGTTTATGTCATCTCGTCCACCACTTGTTGATGCACTTGCTCCACCACTTGTGGATGCAGAAGGACCCTTGGTCTGCTCGCCAACATCCTCATCAAACTTGCTAGTTGCAAGGAGAACGATAAGGGCTACATCTCTCTTGATTGTATGAATTGGGGAAGATGAATCATCCCCAATGGGAATAGCATACTCACGGAGAGAGATAGGGACATTATCCATGGCCCTACCTTGTGTTTTCTTAAGGTTAGCATTCTGGTCAAAAGAGCTTAAAGTATCCAATGAAACCCATTGGTGAGGGGGTGAGGGGAGTTAGCAATCGCGATAGATTCCTCATGGATAAGCCTATCAAAAAAATGAAGAGAGGGATTATCAGTAGGAAGGATAGCTCTCAAGTGAGACTCAAGATGGAATGCCTTGTAGAAGACAAGATAAACCAGATTTGCAGAGGCATGGAAATCAATGGATGAAATCCACTGGACAAAAGCCTCTCTAGGGGAAGCCATGAGTGTAGGAGGATGCTTGGGAAGATGAAAGAGGAGGTTGTGGAATGTAAGGTTACTCAAGAGTGGGAAACTGAAAATGTAAAAATGACTTTAGAAGTGTACTTTATAAAATGGGCATTGCCCTTAAAAATGCTCTTAATTACAATATTTTTATATTTATTGCTTTTACTTTGGAAAGTCTCTCTCTCTCTCTCTCTCTCTCTCTCTCTCTCTCTCTCTCTCTCTCTCTCTTTGTCTCTCTCTCATTGCCCTTAGCTATCCCCCCCCCTCTCTCTCTCTCTCTCTCTCATAGACCTGTAAGGTCTTTGAGTACATTGATATATCTTTCTTTCTTTCACTCCCTTTGTGTCCCTCATTGCTCTTTCTCTCTCTCTCTCTCTCTCTCTCTCTCTCTCTCTCTCTCTCTCTCTCGCTCGCTCCCCCTCTCTCCCCTGCTCTCTCTCTCTCTCTCTCTTTCCCTCCCTTTGTGTCCCTATTTTCTCTCTCTCTCTCTAACACCCGATGATCATATTGTTGCCTTGTTGCCCTTAGCTATCTATGTCATGGACAATGATTTTACATATACACTTTTTCTATTTTGTTAGCGGCTCCACCCTTTGGATCAATTGTATCTCGGTTTTTTTTCAATCTCATAGTCTCTCAAAGACCTTAATTAACTTTCTTATTTTTCTCTTTCTCAACCTAATTAGAGGTGCAAATGAATAAATGCAATCTTAACTCTCTCTCTCTCCCATTCTCCACCTCTCTCTCTCTCTCTCTCTCTCTCTCTCTCTCTCTCTCTCTCTCTCTCTCTCTCTCTCTCTCTCTCTCTCTCTCTCTCTCTCTCTCTCTCTCTCTATCCCACTCTCCATCTCCCTCTTTCTATCCCCGTCTCCATGTCCATCTTTCCCTCCCCCTCCCTCTGTCTCTTTCCCTCCCTTTGTGCCTCTGACTTCTCTCTCTCTCTCTCTCTCTCTCTCTCTCTCTCTCTTCATACATATAACAATGTCTCATGGCCAGGTGCATTATTTGTGTCCCTTTGTGTCCCTGACTGCTCTCCATCTCTCTCTCTCTCTCATATTCCCTCTCTCTCTCTATTCATACATCTAACTCTGTCTCATGGGTGGCCAGGTGCGTTATTTGTGTCGCTTATTGCACTCTCAACTTCTCTCTCTCTCTCTCTCTCTCTCTCTCTCTCTCTCTCTCTCTCTCTCTCTCCTTCCCTCTCTTCTTTTACTAAACCTCTCATAAAAACAAACAAAAAATTATTTCAAAAAACATAGAATACTTCTCTCTCTCTCAATCAATCTTCCAAGGTACCCCTCACACAAACAAACATCAAATTATTTTGAAATACTTAGTTTAAGCTATGCCCTCTTCCTTATCTATTTCTCCACAAATAAAGAAAACATTATCAATATCATATCACTCTTTCTCTCCCTCCCAAAACTCTTTGATTAGAATCTCTTTTTCTTCCTTCTTTTTTAAATACTTCTAAAACGTAGCAGTTTGAAATACAATCTCTATCTCTCTCCCTCAATCATCCCCTGAACGGAAAGTATTGTAAGAAAACAATAGAACGTCTATGCTCAACAGATAACAGGATCTCGTATGCAAGAGAGAAAAGCAGATAGTATGGAGAATCAAAAATTTGATTACTGTAAAACTGATACAATAGATGGCATTGCCTCCCAGCCGTGCGCTCCTGTGAGAGAAGCTTCGATGGCATGCTGGAAACAGTAGAGGACGGAGGCTAGATGCTAAGGAATCAGGGTGGTTGTAGCCAATGATGATTATGGGCTTCATGGGCTTGCTCTTATATAGCCACCAGTCATAGTTGGCTAGACCCAATTGGGTTTAGACCCAATAAGGTGATACAATAGATGGTGCTGCTGCCTCCCAGCCGTGCGCTCTTTTGAGAGAAGCTTCGATGGCATGCTGGAAATAGTAGAGGACGCAGGCTGGATGCTAACAAATCAGGGTTACTATAGCCAATGATGATTATGGGCTTCACGAGCTTGCTCTTATATAGCCACCAGTCATAGTTGGTTAGACCCAATTGGGTGACCGACCGAGTTTGCCCAAAATGGCCGACTGGGGGTCGGTCCCGAAATAGGCCACTGACCACATGATAGAACCGTGGCATAGAATAGAGCAACTAACCTATGGTTGCCATTCTGCCCAGAGCCATCCGAGATCATCTGGGGCTCCAAATGGGCCCCGCAACCCAAGAGTGTGGGCTACCCCGAGAAATGCTCCGTCTACCCTCGATGCGGTCAGTCATGGGATGCCTTTCCGCACTTGCATGTAGCCTAGTTGCCAGTGTGCCAACTCTATCTGAAGCCATCAAGCCATCAGGCCACACATGGCCCCCATCTGGTATCCAAACCAGGACCTATCAGATAACCAAGCTACTCAAATGCCTTCTCCTCATATGGGTGGCTTACAAGTAGAGTTAGCTGGTTCCCGTGTAGTTACAGAAGAGTGGAGCATTGATATCTAACACCCCCGCTCAATGTCCACCCGCAAGTGAACTTACTTTTTTGGCCCAATGCCAAATCGATGAAGATGCCTCTCTAGCAAGTCTCTTCCAAGAGCCTTCATGAAGATGTCCACAGCATTCTCTATAGTCAGACAGTACACCAAGTCGACCTCTCCATCCATGATGAGCTCGCGTACAAAGTGATATTGAATCTCAATGTGTTTTGTGCAAGTGTGGAACACAGGGTTCTTTGCAATTGCCATGCAACTCTGATTGTCACATGATAGCTGCGTAGGCTTGTTCTACACTACACCCATGTCCCATAAAATTGTGGGGGTTAAAGGTCATTGTGCCTTTACCCCGGTTATGTACAATACTCAAACACATATATAAATGAATGAAAAAGAAGATTAGGGTGGTTCTGCACCCACCAAAAACTTGTGTGGCTCTCTGTTTCTCTCTCTCCCTCTTCCGTTCTTGCTTCCGTTGAGAGCACTCTCAACTGGTATCAGAGCTCGGGTGATCTAGCTGAGCGTGCGTGAATGCTTGAAGCTCAACAGCTCTGTGGGAAGAAGGGAGAGCTCTGAGGGAAGCTTTGAGGGTGACTTTACTTACATCCAAGTGTGCAGAGACCTTGGAGGAACCTTTGGAAAAGTCACTTTGGCTTTGCAAAGTGGTTTTGAGAGCCTGTTAAGAGTTTTCAAAGAAAAAGTCGTTTTTTGAGCTTTTCCCTGTTCCGTTCGATGACAGAGACTCCGTATTGACTTGTAGAGGCAATTATTGCTTGCTTTTGGTGTCCACTTCACTTCAGGAGCTTGGAAACACCTTCATTCTTGAATCTGGGATCATTTCATTGGATTTCTGACTCACTGTGTTAGTTTCTGCGTTTTTTGCCCGAGTGTTGGAATTCAAGTTTGGAGCAACCATTTGCAGATCTATCAGTTCCGGTGGACTCAGAGGTCCTAAAACTTCTATGTTGCTCATCATTCGTACTCTGGTGGAGTTTACAAACAACTCTGTTTCCAAAAACGTTTTTCAGTCCGTGTGTTGGACCCAGTGATTGAGACCACGGTTTGCAAAACCGTCTGTCCCATTGCGTTCCGAATGCCCAAAAACCCCTACTTGTCAGTTCTTGTGCGATTCGGTGGAGGATTTTCAGAGTTGTAAATCTCTGTGTATTCGATTTCATCTCTCTGTTATGCATTTTTCATTCTAAGGTTTTGAAACCTTAGATTTATGCCACATGGCAGTGGATAAGTGTTGACTCCCATTTCTCACTCATCGGTTGGGATTTCGGAGTTCTGGCAAAAGAGAGATATTTGCAGATTTTCTTGCTGAGTCCGATTATGCAATGGCGCCCATGTTTTGAGGCATCTCAGGTTCTATTTTCAGTAGCGGTCATTACCGTGGGACTATGATTTTTTGAGCATACCTTATGCAGATCACTCTGGTTGCAGTTTGAGCAGTGTGCGCTCATTCGTGGTATGCATTGGGTTGTAGTGGATGATTTATAGGCCATTTGGATGCATTGCGGTCCTTATTGGATGCGCTGATAGGCCCAAATTGCCTTGTGGGATGCTATTTTTTATGGACGCTTTGCACATGGATGCTATTTTATGCTGAGGGACAGCTTTGACACATTGTAGGTGATGCACTGATAGTGCTATGCTCTCTTGGATGAGATATTATTGATGCATATGCCAGTGTTTGAGGATGATTGGAATGAGTTGGATGCATTAGCAAAGTCTACTATTAGACTTCATCTTGCAGAGTCAGTTTATTTCACAGTAGTAAATGAGCAGACTACGGAAGATTTGTGGAAGAAACTGTGTGCCACTTATGAGAAGGAAACTACCTCTAATAAAGTTTACCTCATGATGTGAAGAGGTTGTTTGAGCGCTGCAGATGAAGGAAGGGGTCTCCATTGCTTCTCACTTGAATGAATTCAATGTTATTTTCAGCCAGCTTCAGGCTCAGAAAATGAATTTTGATGTAGAGACTAAGGTAATATTTCTCTTATGTTCATTGCCATCCTCATGGGATACCTTCCGTACAGCTGTCAGTAACTCTGCGCCTGGTGGAGTACTGAAATTTGATGATGTTGTGGGTAGCTTGTTGGCCGAGGAGATTAGATGGAAGTCTATGGATGGCAACAAGCAGGATGCAGCCTTAAATGTGCAAAGGGGCAGATCACAGTTCAGGGGGAAGTCCCAAGAAAGAGGGAAGTCTCGTAGCAAATCCAGGGCACGAAACATTGAGTGTTACCACTATGGCAAGAAGGGCCATATGAAAAAGGATTGCTACAAGCTGAAAAGAGAGCAAAAGGATAAGAAAAAGAATGCAAATTGGGGTGCAAATCAAAAGGAAGAGAGTCCAAGAGAGGACAAAGGAAAAGTGAAGATCGAGGAGATCAATGCAGTCACACATGATAGTGACAATGATGTTCTCTTCATGTCTACTTTATCTGCAGAGTTGCTTACCACTTCAGATGATGCATATTCCCAGGATTGGATTTTGGATTCTAGTGCTTCATTCCATGTTGCTCCCCATAGGGAATGGTTCTCCACTTATGATAGTGGAAAGACAGGTTGTGTGCATCTTGGAAATGACTATGCATGTGACATAGTGGGAGCAGGTGACATAAAGTTTTCTTTTGCAAATGGGTCTGCATTTGTTTTGAAACATGTGAGACATGTGCCTAAGCTGACCAAGAGTCTTATTTCAGTGGGTCAGCTAGATGATGCTGGTTTTCACACCACTTTTGGCTTTCAAAGTTGGAAAATTCAAAAGGGCTCTATGCTTTTGGCCAGGGGTGCCAAGCATGGGACTTTGTATCCCTTACATGTATCAGGGGTATTTGATCATGTTGTTGCAATAACCGAGCAGCCAAGCACTTCTTTGTGGCATTGCAGGTTGGGGCACATGAGCCAGAATGGAATGAAACTCTTATGCCGTTTGGGTTATGTACCGCATTTGAGTTTCTCTGATTTTGAATTTTGTGAGCATTGTCTCTATGGGAAGCAAACTAAATCAGCCCATAAAAGAAGGGGAAAGAAAGAGTTTGAAAAGCTTGATTTGGTGGATTCAGATGTATGCGGTCCATGCCTACACGATCATTAGGCGGGGCTGAATACTATGTGACATTCATTGATGATGCAACTAGGAAAGTGTGGGCTTATGCTATAGCCCGGAAGAGTGATGTGTTCCAGGTATTTCAGAAATGGCTAGCCTTAGTTGAGAATCAGTCAGGTAGAATGCTTAAATGCCTACGGACTGACAATGGTGGATAGTATCTCTCTCATGACTTTCAGCATTTCTGTGATACACATGGGATTAAGAGGGAGCTCACATCCCCTCATACTCCAGAGCAAAATCCAGTTGCAGAAAAGATGAACCGTACCATTCAAGAAAGGTTGCAATGTATGCTTTCCAATGCAAGTCTTTCTAGTGGTTTTTGGGCTGAGGCAATGAAGACTACAGTGCATGTGATCATAGATCACCTAGTAAGAGTTTGGATGGTGGTATTCCTGAAGAGGCATGGAGTGGCAAGAAGCCCTCTTACTCTCATTTGCGTATATTTGGGTGTGAGGCATATGCACATGTGCCAAAAGAGCTTCGAAAGAAGCTAGATCCTAAGTCTAGGAAATGCATCTTTCTGCGTTATGGTGAAAGTGGAGAGATGGGCTATCGTCTCTGGGATCCAGAAGCAAAGAAGATCATACGCAGCCATGATGTGGTCTTCAATGAGAAGAAGATGCATAAGGCACCCATGAGGGATGTGGAAATGAGGAGAATCACTTTCAAGGATGTGAATCCACTTGCATATGTTGATAGACAACAAGCTGTCCATGCACCAAATGTGCAAGAAATGGTACCACCAAGTACTCCCACAGGTATACAATCAAGGGTAGATGATGGATCATCTATTCGTGGAAATGATGAGCCAAATGTGGCTGATATACAAGTGGGACAGCAAGCTAAAATGCCCTTGAGAAGATCATCTAGAGTGTCTAGACCACCTGATAGGTTTGTTCCAGGGGTAGACTATGTGATGCTTACTGATTGTGGGGAGCCTTCTTGTTACAGAGAGGCTATGATGCGTAAGGATCAACGCAAGTGGGAGTATGCTATGCAATCAGAGATGAGTTCACTTATGAAGAATAAGACTTGGGACTTGGTTTCTTTGCCACATAGAAAGAAAGCATTGCCATGTAAATGGGTCTACAAAATGAAGGTCACAGGTGATGATGTGCCTAGGTACAAGGCCCGTTTCATTGCTAAAGGGTTCAAGCAAGAGAAGGGTGTGGACTTTGATGAGATATTCTCTCCGGTTGTGAAGATGACCACACTTAGATGCATTCTTGGACTAGTGGTAGTAGAGGATATGGAGCTTATGCAAATGGATGTCAAGACAGCTTTCTTGCATGGGGATTTGCATGAGGAAATTTACATGGTGCAGCCGGAAGGCTTTGAAGAAAAGGGCAAAGAGCATTTAGTTTGCAAGCTGAAGAAGAGTCTCTATGGTCTTAAGCAAGAACCTAGAGAATGGTATCAGAAGTTTGATGCTTTCATTCGGTCCCAGGGTTTTAGAAGGAGTGAAATTGATCACTGCCTCTACACTAAAAGGGCTAAGGATAATAGCCTGATAATCATGGCACTATATGTGGATGATATGCTATTGGCTAGCAAGAATACTTATGAGCTAGATGCATTAAAGGCCAAGTTGCATGAGGCCTTTGATATGAAGGATTTGGGACTTGCAGATCATATTCTTGGTATGTGCATCACGCGTGATCAGAGTAGGAAACTCCTTTGGCTTTCACAAAAAGAGTTTGTTACAAAAGTATTGCAGCATTTCAATATGGAGGGGGGAAGGCAGTGAGTACTCCATTGCCTCCATATGTGAAACTGACTCATACAGATAGTCCCAAATCAGATGAGGAAAGGGCCATGATGGCCAAGGTTCCTTATGCATCAGCGATTGGGAGTCTTATGTATGCTATGATAGCTACTAGACCAGACATTGCATTTGCAGTGGGAGTTGTTAGCCGGTATATGGCTAATCCAGGAAAGAGGCATTGGGAGGCAGTTAAGTGCATCATGAGGTACATGAAGGGTACCAAGGAGATGTGCATCTGCTTTGGTAAAGGAGACATGCGTGTACTTGGATACACAGATTCAGACTATGCAGGGCATGTGGATAGCAGGAGATCCACTTCTGGTTATGTGTTCACCTTTGCAGGTGGTGCAGTGTCATGGATGTCTCACGCACAGAAGTTTGTTGCTTTGTCTACCACAGAGGCTGAGTATGTTGCAGCCACAGAGGGTTGCAAGGAGGCTATATGGCTTGATCGGCTCTAGTGGGAGATTTGGGAATTCATACAGGTGTACCGACATTGCATAGTGATTCCATGAGTGCTATTTAGCTAGCACGGAATCCGGTCTTTCATGCAAAGACCAAACACATTGAGGTCAGGTACCATTTCATCAGGGAGGTACTTGAGGATAAGCGCATAGAGCTTGTCAAGTTTCATACAGATGATAACCCTGTAGATATGCTGACGAAGAGTCTACCTAGTCAGCAGTTTGAGTATTGTCGTGTATTGATGGGCATTGGATAGTATGCTCACTGGTTGTTCTCCCTTAAAGGCACATTGTCCTTTAAGTGGGAGGTTGTGGGGATTAAAGGTCACTGTGCCTTTACCTCGGTTATGTACAATACTCAAACACATATATAAATGAATGAAAAAGAAGATTAGGGTGGTTCTGCACCCACCAAAAACTTGTGTGGCTCTCTGTTTCTCTCTCTCCCTCTTCCGTTCTTGCTTCCGTTGAGAGCACTCTCAAAAATCCTCCTCAACCATACTGCCTCACAAGAAGCAAAACATGCTCAACCTCGGTAGAAGAAAGCGCAACTATGGGTTGCTTCTTGCTGACCCATGACAGCTCCACATCCAAGTGAGAAATAGTAACCTGTCACTGATCTCCTACTGTCCACGTCTCCTGTCCACAATCTGAGTCACAGAATCCAATCAAGGTGTTGCCCTTGGTATAGGTGATGCCATAATCAAGTGTGCCTTTGATGTATTTCAGCACCTGCATCCCTGCCCTCCAATTGTTCTCCTGGGGCTTATTGGAAAACCTGCTTAGTACACCAGTCAGTGGTCACAAAGCTGATGTCCGGCCACGTGTTGCACAAGTAAATTAAACTGCCCACAAGCCTTCTGTACTTCGCTACATCCACTAGTGGTGATGAATCCTCATTTGAGAGCTGCACGTCAACCTCCATAGGGGTGCCAACTGTCTTGCACTCAGCCATGCCAAATGCCTTCAGTATCTCTTTAGCATACTTCAGGTGTGAGATGAAGATCTATTTTGGCTCTTGCCAAACTTCAATCCCCAAACAGAAATGCATCAGTCCAAGGTCTGTCATTTCAAACTCTCTTCCTAGCAAATGCTTTGTCTGTGAGATCTTCTCTTCATGGTTCCATGTTATGACAAGGTCGTCCACATAAAGGACCATGATCATACACTTGCCTCCTTCTCTATAGATATACAAATTTCCATCAGATGGACTCCTCCTGAACCCATTTTGTAGAAAGTAGGCATCAATCCGCTGGTGCCATGCTCATGGGGCTTGTTTCAGCCCGTAAAGTGCCTTCTTCAGTTTTCAGACTTTACCTTATGAACCGGGGATCACAAAACCTAGTGGTTAGATAGTTAGAGCCGTCCAACTTTCCACTTTTGCCGAACGGTGGGATTCACAGTTTTGCAGGTTGGGCCATCTCTCACAATCTGCTCGCAAACAGAAACACACTACCAAATCTTCTTGCTAGAGCCCAAGCTCTAATACCATGTAAGAAAACAATACAATGTCTGTGCTCAACAGATAACAAGATCACGTATGCAAGAGAGAAAAGCAGATAGTATGGAGAATCAAAAATTTGATTACTGTAAAACCGATACAATAGATGGCACTGCCTCCCAGCCGTGCGCTCCTGTGAGAGAAGCTTTGATGGCATGCTAGAAACAGTAGAGGACGGAGGCTGGATGCTAAGGAATCAGGGTTGCTGTAGCTAATGATGATTATGGGCTTCATGGGCTTGCTCTTATATAGCCACCAGTCATAGTCGGTTAAACCCATTGGGCGACCGACCCAGTCTGCCCAAAACGGCTGATTGAGGGTCGGTCCTAAAATAGGCCACTGACTATACAATAGAAGCATAGTACAGAATAGAGCAACTAACCTACGAACTCCGTTCTGCCTAGATCCATTCGGGATCATCTGGGGCTCCAAACGCGGGCCCCGCAACCCGAGAGTGGGGCTGCCTCGGGAAATGCTCCGTCTACCGTCAATGCGGTCAGTCATGGGATGCCTTCCCGCACTTGCATGTAGCCTAGTTGGCAGTGTGCCAACTCTATCTGAAGCCGTCCAACCATCAAGCCACACATGGCCCCCATCTGGTATCTAAACCAGGACCTACCATATAACCGAGCTACTCAAATGCCTTCTTCTCATATGGGGGGCCTACAAGTAGAGTTAGCTGGTTCCCGCATAGTTACACGAGAGTGGAGCATTGATATCTAACAAGTATGTGTTCCTTCTTCTGGAGTTGATTCTCTATACTCCAAAAGGGTAGAGAAAGAGTTGAAAATGATAGAACAGCCATTTTTCTCATGACTCTTAAGTAAATTTAGGTCGCAACTTCAGGAGTTGTCTCCCTATACTCCAAAAAGGTAGGGAAAGAACCGAATTTAAATGAGAGAACATCCATTTTTCTCACTCCTTCCAGGCAGATGTAGGTCGCAACTTTGGTTTCTAAGAGAGAGTGAAATAAGTAGAGAATGAATGGAAGAGAAGAGGGATGAACAGAGCTTGGGTAGAAGTTTCTCCGAGAGATTTTTGAAGGTGGAAGAAAAACGTGAGCAAAGAGGAGAGAGAATGACTAATCAAGAGTGGAATGAAGATATTTTGAAACCAGCTACTAGAAAGTGGCGGGAATGAATGTTTGAAACATTTTGGAAGAGAGAATAGGGAGAGAGATGGTTAAGAAGTCAAAGTTTGGGCCAAATGGTTGAATCAAATGGAAAATGTGAGCATAGTTCTAGCTAGGGGATAGTTTGCCATGTCCAATGATGTTTTTTGGGGTATTTTGAAAAAAAACTAAAATTTTCCCTAGATTATGGGAACCTCTGTTATAGAGATGTCCACATGGCATAATCTCCTTCATGGATACCATATTCCCTAATCCAAGCCTCTAATATTTTAGTAATTCTCCAAAGGGCCCCTTTTTGAGTCCAAAATTTTTATACTGAGAGAAGTCACGAGGGTGAGTACAACTTGCTTGGAATCACTCTCTAGAGATGATGGAATGATAGTGGTGCCAGCAAGAGGGTTCTCTAGAATTAGAGTCAGCATCTATCAATGGAGGTGGGCCAATTGATATTTGGACTTTATCTTCATAGGCCACGAGTGCCTTAGCTTCCATGGAATGTAGCTTGGTCTCTTCTTTAATCTAGTATACTTCATAAAAAATAAATAGAATGGTGGGAGAATGGCTAGCCATTAGCATCCTTGGTCTTTCTAATCAGGTATTCTTGTGAGACTGATGAAATCTATGGTCTTTGAATTACTGGTCATAGTTGTGGATTGCCATCAACTACTATTCCTTCTTTGAGTGTCCAACTAGCATTGGAGCCATCATGAAACTTTTTACTTGAAGCCACTTATTGAGGTGGATCCTTCTTCCCACCATGCTAATGCTATTGAAAAGAGAAAGTAGATCAGCCCATGGTTGATGTGAATGTAGGTCACTCTTATGTGGATCGTGAATCCAGTGGCTTGGAATAGAGCCTTGATGATGAGTTGGGTATTCCTTTTATTGTTACACCTGGAGTGAGGAAGACAAGGGATGTTTTGAGAGCACCTGGTAGTGAGCCTATTTTGCATAGGTCTACCAGAGTTAAGTATCCTATGGATAGGCTGAAATATGATGGATTTATAGCCATTCACTATGCCTATATGGTCAAAGTGATACATGAACCAGAACCTACTTCTTTTGAGCAAGCCATGGGAAAAGAAAAATGAGAGAAAGCCATGGATGAAGAAATGGATGCCTTGGAAGCAAATGCTACATGGGAATTGGTGCCTTTACCTAAAGACAAGAATGGAATTGGCTGCAAGTGGATTTATAAGATGAAGCACAATGTAGATGGTTTTGTGAGCAGATACAAGGCAAGATTAGTTGTCAAGGGTATGCATAGACATATGGCATTGATTATGAAGAAACATTCAGCCCGGTTGCAAGGATGGCAACTGTAAGAGCAGTCTTTGCTATGGCTGCATCAAAGGGATGGTCTTTATATTAGATGGATGTAAAGAATGCCTTCTTGCATGGTGATTTGCAAGAAGAGGTCTATATGGAGTAGTCACCAGGTTATGTGCATGCTGTTCATCCTGAGTTTGTCTGCAGGTTGAAGAAAGCCTTGTATGGCTTGAAGCAAGCACCCAAAGCATGGTCTGACAAGATAGGATAGTATCTTGTCACTATTGGCTTTTAGATGTCCAAGGTAGATTTCTCACTTTATGTGAGAAAAACAGAGAAAGGCATTATGCTACTTGTCATTTATGTTGATGATTTGATCATCACAAGTGATAGTGATGAAGATATCCTTCATGTGAAAATGCTATTGAAGCAGAAGGTGAGATGAAGGATTTGGGAGAGCTGCGTTACTTCTTGGGCATTGAGGTGATTACATCCACAAGTGGGATATGGCTCTTGTAGAGGCAGTATGGATTGGACATACTGTCCAAATATGGGATGACAGGTTGTAAGCCTATTTCAGTTCCTTTGGAGGAGAATGTGACGTTTAGCGCAAATGCAGGTGAGCTTCTAGAAGACCCTACTATGTACAGATGCATAGTAGGAAGTTTGATTTATATGACTATTACTAGGCCAGATTTGAACTATGATGTTGGGTTGGTAAGTCAGTTTATGCAGGCTCCAAGGAAACCACATTTGGATGCAGCTAGACACATACTGAGGTATGTGAAGTCCACATTGCAGTATGGACTATTTTATGAGACTGGGTTCTGATACAGTTGCATGGATACACTTATGCTGATTGGGTTGGTAGTATTTCTGATAGATGATCTACTAGTGGATATGTGTTTTCTTTTGGGAGTGCTGCAATCACTTGGAGCAGCAAGAAACAGCCTACAGTTCCTTGTCGAGCAAAGAGGCTGAATACAGGGGTGCAGCAATGGCTGCATGTGAGGCAGCTTGGTTGCATAACCTACTTTATGATATGCATCAGTCTATAGATGGGCCAGTTGTCATTTATTATGACAACATGAGGAGTATACACTTGGCAAATAACCCAGTCTATCATGCTAGAACAAAGCACATTGAGGTGCATTATCACTATGTGTGGGAGAAGGTTCTAGTAGGTTTTATTGATCTAGTTTATGTCAGCATGGAGGATCAGGTAGCTGACATATTCACGAAGGCATTGGGTGCAGAGAAGCTGCGCAAGTTCAGAGACTTGCTTGGTGTGTAGAAATTGGGATCGAGCTCGAGGGGGAGTGTTGAGATATTGAGCTCCACTCGTGATATGCCAGGCTAACTGTTGTGCATTTATGTCGTGACCAACTTGTTAGCTGCAGATACGATTGGTACACCGCCCATGAATAATAGCTGGAGGCAGCTATCTTTATGTACTCTAGTTAGTGGCTCAATTAGTATGCCACCTAGGTTAGCTGAGTTTGGTTTGAGACCCACATATAGGGTTCATCTATTCCTTTTGTACAAAGAAGAGAGAGTTCTTTTGGTTTTCACAACTAAGAAGAGGAAAACTATTTTCAGCCTCCACCTTTGTGTGTATTTCCCCATTGTATGTGCGAGAAAGCTGCAAGTGAGACTCCTTACCTCTCTCCCACTCTCTTCACATTATGTTGATGATTTAATCATCACAGGTGATAGTGATGAAGATATCCTTCATGTGAAAATGCTATTGAAGAAGAAGTTTGAGATGAAGGACTTAGGAGAGCTGCGTTACTTGCTGGGCATTGAGGTGATTAAGTCAGTTTATGCAGGCTCTAAGGAAACTGCATTTGGATGTGGCTAGACGCATATGTAGGTATGTGAAGTCCACATTGCACTATGGACTATTTTATGAGACTAGGGTTCAGATATAGTTGCATGGATACACTAATGTTGATTGGGCTGGTAGTATTTCCGATAGACGATCTACTAGTGGATATGTGTTCTCTTTTGGGAGTGCTGCAGTCACTTGGAGTAGCAAGAAATAGTCTACAGTTGCCTTGTCGAGCACAGAGGCTAAATACAGGGGTGCAGCAATGGCTGCATGTGAGGCATCTTGGTTACATAAGCTACTTTATGATATGCATCAGTCTACAGATGGGCCAGTTGTCATTTATTGTGACAACATGAGCAGTATACACTTGGCAAATAACCCAGTCTATCATGCTAGAACAAAGCACATTAAGGTTCATTATCACTATCTGTGAGAGAAGGCTCTAGTAGGTTTTATTAATATGGTTTATGTCAGCACAGAGGATCAGGTAGCTGACATATTCACGAAGGCATTAGGCACAGAGAAGCTTCGCAAGTTCAGAGACCTGCTTGGTGTGTAGAAATTGGGATCGAGCTCGAGGGGGGATATTGAGCTCCACTCGTGATATGCCAGGGTGGCCGTTGTGCATTTATGTCACCGACTTGTTAGCTATAGATGCAGTTGGTACATCGCCCATGAATAATAGTTGGATGACAGCTATCTTTATGTACTCTAGTTAGTGGCTCAGTTAGTATGCCGCCTAGGTTAGCTGAGTTTGGTTTGAGACCCACATATAGGGTTCACCTATTCCTTTTGCACTTAGAGAGAGTTCTTTTGGCTTTCACAACTAAGAAGAGGAAAACTGTTTTCAGCCTCCACCTTTGTGTGTATTCCCCCATTGTGTATGTGAGAAAGCTGCAAGTGAGACTCCTTACCTCTCTCCCACTCTCTTCACACACACCACATAGTATGAGAGATATTTATTAGGAATATACGTATACGTAGCTACCTTGCCAATATATTAGATAATATAAATGAAAATCTAAACTTGGATGCCAAATCTCCTCTGCTCACTAACTCCATCCACACACTCATTTTTTATTCAATAAAAACATAGGAATAAGTGACATTGAGAATAATGTGTTAGCCCTTGTCTTTTGCTTTGAACATGTCGTGTACAAATATTGCATGGAGAGTATTGTAATACCTCTCTCTCTCTCTCTCTCTCTCTCTCTCTCTCTCATACACACACACACACCTCTTATTTCTTCCTATTCCATGTTATATCAAATGGTATAGCAGAGAATTGCAGAGGGTGTGTAGTGAAGTGATTGAGGGCTATTCAGCATGTTAAAACTTTGAGCTACCCATGAACAAATTGTGAGTGCTCTTACACCTCATCCTAGATGAGACAATATTTAAAAAATAACTTTAAATTTAGATCTGAGAATAAACACACTCCACATGTTAATTTAAAAATAGTGTATAAAATCACCCCTGCTATAAATATATTCCTGTAAGTCTTGAGAATAAAAATACCCCTCATTTTGAACTCTCCTAGTATACTTACATTTCCCAAGGGGACCCCCCGAGCAACCACGAAGGGTGTTAGTGCTTGCTTCACAATCTTTAAATATGCAAGTTGTCAAATCACTATATATGACAGATATGTTTGTTTATTCTCCATAAATTTTGCACTCCAACAATAATGAATCACTTGTGAAAGGTGCTAAAAGTGTGCTTATTTAGCACATGATTTTTAGCACAAAAAGGGTACTAACCAAACATGGATACACTCATAACCTCTTGCTCATATTTGATCCTTTTTAAAATTATATTTAAATTCTTAGGGTAATTTAAAACATGTTACAAGAATTGAAGTTTTTTCGATTTGATATAAAAATGCGGGTTTCTAGCATCCAAGATTGCAAGTTAGGGATTTGTTACATTCTTTTCTTTTTAATTGCTAATCTATTTTTTCTAAAAGAGGTATTGTTGAGAGTTCATGCTCAACATCATGTGATCATGTGTGCATAGCACCATCACGTGATCATATGTGCATAGCACTAACCTTATAGAGTGCTATAAAGGAAAGGGTTAGCTCCCCTAACCCTAACCCTAAAAGGGTTTGTATATATTCTATTTTTTCAACTAAATCTAGTGTACAGTTAGTCATTTGTGGTGTGCTCTCTAGCTGTGCCCTCTCTCCTCATCTCCACTCTTCTCCTCTCCCCTCTTCATATTTTGTCATGGTATCAGAGCATGGTTCTGCCTTCCGTTGAGGCGCCATCCTTCTTGTGAGAGAGATTGAGAGATTGAGAGATTGAGAGAGATTGAGTGTTCCATTCACTTCCGTCGAGAGAAATTTTTTGTTCATGTGAGAGATTTTTCCGTTCATATTTTCGTTCATTGCTTGAGTGCTTATGATAGTTTCAAGTGAGAAAGAGAGATAGATTTCATTCTTGTAAGTGTGAGATTGTATCGAAATTCTTCTAGTGGAAGAATTCTGTTTCCGTTCACTCCTTCACTGAGAGAGATATAGGAGAGATCTATTCTTTTGAGAGAAAAAGAATCGAGTGAGAGACTTTGTTTGTGTGAGAAATTATGTGAGATAAGGAGCCGACTCCTATCTTGATGCACAAGCAACGCTTGGACGACCTCAACAACTGGCTCCAGTCGACGTAGCTGCATCTTCAACGCAAGCAGGCTACTCCATACGATCTTTTACAGCCTTTCTTCTGCAGCAGGCTTTGCGCAACCCCATGAAGCAAGCCTTGCGCACGCTTTGCCACTGTTGAAGAGGTAACTGGAAGCCGTAGGCTTTGTCTCGAAGCATGCTGTGTGCATTGTCATAGTTGCTGCATGCAGGGCTAGAGTCGTGAGCCGAGAGGATAGACTTTCTCGACAGTCTAAGCTTGCAAATGAACTCCAAGCTCCGCCAACGAGCCCCTCGCAAGCCATTCGCCTCTATTCGCCTCTCCGCCAGAGCCCGTGCAGCTACTCGACCAACGAGCAGCTACAACTAAGGCGACCCTTGCAGTCGCCATCTACCTCCATGCCTTCAAGCTCACAGGCTCCCAAGCTCCAAAGCAAAGCTCCTTACTCAATACTAGCTCCTCCATCAACGTAGCCGCCAGCTCCAACGACGAGCTCCTCTATCGACCAACGAGCAGTTGCGGGCGTGCTATTTGGGGGAAGCGTTTGAGGTTCGTCGTCTCGTCGAAGGAGTCCGTGAAAGTGCATTGAGGCGTTGCTTGCATAAAGCTATCTTATGATGGAGAGGCTGCTGTTGCAAGGCGTGGAGAAGAGTCGCTCAGTTCGTGTGCCGGTGCTAGATGGCCACTCGGTGCTAGTGTAGGAAGCTTGCAATCGTGCTGGCTTGCACTCTGGAGTTACACTCGCAAGTTCTAACCATCGACCAGCAACTCACCACCGATCGGCGACCTCCAAACGGGCCGCCTCCATCGACGGAGAAGACGACGGAATCTCCAAGATTCCGTCAGAATCTTGGATAGATTCCGGTGCACCATTGGTCGACACGTGGCAGATAGGATAGCACCACGGTCCGGTGAAGATCACCTTGGGTTAACTGGCTGACCCACAGTTGGACACGTGTCACACCCCACGTCACCTGCCATGTCATCAGTGACACGTCATCAGCCACGTCACCTGCCACGTCATTTGTGCCACGTCATCATTGCCACGTCATCTGTGCCACGTCATCTGTGCCACGTCATCATTGCCACGTCATCTGTGCCACGTCATCATTGCCACATCATTTGTGCCACGTCATCATTGCCACGTCATCTGTGCCACGTCATCATTGCCACGTCATCAGTGACACCTCAGCACTGCCACCTCAGCATAGAGCTTCACTGGCACACCTCTTGCTAAGCACAGTGCCACATCATCACTGCATGTGACTCACAGTGACACATCATCATTGAGCACCATTTGCACTCCTTTTGCCCCTCCACCTAGATCAAGTCATATCTCTTGATCCAGGAAGAATTTGAGGGTGCTCCAAAAAGGAAAGTCGCTCGATTTTTCGTGCTCTACGCGCTCGTTACATCACGCGCACATTTCGGCGCAAGTTACACTCACATTTGAGCTTCGCCGACAAAACCACTTCCTTCACGCACATTTGCCTCTACATCGACGCATCTGACCCAGCACTTAAAAAGAACAAAGGAAAAGGAATTATTTGCTGCTCTTTCATCGATCGACGGTTGGTTTAGATCTAGATCAGAGTAGACTAGATCGCCATAGAGGGGACGCTTTGAATTCCCCAAGTTGCCAATCTAAGCCATGCCCGAAATTCCCGACTAGTACCTACTCGGAGTCAGTCCATACGCTCACATCCGATTTCACATCATTACATTACCTGAAACCTTATGTTCATCAGTTCAGTGAGCAGACTTCAGAGTTCAAAGGCATTGCAGATTGATTCAGTGGGCAGATAGCACTTGATTTCACACACACATGCCACCATTGTAAAGCCTATTTGGCTATCTCACGGCATCGTGCACATCATTTTTTTTCAGCCTTGTAAAGCCTCTTGGCTATTCCCGGCATCATTGCCACAAGCCTTGTAACACAGGTCAGATCTTATTTACTGCAGTTCTATCTTCACCGACGGTACAGAGATTTCACTTGGCATCTTCAGTGTATTTGCAGTTGATTCATACAGAGTTTTCCAGGACATTTTTTGAGTACATTGTTTGCACCATGTCGACTAGCAACCTCAATTTGGAGGCATCTGCTAAGTTAGACAACTCCAATTACGGTACATGGAAATACCGAATGGAGACCATTCTTGTGCTTCAGGACAAATGGGAGTATGTTGACGGATCCATACCTAGACCATTGGCCGATCCAGCCACCAGTAGCTCTACTCCATCTGTTGTCACAGCACCAGCAACGGGATCTACATCGGGATCTACATCTACACAAACAGTTTCCGCACCAGTAGCAGATCCTGCCATTGCCCGAGCTCAAGCAGAATGGGATAAGAAAGACAAGTATGCCTATCACCTGATCAAGCAGAATGTGCAAGATGTCATGCTAGCACAGCTCAACACAGTCAAGACATCAAAAGAAGCATGGGATATGTTCGCAGCTCTCTACGAGTCCAAGAACACATCCAGGATTCTCACCTTGAGAAACCAGATCAACCAGAGTTTCCGCAATAGCAATGAAACCGGTCATGCTTATGTACTCCGCATCAAAGACTACAACAATCAACTTGCAGCAGCAGGAGAGACTATGAATCCCGCAGAAATGGTTCAAGTAATCCTGAATGGACTAGGAGAAGGATATGAGAATCTGGTCCAGAGTATTGCCATCCAACGGCAAATTCCAACACTGGAAGAACTTCAGTCAGTTCTACTTGGTGAAGAACTCAGGACTCAGGCCATTCAAGCACGTAAAGGTCATTCTAATGATCAGGCATTCACAGCTTCAGACAGAAGCAGAGGCAAAGGTAGAAACAGAGGTAGATCATATCAGAAAAGTGGTCAAAATCAAAGTCAGAATCAGCATCAGCATCAGCAGCATCCTCAGCAACATCAAAATCAGCAAAGAGGAAATCATTCCAACCGAGGAAGATTCCAAGGACGAGGGAATGCATCCACCAATGTGTCAAACATTCAATGCAACTATTGTCACAAGTTTGGACACTATGAAAGAGATTGCCGCAAGAAGCAATATGACCAAGGCGGTCAATCCAGCAGTAATCGAGGGAATTCCCGAGGAAGAGTAAATCATCGTGGTGGACATTCTAGTCACAGTCATTTTGCAAATGAACATGGCAATATGTTTCTTGCAAGTGAGGAATTGCATCAGACTGATACAATGCACCAAGACACTGATTTCAATCCCAAAGAGGATTTCAGCTATCAAGTCGACCAAGTGGAACAGGATCCTTGGTACATCGACAGCGGTGCATCATCTCATATGACAAATCATCAGGAATGGTTCACAGAAATGAAGCCATTAGAAGGTCAAAAGAATGTCATCTACACAGCAGACAATACACCGAATCCGGTTCAAGGGACAGGGGTTATCCCTATGAACAATTTCACTGGTACAAAAGGATTAGTCAAAGATGTGCTCTATGTTCCGAAGCTCAGCAAGAACCTTTTGTCAGTAGGTCAAATGACGGAACACAACTACAAAGTCATCTTCGACGGTGATGAATGCACTATCAGAGACAAATCCAAAAGAGGTCAGCTAGTAGCAAAAGGTGTCAAGGAAGGACGCTTATACAGGATGCTAGCTACAGTACCAGATCAACATGCCATGTCAGCTCAAATGCAACAGATGCCACTATCTGCAAAATGGCACAAGAGATATGGTCATGTCAACTTCAAGTACTTGTTAGATCTAAGGAATCAAAATATGGCAATTGGGATTCCGAAGCTACAGTTTCTTGGAAAGGTTTGTGAAGCATGCTGCTTTGGCAAACAAAAGCGAACCAACTTTGTCAGAAGTACCTCTCGTGCACGAGGTATTCTTGATTTAATTCATACAGATGTATGGGGTTATGCCCAGACCCGCAGCATCAATGGTTCACTTTATTACTTGACCTTCATCGACGACTACAGCAGATATTGTTGGGTCTACTTTCTGAAAGAGAAATCTAAAGTGTTTGCCAGATTTCAAGAATTCAAAGCCATGGTAGAAAACCAAACAGGCAGAAAGATCAAGGTCATGAGATCAAATAGAGGAGGTGAATACATGTCTTCAGCCTTCATGAACTTTTGCAAAACTCACGGCATTCGAAGACAATTCACATGTGCAGATACTCCTCAGCAAAATGCAATAGCTGAAAGGAAGAATGGGACTTTAGCAGACAGTGCTAGAGCAATGCTTAGTGAAAAGCATCTTCCGAATCAGTATTGGGCAGAAGCAATAGCTACAGCTAACTACTTGCTTAATCGGCTTCCTACCGAACCGATAGAAGGTATGACTCCTTATGAAGCATTCACTGGACACAAGCCACGCATTGGGCATCTCCGCATATTTGGTTGCATAGCATATGCCCACATACATGATGATCATCGCAGGAAATTGGATGCGAAGTCACGCAAATGCATCATGGTTGGCTACAGTGAAGAAAGTAAAGCATACAAATTGTATGATCCCATCAACCGCAAAGTCATCATCTCCAGAGATGTAATCTTCGATGAGGAATCAGAATGGAAAACCTCACCTACACAGGAGATAGAAGCATCGACTTCACAGTCATCTACAGAACAGGTTGATGAAGAAGAGCAAGAATTGCCAGCAACACCCCAATCAGCGTCACAGCAGCTCAGACGGTCTACTAGGGAAAGCAGACCACCAGCCAGATTGACATATGCTCAGAAAGGCAAAGCAATTCAGGTGGAAACCACCAACTATGCTCTTATGACTACCATCATGGCTACAGAAGAGCCAGTGTACTTCGAAGACGCAGTAGATAAGCCAGAATGGCAAACTGCAATGAATGAAGAAATGGATGCTTTGTATAAAAATAACACTTGGGTATTATGCGACCTTCCACCAGGAAAGAAGGCCATAGCCAACAAATGGGTATACAAAATGAAGTACAATCCAGATGGCAGTATTCAGAGATACAAAGCCAGATTAGTTGCAAAAGGATTTGCACAACAATATGGTCAAGATTATGATGAGACTTATGCTCCAGTAGCAAAGATGGATTCCATACGGTTCTTGATATCACTCGCAACACTCAGTAAATGGAATGTGTATCAGCTCGATGTCAAGAATGCATTTCTCAATGGTTATCTAGACGAGGAAGTCTACATGCAACAACCAGCCGGTTATGTTGAACCAGGACAGGAGACCAAGGTTTGCCATCTCAAGAAAAGTCTCTATGGCTTAAAGCAAGCCCCCAGAAGTTGGTACAGCAGGATTGACAAGTATTTTGCTGATCTGGGATACATGAAGTCCAATGCAGATCATACTCTCTACTACAAAGTTCAAGGGGAGGATATTACTATTGCACTTTTGTACGTAGATGATCTGATTGTGACAGGAAGCAAGGATAGCTTCATCAGAAAGCTAAAACAAGACTTATCTGCAGAGTTCGACATGAAAGATCTTGGACTTATGCACTATTGTCTTGGAATTGAGTTCTGGAGAGATTCCGATAGCACATTCATGAGTCAGCTCAAGTATGTTGACAGTCTCCTGAAGAAGTTTCATATGGCAGATTGCAAGATTGCAGCCACTCCCATGGAACAGAGTTTGAAACTTACTAAAGATTCAGAAAAGCCTACAGTCAATGACAGATACTACAGGCAACTCATTGGATCTCTTATATATCTGACAATCACACGGCCAGATATTTGTTATGCAGTAAGCTCACTAGCACAATTTATGGCAAATCCAAAACAGTCTCACTGGAATGCAACCAAAAGAGTCTTGAGATACATCAGAGGTACAAGACAATTTGGGATAGAATACAGAGGAAGTCATCCACGGTTGCATGGATACTGTGACAGTGACTATGCTGGAGATCATGAGACCAGGAGATCGACACAGGGATATGCATTCTTCCTTGGTCAAGGTGCTATATCATGGTTGTCAAACAAACAGCCAACTGTTTCTTTGTCTTCGACTGAAGCAGAATATAGAGCACTCACTACAGGTGCATGTGAGGCTATATGGCTCAGAAGACTATTGTCAGAAACAGATTACTTTGATGAGTCAAAGCCAACAACAATATACTGTGATAATCAATCGGCTCAAGCATTGGCCAAAAATCCAGTATATCACTCCAGGACAAAGCACATTGATGTCAGAGAGCACTTCATCAGAGAAAGAGTGTTATTTGGTGACATCACACTGCAGCATTGTGATAGCAAAGAAAATGTTGCAGACATCTTTACCAAACCACTCGGTAAAGAGCTATTCGAGAAACACCGACTAGCTCTTGGTTTGATGCAGAGGAAGGACATTCCCATTAAAGGGGTGTGATGGAATGTAATGCTCAGTCCTTCTTCGATTCCCCAGAATCATCATCTTGAGGGAAGGCCTACTTCATGATGTTGATCTTGAGGGAAGGTGTTGAGAGTTCATGCTCAACATCATGTGATCATGTGTGCATAGCACCATCACGTGATCATATGTGCATAGCACTAACCTTATAGAGTGCTATAAAGGAAAGGGTTAGCTCCCCTAACCCTAACCCTAAAAGGGTTTGTATATATTCTATTTTTTCAACTAAATCTAGTGTACAGTTAGTCATTTGTGGTGTGCTCTCTAGCTGTGCCCTCTCTCCTCATCTCCACTCTTCTCCTCTCCCCTCTTCATATTTTGTCAGGTATTCACTCTCAAAGAGGGTATAGATGTAGTGTTATATGGGACAAATACTTACTCTTGATCCTATAAGCATGGGTGAGAAAGTATGTGTGGTGATAATCACTAGTGTGATTAGTCCCAAAGTATAATTAAAATATCCACATGGAGACTTTAAAACATCTAGTGATTTGTTACAATGTGGCATTTGTTACACCTAACCAAATGATTCCAAAGACGTGTTTCTAATATAAAAACTTATTTTTAGGGAGATATTTGTGATGTTTTTTTCTCCAAAGAATGTTACCTGAGTCAACACCTTCCTAAGATGTAGCCTCTCTACTCATGTTTGAGGAAGGTGCCTGTCCAAACACATGTTGATGCTTCCCTTCCCTTGGAGAGGTAGCCTACCTCTTGGTTCGTGAACTTATATCTCCTAGGCTACTAAATTTTACCCTAGCGTTGATCCCGTTTTGATTGTCACGCAAACATCGACCCCCCTTTCCCTTTTTCTTTTAAAAATAATGACACTAGTTGTGCCACGGGTGTTTGTTTTCTTGGGTCCAAGAGGTGCTTGGCTTTTGAGAATTCCCATCAACAAATTTAAAAAAGTAACGTGCCTTCAATGAGTTTCGGAGCCACCATGATTCTTAGGTGAAGGGGACAGCAAAGAGATGGCGCTATCACGGCATGGGCCTGGACGACCTTAAGGAATCAAAGGCCATGCAGCCTGGAGTACTTGAACCTCCTTCCCCATTCATATGGGCGTTACAACAGACCTCTTCCACGAGTTATGAATCTATGATCTCAGTAGTGACCACTGATCTTTGGAAATTGAGGCTGTGGAGGTGGCGCAGTCAATGGCAAACATCTCTTTTTCTATGCTCCCATAATTGTTCGGCATCTCATGCAGACGTATGAACACACCTCCCTTCACAAAACAACCGAATGGCCAGCTCCACGCTCTTTTACTCTTGAGTCGTCATTTATATCTGGCATCTTTCGTACAGAATAATTGAGCAGACTTTTATGCACTTGCGTCTGCCATCATACATCTTCGGTGGCCTACTTCGGTGCTGTACGCAGCGGTTCCTATCGATACTGTCGGCCCGCAGCTCGATCTGTGTACATCAAACAGACATTTCTTTGTCCTTGCCCGTTTACCATTCTTACAACCTCACCATCTTGTCTCTATCAGCGCCTCCTTATACACTGCTGCCCTTGTTCTAGTCTGTTGATTTATTCCTAGTGGGTATTGAGATGGATGCTAGCAATAATGATCGTGAAGCAGCGTTGTATCGCTTCTAGACGCATGTTTCATGGACCAGAGCGTTCCCTTGCTACTTATGCGGTTGTGTCCACTTCCTCTAGAGGAGTGTTTCGTGTCTGACCAGAACATTCCGTTGCTGATCAATTATGCCGAGAAACTTGCAGTCACTGAGCTGAGACCTGGACCCTGAGACGAGGTGCATGCAAAGGCCGAGTTCTAATCGCAATCCATCAGACCATTGGCCATGGTGAGTTTTGGAAGCTTCGAAACTTCACCGATTCGCTGCCACCAAATGACAATCTACTGTACCAGGCCGGCTACGCTCCGATACATCAAAGAAATCTTGGAAGATTTTATGCTCGATTTGTTGTATCTGTTGGTACTCGTTGGTGCTATCCTTCTTGAGCTTGAGGAGTCCTTCAGTTTCGAAAGCCTTGTTATCCAATTGTTTGGGTTACATCTTTATGAGAAGCACCTCTCAAAAGGTGTTAAGCCTTACTTAACTTTGCAAGACCCAGCGATAGTCTCGCTTATTGCTCTTGACCTTGCAAGGCCGTTACCAAGCGTTGGAGGATGCCACAGACGCTTGGTACTTGGAGATACGCCTTCTCTTGTATCTCATCCTACATTATTCTCTATCCCTCCTGAGCTTCGTACAGAAAAAAGCTTTCAGCTGTGAAGCCACTTTTGTAACGAGCACTCGCTACAGCCGATGCTTCGCTTATGACCTTTTGATGTACCGCTTCTTCCTATGGGGATGCTGTATTTACTAATGCGTTCTTTACAATGGAGTTATTAAGTAATTCTCATGGCATATTTAATGTGATTCAATGTGATTCATTCGCCGAACTATAGATGACAGCTCTTTTCAAATTTAATTTGATAGTTGCCGTGGGGTTATTTGTGAATGAGCATTGGAAACGAGGCTGGATAGATTAGTTTATACTATCCTCTTCTAAAGTTCCATATTCTAACGTATCCACACTTTGGTATTGATGGGTGCCTAGCTCCAAAGCACCACTCTACCACACATTTTATAAGGCTTAGAAGTTATTTTAACTTGTATCCAATACTTCTAACCATAATCCTTGTAGCAACTAGTATGTTATATCCTTAGAAGGTATTTAAATGAGCATTTAACTAAAAACCAAACATAATAAATCAAAGCTCAGATGAAAAGTTATTATATACGCTATAACAAAGCATCTCTCTTTCAAAACCCTTTTCCAATTTGAAACTCTACACCAGCTATCCTACCCTAAACCTTGGCACTAGTACTCTGAACGTCTGCACTAGTACTCTAAGCCTTTAGAGCTTTTGTGCTACTCTAAACCTTTGTAACTACTATCCTACCCAGTTGCTTCTACTTTGAACTTGTTATTCTGCTCTAAATCTCTGCTACTTCCACTCTGAAACCTCTCTACACATCTAGTATTCCTAATTAGAACCTTTGCTACATGATCTTAAGCTCTACTACTCTTGCTCAAAACCTCTACTACTCCTACTCTAAACCTTTGCTACTCCTGCTTGAGTCCATCCTTAAACCTCTACTACTCCAAATCTAAATCGCTACTACTCTTTCTCTAACCTTTGCTACTCCTGTTCTAAACCTCTACAATTCCTTGCTTCCATTAGGAAAAAAATGAACTCATTTTAGGTCCTCTAATTAGCCAAAATGAAAAATCTATCTTCCACCAAGCATAAGAGGACCAATGTCACATTAGGAAAATTAAGAAAAACTAGCATAATTACACAAGTAAACAATAGTTTATGGATGCGAGATGGATGCACAACTGTAAATAATACATAAAATGACCTTACAAGATTCTAAACTTGACAATCTCATCTTTGAAAGAGAATAAGGACTCAATTGTTGTTTCCTTTCTAAACTAATTGTCCCTCTTAATTTTCAACCATTGGCAAGTACAATTCTCTTTCAAGAATCAAGGATTCAAACATTATTTTTCTCCTACATTGGTTTTCCACTTTCTCTCCTAAACTAGTTTTCCAACTTGCATTCCCCTTGCATTTCACCTAGTAGCATGTTCAAAGCTCTTTCATGAATCAAATACTTTTTCTCCTAAGGTAGTTCTCTTACTTGTGTCTCACCCATTTGCAAGTGAAAGACTCATTTGCAGGTTCACTTCTCTTTCACAAATCATCCATGGCGACAGGCAACGTAGGGAGTCCTAATGCAAAAATAGTTTGTAACTCATAATGCAAAAACACCTTGAAATAGATTCTAAGTGGAGAGTTGTTTCTCGTCATCGACCTATAGCCAATATACCATCTATAAAGGTTTCTAGTGAGTTGCCAATGGGGTGAATGGAGATGGTTACTCACAAAAGTTGGTTGCATCAAAAACCATAGTCAAATATATTTCTAGACTCTTGGAAGGGTAGGGTCAAGGATTTCAAAACAATAGATGGTAAGAAGGGTGTTAATAATTGAGCATGTATATATACACAAAGAGCTTGTGATGTAGCCTATAGGATTATCTAGATCATCTTCCATGGCATAGACCCAATCGTGATTTCCTCCTTTCAATCCCAAAATGGTAGTTTGGAACATTGCTATTCTCTGTGTCCACCACTGAAATATATGTTTTGCTTTTGAATCTATATCCATCATTATATAAAGAATGTCAATTAATGGAGTGCATTTTTGTGTTCTTATATATGTTTCATGGAGCAATAGGAGAACTACAATATCAATGTAGATATGAAACTCAATTAGGTCAAAAAACAAAGAAAAGACTCACATGGTGTGTTAAAGAAACAAGATCTTCCATCATGGAATACGGGTCAACGTTTGCTTGGGTGTAGCCAATTGCAAAACTATTTTCGGGGCTATTTTGGGGCTGCAACATGATGTGCTCCTGGTCGGTGAATATTTGAATTTTGCGTGGACCCGTGCTCTCGTCGAAAATTTTCCCGACATCATGAAGGCGCACTAGCGTAATGATGAGATGCAATCTATTTGTTCAGAACACCGCATAGCTCGAGACACGACATCTCTGCACTGCTTCACGCAGTGTAGTCTCTAGCCTACACTGTCTGATCACTTATGATCGCGCAGTCTTTTGCTATAGCTTTGCCACCTATCATTAGGCACATACCCATGCATATCATTAAAATTGAACGTTGGCTTTGAGAGACCACTGCACTGGTTCTTGGCGTAATTATTAAATGCAATCTATCATTCTGAACACTACCATAGCGCAGCTGACCACCTGTCATCATGCAGCCTTTTGCCCCATCTTTGTCCACAGCCCGTGCAAATCATTGATTGTCTTGGAGAGACCACCACGCTAGCTTTTGGCATAATAATGAGGTGCAATCTATCATTCTGAGCATCACCTAAGCGCATGATGACCTATTATCGCCCAGAATTCAAGGTTGTCTTGGAGAGACCACCGTGCTGGTTCTTGGAGTTATAGCTTCGTTACCTATTTTTACGTATTACAAGAGGAGGTCTATGATGACCAGCGCACTGGCAAACAGAAGATCTATGAAAGCCACCGTGCTGGTTCCTTGAGTTATATATTTGTGTACCAAGGAAAATATATTCTGTTGTGCAACCAAGCAAAATGCAATTGATGATATGGCCCTTGAGGGGTTCCCTTCTAGGGGCATCTTGAATCATAGCTACACAAAGGCTGTGAACGGGATAACTCCACTGCAAGCCTTTTCTGGTAAGAAACCTTCAGTTGCACATTTCAAAGTTTTTGGATGTGACTATTTTGTGCATGTCCCTGATGCTACCAAGACCAAATGGGAACCGAAGAGCCGGAAGTGTATTTTCTTGGGCTACAGTGAAGAGGCGAAGGGTTACCATCTCTATAACCGTGTTACCAAGAAGGTAATTGTAAGTCATGATGTGGTCTTCTCAGAATAGCCGGATCAATTGGAGGAGGATGCTTCCCTTCCCAGACAACCAGGACCAGGATATCCATCTAGTACCGCCTAGAAGTAGACCAAACTTCCCCAACGGTGCTTGGGAGGATTCAAGACAAAGAAGATGAAGAAGAGCCTGTAGAACCACAACGGCAACAGCCATTCCTGAAGTGGGTAAGGCAGCTTTTGGACGGCAGAGAACCTCTAGCCATTGAGGAGGAACCATCCGAACACTGCCGGTCCAAGAGATTAGAGGAGCAAAGAAGGGCGCAGGAACACTTGGTCAACTATGCTTTGATGACAGAAGTGATCCGTGCTTATGAACCCAAGTGTCTTGAAGAGGCACAGGGTGATGATAGGTGGATGGAGGCTATGCAGTTAGAGTATGGCTCCATAATGAAAAACAACACTTGGGACCTTGTGGATCGGCCACCAAAATGCAAGGTAATCGGAACCAAGTGGGTGTACAAAACCAAGTACAAGTCTGACGGCATGTTGGATAAGTACAAGTCTCGGCTCATGGCAAAAGGATTTGCATAGGTACATGGTTTTGATTATCAAGATACTTTTGTTCCCACCGCTCAACTAACCACAATTCGCAGTGTTTTAGCTTTAGCTACCCAGGGAAGTTGGCTCGTGTTGTAGATGGATGTGAAATCCACCTTTCTGAATGGAGATCTCAAGGAGGAGGTATACGTGGAACAACCACCAGGTTTTGAGATCCCCGGTTCAGAAGGTAAAGTCTGCAAACTGAAGAAGGCACTTTACGGGCTGAAACAGGCCCCACGAGCGTGGTACCAGCGAATTGATGCCTACTTTCTGCAAAACGGGTTCAAGAGGAGCCCATCAAATGTATGATCATGGTCCTTTATGTGGACGACCTTGTCATAACAGGGAACCATGAAGAGAAGATCTCCTAGACGAAGCATTTGCTAGAAAGAGAGTTTGAAATGATAGACCTCGGACTGATGCATTTTTGTTTGGGGATTGAAGTTTGGCAGGAGCCGAAACAGATCTTCATTTCATAGCTGAAGTATGCTGGAGAGATACTGAAGGCATTTGGCATGGCTGAGTGCAAGACAGTTGGTACCCCTATGGAGGTTGACGCGAAGCTCTCAAACGAGGATTCATCACCACTGGTGGACGAAGCGAAGTACAAAAGGCTTGTGGGCAACTTGATTTACCTATGCAACACACGGCCGGACATCAGTTTTGCAGCTGGTGTACTAAGCAGGTTTTCCAATAAGCCCCAGGAGAACCATTGGTGGAGGGCAGGGATGTGGGTGCTGAAATACATCAAAGGCACACTTGATGATGGCATCACCTATACCAAGGGCAACATCTTGACCAGATTCTGTGACTCGAATCGGGCAAGAGACGTGGACAGCAGGAGATCAGTGACAGGGTACTGTTTCTCACTTGGATCTGGAGAGTTGTCATGGGTCAGCAAGAAGCAACCCACAATTGCTCTTTCTTCTACCGAGGCAGAGTACAAATCTGCATGCTTTGCTTCTTGCGAGGCAGTGTGGTTGAGGAGGATTTTGGGGGACATGGGTGTAGTGTAGAACAAGCCTACGCAGTTATCATGTGACAATCAGAGTTGCATGGCGATTGCAAAGAACCCAGTGTTCCACGCTCGCACAAAACACATTGAGATTCAATATCACTTTGTACGCGAGCTCATCATGGATGGAGAGGTTGACTTGGTGTACTGTCCCACTACAGAGAATGCTACTTACATCTTCACAAAGGCTCTTGGAAGAGACTTGCTGGAGAGGCATCTTCATCGACTTGGCATTGGGCCGAAAAAGTAAGTTCACTTATGGGTGGACATTGAGGGGTGGTGTTAGATATCAATGCTCCACTCTCATGTAACTACGCGGGAACCAGCTAACTCTACTTGTAAGCCCCCCATATGAGGAGAAGGCATTTGAGTAGCTCGGTTATCCCCAGTAGGTCCTGGTTTGGACACCAGATGGAGGCCATGTGTGGCCTGATGGCTGGAAGGCTTTAGATAAAGTTGGCACACTGCTAACTAGGCTACATGTAAGTGTGGGAAGGCATCCCCTGACCGCACTGAGGGTAGACGGAGCATTTCCCAGGGTAGCCCACTCTCAGGTTGCGGGGCCCGTTTGGAGCCTCAGATGATCCCGGATGGCCCTGGGCCGAACGGAGATCGTAGGTTAATTGCTCCATTTTGCGCACCGGTACTATCGTATGGTCGGTGGCCTATTTCGGAACCGCCGACCCCCAGTCGACCATTTTGGGTGAACTAGGTCGGTTACCCAATTGAGCCTAACCAACTATGACTGGTGGCTATATAAGAGCAAGCCCGTGAAGCCCATTTCATCACTGGCTATAGCAACCCTGATTCCTTAGCATCCAGCCTTCGTCTTCTACTATTTCCAGCACACCATCGAAGCTTCTTTCATAGGAGTGCACGGTTGGGAAGCAGCGCCATCTATTGTATCAGTTCTACAGTAATCAAATTTTTGATTCTCCATACTATCTTGTTTTCTCTCTTGCGTATGAGATCCTGTTATCTGTTGAGCACATACGTTGTACTATTTTCTTACAAGAGTTTGTTGACGATAGAAGGGAGGGTTGAGAAATAGAAGTTAAGGTCACAAGAATCTTAGCAATCTATAATAGGAAGAGATGAGAGTAGTTTATTGAATGCCTCCAAAAACTCTAACTAATCACATTTAGAGGCAACCAACAATGCAATCCAGTCATTTAATAGATACAATAGAAAAAGCAGAGGGAGTTTTTCAAGAGAGCTCTTTTTTCAAAATCTAAAAGTTTCTTGTGGAAATTTGGCCCCTTAAAACAAGACAGAATGCATTGAGTGCTGATAGGGGGAATGGGTAGATTAACATTAGTTGCAACATATCCCAGCTTAACAAGAGAAGGGATCCAATGAATCTGCACACAAGGAGAAGGTTAGCATAGCAAGTGTAAAGCGAGGGGGAAAAAAATTTTAAAAGTAATAAAAACCTTCGAAAGAAATGTATGGTAATAGCCCGCCGACCAAAGGCTACTTTGGGAAAATTATGTGTGTGTACACAATTCAATATCCTATCACACAAATGAACCATACATTTAATTCAAAGTAGTATAATTAGAGACAATATTATTAATAAAGAAATGAGAAGAGTAAAGTGATACCATTCATATTTGATTATAGAAAAGGATATCAATATTTGATTACAAAAAACAAAAGATCCTAGAATAATCTAGGTAATAACAAAGGGATAGCACAAGTGTAGCTAGGGTAGTTACATCTTTGAGGCCAACTATTGGAGGAGGAAGGAACTATACTTGCCAAACCAACCAAACAATAATCGACTTAGAACTTTACTGATTATTGAATGGGTGACCGGTATCCAAGCATTCTTCCCTCTCTTGTTATTGCTGTCACAAATAATACTCATCAAAACTACAAGTACCTAGGCTAATAAATGTCATACATAAGAAATAAGTTTAGAAAAAGGTCTAAAGGCACGTGTTAGAACATATAAGGTGTAAAAAGATAGAAGTCAATTTCTTTAGAGAAATACATTAATTTCCTAGACTTCCATAAAGGAGGCATGATAAAAGTAAGAGAAACAAAATTTTAAAGCCTACCATATAGGAGGCATAGTAAAATATAGGTTAGTGAAATAATTTCCTAGCCTACCATAAAGGAGGCATTATAGATTAACAGAAATAATGCAATTACTAAGCCTTCCATAGAGGAGGCACAATAAATGTTAGAAAAAAGTTAGAGAAATTAATTTACTAGCCTTCCATTAAGGAGCCATAATAAAATTTTGAAAGTTATAGATAACTAGTCCTTTTGTATTAGGGGCAAAAAGAATTAACACTAAAATGAATTGACATTAGATGTTAATAAGATAATAATCAAACAAGATAATTGTGTATGTGTGTGTAAGAAACAAGATAATAATCAAAGTTAGAATTTCATTGAATGGGTGACAAGTGACCAAGCATTTCCCCATGCTTGTTATTGCTGTCACTAAAAAACAAGTATACAATTGTCCAAAACAAATTTCCTAGAGAAGAGCTTATAACTGCACATCTACCATTATTTCAAATATGTCTTGGCATTTCTAGGGAGGTAAGTTCTAGTCTTAATAATTTCTCATATTTTCTCAGACTCTTTTCGGGCATTCTCCATCTTTTGGTTGATGAGGGATATTTTGATAGGGCCTAGGATAGCTAACATTCTAGTGGTCCTTTTATATGTAGGGATGTTCGGTCCCAACTTTGTCTGTCAATCATCATATACATCAAAGGTTACAAGAATAATTTTTTATTTAAAAGAAAATAATCTATATCAAACTATAGGAAACACAGTTATAAGACCTCTTTTTTATTAGAATATATAAGATCTCCACGTAGGAAATTACGAACATTGTTACAAGAATAGCCTACAGTAAAGTATTAAAGGACTAAGAAGCATACTAGCATTTATATAAATAAAGATCCAAAAGATGTGAGGGGCTTAATATAGATAGAAATACATGGGGTTTATAAAGCATATAGTTAGTAAATAATGTAAGGTTAGCAATAACAAAAAAAGGTTAGCATCTAGTTAGTGGCATCTAGTTAGTGGGTATAGTTTAAGTGTAGGGATAGTTTGCAAGCATGCAAGGAATACAAAATCCATGTAGCACCATCTCACAGAGCCAGGAACAAAGAAGCAACAAGGTAAGGGCATCAAGCGAAGATCTTCTATGACAAAGCATAGCTAGATGCTATCTCAAGATGCTGCACCTCTCATGGTATCACATCCACCCATCTACACTCATTGCCCTTGTTTGAATCCTGCTCCCCATCTACGCTCGTTGCCCTCGTTCGAATCCCGCTCCATCTATCTACCTGATAGTGACCATGTATGTTTTGCATGGGTGGGTCAATGGGAAAAAAGAAAACAAACTCATCTAACCATTCTCAAGGGCTTCATAATCCCTCACCCCAAGAAATCAATTGAATTTCTCCATTAAAAAACAAGGGAGCACACGTGCACAAAAGCATTGGCTCTAGTTCATGAGGCATGAGGTTATTGTGCACTAGCGGCAAAGTCTTGCGAGGAGCTGACCTTCTCTGATACCACTATTATGAGAATAGAGATTAACCATATCTACAAATTTATGAAGCCACTAAAATCATGATCAACATAACAAAGACAACATGAACAAAGGTGTGTGTGTGCATAACAACACTAGCTTGCAAGGAATGAGGGTATTGTTTCTTTGCAAATCAATGTCATGGGAAGGTTGTATTGACCTAGAATGTGTCACGAAAATAAAGAGAACCATTAGGCTAGTCACTACATGTATTCAAAGTTGCTAGACTAATCATAGTAATCTATACCCACCATCCCACCAAGCAATGTATGCAACAAGATGAAACCTTTTGTAGTTGACCCAAAACATGCCATTTCCGTGCAAAAAATATAATAGGTTTCCTTATGCACTTGTAAGAAATAGCAGTTGCCTGTGTACTCAATATCTAGCACTGATTCCCCCTCCCCCTCCCCTTCTTTTATTAGCACGAACGTTTCAAGAAATAGATGTCATCCATCTAGTTGGCATCTATGGCTAAGTATTTTCCATCCCCTTCTCCCTCAACATTACAAAGTACATGCAAATGACCTTGCTTGTGGAGCTAGACAAGGCAAGAAGTTGTTCTGGTTGGAAGGTCTCCTCCAACCAATGGCTAATCCACTTATCATCACATCCCTTGTTCATCCTTGGCATCCATTCATTCATTGATTGCTCTCTATATTTCAGAGTCCTTGGCATGTATTTATTAATACATTCATTTCTAGCACCCTATACTTCAGATGAATCCTGCCTTGAAATGGAGCTTGAATCCTACCACTTAATGAAATTTTCCTAAGGATAAAAATAAGAGAGTAAAAATATGGACATGAGACAAGACACAAGGTCCATAAGGACCCAATTCTCCCTCCAAATATCAAGGGTAGTATTTTAATACTGACTTGCTGATGTGCAAATATTTGTGCCTTTCGGGACTTGAAGCCCAACAAATACATGAATAAGACTACGACTGCAAGAGCTCATAATTCATCCTTGGTTGCAACATATAAAATATTGCGACATGGACGACATCCAACTCAACTATGTTTGCTCTGCTGATTCCAAATATTGCCTTACATCGATGAGAACATGCAACAAAAGAGAGAAATGTTTTAAGAATTGAGATTGAAGTAAGTATATCTAGGGCAAGGAAAGTAATTAAAAATAACCCACGAGAGAACGAGCCCTTCCATGGCACACAATGTTTACCCCAACTTTTTTTGGTGTGTACTTTGTCTCATAGTCCCGACAGGGCTTCTGAAGACATTAATATAATTTCTTTTTTCTCTCTATCTCTCTCTCTCTCTCTTCTCTCTCCCCAATACAATGTTCCGATTCTCACAGGTAAAGTTCCACAAGGCTTTTAAATAGAGGGGTGCATCAGTGCTTGTAAGAGAGAAAACACATCAAATACCAGGTGTACCCAAGTATGTCTGCCACAATGGAGGGTAATTTCGTCAAAAACTTAGAGCTCAAAGCATCAAAATACATCTGACTCATGTGCATATACTATGCATCCATATGAGCAAATCTAGCCCCAAAAAAAATGTCAACCCACAGTGACAAAATGACAAAACAATGGCAAACCCAATGCCAATAAGAGCCAAATGCCTCAAGCATACACACCATCTATGGGCATAAGCATCAATAATCTCTTATCCAAGAGAGCATAGCACTATCAGTGCATCCACTGCAGTGTATCAAAGCTATCCCTCAGCATAAAATGGCATCTGTGTGCTAAACGTCCATCAATAAAGCATCCCACAAGGCGATCTGGGCTTATCAGCACATCCAACAAGGATTGCAATTCATCCAATGACATATTACCTCCTAAATGTCAATAGTTGTATTCGTATTGCAATTTGAGAAATCAATATCTTGCATGCACTAGCTACAAAGGTTTCTTTCACTTTCTGCAAACATGGAAATATACATTCAAAACAAAAGTTAAAAACCTGCTCTTTGGATGAGGTAGAAGAAGAAGATTTCTTGCTAAAAAGAATGACAAAATATATGCAAAGAATGAGAACAAACAATAGCTAATACTCAGAATGGTAGGAACCTCGGGTTGGAAGAGATGACCGTAGTATCATTGCCACTTGTCTAGTTCCAAGTCAATGATATTGTCGCTTGCTTTTTCAGTAGATATAGCTTTTATTTTTCAAATTTGTAGAATAGGCTTTTTTTATCATATATAAACTTGCAAAATAGCTTTCTTGGTAGTATATGAATTTGTAGAATAGCCTTTTTTTTCCAAGTTTGTACAATAGCTTTTTCAATCGTATATAAACTTGCAAAATAGTTTTTTTGGCAATATATGAATTTGCATAATAGTTTCTTTCCCGAATTTGTAGAACATCTCTCTCAGTCATAAATAAACTTGCAAAATAGCTTTTTTGGCAGTAATCCTTATTTATGCTAATTCAAGATTACATATCAAATTAAAAAATAAAATGATTCATATACTGATTTTACCAGGTCCGGCACTTCCATGGCATATTTGTAGATCCTCTTGATCATAGTTTTAACATCAAGTCTACCAAAATCAGCTTTGGGTACACTGAGTTCCTGCAAAGTCCATTTGCTACTCTCAATATCTAATCCTCCTCTTGCTATTGTACATCGATCCATGCATTTTGAATGTGAGACAAAGACAATGAATCTACATGAGATAGAGTTGATTTTATTGCCCAATGCCTAAAAATGTGTCCAACAGGTATACTTTATAATATATTTGGTAAGATACCTTAAACCACGATACCCTTCACATGTTGGGAATGTAGGTATCCCGGACACTAGGCATCAAAATCCCCGCAATCCTTTGCTACAATGAAGACCTGCATTTGATGGATTCTACAATCTTGACTGAGTGATTGAACTAGACAATCAAGCTTGCAATGTACATCAACCAAGATCATACCAATCGGGACATATCTTTACCCTATGTTGTGGGTTACATATAAGACGGCTATTCACGAATCAACTTGTATTAGCCCATTCAAGTGTTTTTATGGTCGTGACCACTGATAGATTGCCAAAAGATCAAGGTCAAACATCCCAATTCCCATAGGTTGCCCTCTTGGGTGTTGGATAGGAGTGGTATCATACAGTAAGTTGGTTGATGTGCTAAAGTGGTCGAGGATGATGAATGCTTGATTATGCAAGGAAAAGAAGCAATTACTTTGGAGATAGAGTTGATTTTATTGCCCAATGCCTAAAAATGTGTCCAACAGGTATACTTTATAATATATTTGGTAAGATACCTTAAACCACGATACCCTTCACATGTTGGGAATGTAGGTATCCCGGACACTAGGCATCAAAATCCCCCCAATCCTTTGCTACAATGAAGACCTGCATTTGATGGATTCTACAATCTTGACTGAGTGATTGAACTAGACAATCAAGCTTGCAATGTACATCAACCAAGATCATACCAATCGGGACATATCTTTACCCTATGTTGTGGGTTACATATAAGACGGCTATTCACGAATCAACTTGTATTAGCCCATTCAAGTGTTTTTATGGTCGTGACCACTGATAGATTGCCAAAAGATCAAGGTCAAACATCCCAATTCCCATAGGTTGCCCTCTTGGGTGTTGGATAGGAGTGGTATCATACAGTAAGTTGGTTGATGTGCTAAAGTGGTCGAGGATGATGAATGCTTGATTATGCATGGAAAAGAAGCAATTACTTTGTCAAGTTTTTGACAGAAACTTGTTGCAATCTTGCTTCTTGGAGTTTGCAGTTGTGCTTTAACAACCTTGAAAAGAAACACAACCCCGCTAAACAAATTTTGGTGCCTTGAATCATTAGCATATTTGTGAACAGTATGAAATTTATTGGTTGTCAAAATGCCAAACAATTATTGCTTGCCCCATGCGAATGATTAATACCAACAACTAGAAAGCCGGGTTGCCATTATGTTGTTTGGCCTCTATAAGTTCTCCTTCCTCCATCGGGTCAAAGTCTTGACATGCAAAGCATACTACCTCTTTGCAAATCTTCCAGTCTCTCAAGTACCATTGGTGGGACTTTGGATCTGTCTCTTTTGTATTGTGTCCATATTTGTGGATGGAAATATATATTTTTTGGTGGTTTCTCTATCTGGTTGGTTCATTGTCTATTGATGAGTCTGCACACCTATTGTATGCACATAAGTCAAGAAGTCTGTGATTCCACACCCACACCGCACACTGTGTGAGCTCCTGGGCATTACTATAAGTCTTCCGTTGCTTGTACCCTCTGTTGGGTACTTTCTAACAGTGTGGGTGTGTGGATTTGTATGTGTGAGAGCATATGTTTATACTATGGGTCTACACCCACTATTGGGCGCTGATGACATCAATGGGGATGTCATAATAGCTAGTCCTTGCTATGTGTGATGGAGTTTATGGTTTTCAACGTTACGAGTGAATATCATGAGATTGAAATTGCACTATGTTGTGTTTTTAGAGGATGAGTTTGGGCATGTTTCTAGATTTATCTAGATATATGTGATCTCTTTTGTAAAGGGTAGTGACAAGAAAATTTGGGACACCATGATACATGCTATAGAGCTGGATATTCAAGGCTATCAGGATGCCAAATTATGCATCTCTACAGAACAAATGTTCTAGGTCGAGAACGGCTTTATAGTCTTTGGCATAGCTTGCAACAGAGTTATTTAAATAAGTATCATCTTTCAAGAACATGGTAGAGTCTCCCAGATTTAGGGGAAACAGGATGTATCTCATTCTCTACTTATTGTTTGATGTAATTGGAACATCTTCTACATTAAAAAGAATGAGAGGTATATATTTATCAACTCACTTTTGTACATGATTTTATTTATTATGCATCTTAAAGAAGTGAACATTTACTTCATGTTGTTGAAGACCATAAAGCTTCTTTTAATGATTTAATGGTTAAATTTAAAGATATTTTCCATATGATTTGCTTGATGGGAGTTTCATTTCCTTTGAGCAAAATCATATGAGCGAGGTGTTATGAGCGATCAACAATACACTCAAGGAGTATTTAGTAGAGAAACTAACTTAAAAATCCATTCTATCTCTTCGTTTTCAATGTGGAGTGTTTAGTAGAACGCAATTTGTTAGCTATTTCTAGCGTGTTTAGTAGAACAAATTTTACAGAATGTCTATTCCATTAAGCAAGCATAATTAGAAAGCATGAAAAGCCAAGGCAAAAATAATGACCCAATAATTAAATACCCTTCCATCAAACCATACCTTATTATACCTTCTCTCCATAGAGTTTTCTTATCACTTTTGTGGCTCTCATCAGAGGCTTCATCAATGAGAATTAATGATTATTTCACTAAAAAGTGAAAAATCTACTAAGACTAACTATATGTTATGACTATTTTTATACTCTAAACTCAGAATTTAAGACTCTTAATTATATAATTTATAACTTATAACCTTATACATGTGCTCAAATTGCCTTTCTCGTTCGATTTGAGTGGCTAAATTACTATATTTAGACATTGGATGTGAAAGTTATGACATTTTTAAAAAATGTTGTCCAAGATAGTTTCACCGACGAAACTACCTTGGAAGGCTTCCTACAAACGGCTTTCTTTGGAGAAACCCTCCATGAAGAGGGGTGATGAGAGTGTTTCACGATGAAAGTGCTTCCTTCAACTGAGTTTCTTTGGAGAAACCCCCCATGGTAACCCTTTGCCTCTTCACTGTAGCCCAAGAAAATACACTTCCAGCTCTTCGGTTCCCATTTGGTCCTGGTAGCATCAGGGACATGCACAAAATAGTCACATCCAAAAACTCTGAAATGTGCAGCTGAAGGTTTCTTACCAAAAAACGCTTGCAGTGGAGTCATCCCGTTCATAGCCTTCGTGTAGCTACACGATTCAAGATGTAAACTATCGTGTTACATGCTTCAGCCCAGAAAGTCTTTGGCAAATCATTCCCTTTCATCATACTCTAGCCCATTTCGCAGATGACGTGCATCTTGTGTTCTGCTACTCCATTTTGCTATGATGTATGTGGCGGGGGTTTTTGCCTCTTGATTTCATGACTTTTGTAGTAACTTTCGAATTCAGTTGATGTGAACTCTCCACCTCTATCTGATCTCAACTTCTTCGCCTTCCTCCTCGTTTCTTTCTCGACCATTACATGCCATTCCTTGAACCTACTAAAAGCCTCATCTTTAGTCTTTAGGAAGTATATCCATATTCTTCTACTGTAGTCATCGATCAGCATCATGAAGTAGTAGGAACCACCCAAAGCTTCCGTCTCCATCTTTTCGCAAAGGTCCGTGTGAACGAGCTCTAGAGGAGCCTTTGCCCTGGTAGCCTCTTTAGGAAAGAGATGCTGATGCTACTTGCCCATCATGCAAGCTTCACATACATCAGGCAGATCTGAAATTTTTGGTAGGTCTGCAATCATTCCACTTTTATGCATCTCCTTCAAAGAACTAAGGTTTAGATGACCAAATCTCTCATGCCACAGCTTAGTGTTCTTCACATCCACTCGAGCACTGAAAGCTGAGAGTTCGTAAATGTTGTTACACCGTGTACCTTTACTAATGACCTTCCCTTGAAGATCCAGAATCTGTGCACCATTCTTATCGAATTGAACTTTGAGGTCCCGATCCGTGATCGCGGAAATGGACAACAAGTCCCTCTTGATATCTGGCACATAAAGAACATCGGACAACTATTTTACAACTCCATCTGACTTGATAGCAATCGTACCTTTTCCTTTTGCTGGACATTTTGCATCATTGCCGACTGCTACCAGGATGTCATTCCCTACCGGCTGTAGAGAGGTATACCAATCCTTCCGACTAGTCATGTGGCATGATGCACCACTATCAATGATCCACAGTTCATCTGCAGGTACATGAACTTCCTTCATGCAAATCTCCTCAATTGCGATGAACAGCTCTACTGGTACTGCATGTGCACTGTTGCTGGACTCTTTCTTTACACCGTTCTTCTCATCTACAATCTTCTTTCAGAACTCATTCTGCTTGTGCCCTGCCTTGTTGCAATAGAAGCACTTGATCTTCTTCTTTCTCTTTTTATCATCAGAAGAAGATGGGTTACCAGAGTCCTTACCCTTACCTTTCTTTGATCCGGTCCAGAAAGCTGAATCTTCTCCAATCCTCGTCTTTTGACGCATCTCCTCCTCCAGAAGCATCGCGCTAAAATCCTCAAAGTTGGGCAGATTTTTGTTCTACGTATTCAGTGCCATAACAAGACCATCATACTTTGGTGGGAGAATCTGTATGCACCTTCGTGCTAGATTCTCACTGGTGATGGTGATGCCAATCGCAGTCATCTGATCGTGTAGATTCTTCACCCTGGTGATGAACTTCTTTGCCGCTTCAGACTCAGACAACTTCTCGTTCGCAAGTTGAGTCTCCAGATTCTGAATCCGCATCTGATTCGTGGTCTTGTACTAATTTTTCAAGACCATCCATGCCTCCTCCGCTGTGGTGACATGTTGAATTAATGCCATGACAGAATCACTAACACTGCAGACAATAGAACACAGTGCATCTGCATTTCTTCTTGTCCATGCGAGAATCTCATCCACATTTGGTACTATCTGTTGTCCTACATTGGCTGGATCCGGCCTCGCAACCGGCCTCACGTCCACCCTAGTAGCAGTGTCCCAAAGCTCGTATGCGCTTAGGATGGTCTTCATCTTGAACTTCCAAAGTGGATAGTTAGAGCCGTCCAACTTTCCACTTTCACTGAATGGTGGGATTCGCAGTCTTGCAGTCTGTCTCTCACAATCTGCTCACAAACAGAAAACACACTACCAAATCTTCTTGCTAGAGTCTAGGCTTTGATACCATGTAAGAAAATAATACAACGTCTGTGCTCAACAGATAACAGGATCTCGTACGCAAGAGAGAAAACAAGATAGTATGGAGAATCAAAAATGTGATTACTGTAGAACTGATACAATAGATGCCATTCATGACTTGGTACTGAGAAATTAGTACCAGAGACAACACAATAACTCAATCTTAGAACAAAAGATAACGGTAAGTGGTAAGTTCCAATCTTTCTTATGAGCAAATATCTATTTGTCACGTACAAGGATGTTTTTGCCTGCAATTACACTGATCTATGAAGGGTTTCTCCCAAGTTGTGTCAACATTAGATACCTTTAGTTCCAGATTCCAAACCAATTCAACAACAAAGGTATAGGATGAATCCCAACTATGCTAAACAAGTAAAGGCCGAGTTTGGACCAATTTTTGCATGCTGGATTTATCTATGTTATTGATCACAGTGATTTGTTGTTTCCCATTGTGGTTGTACCTAAAAGAATGGTAAATTCTCAGTATGCATGGATTACTGGAAGTTAAATGCACAAATAGTCCCTGGCCCATTTCCAATACCTTTCACTAACGGAATCTTGGATTAAGTTGCAGGACATGAGATTTACTCATTTATGGATGGTCACACTGGTTATAATTAGATTACTGTAGCTCCAAAGGATCAGTATAAAACAACCTTTATTACATAATCTAGTGCTTATGCAACCCTGAGTGATATGCTTTGGGTTAAGAGATGCTACATCAATGTTCCAAAACTTTATGGTATAAACCTTTCATTGACTTCATTGCCATTTACTTGGATGATTTCTATGTTTACTCCTTAGCTAAAGATCATCTCAATTATCTAGAAAATGTATTTTTGAGATAAAAGCAAGCATGTATTTCACTTAACCCAACTAAAAGCATATTCTATGTTTGAGTGGGCATATTGCTCAGTCATGCCATTTCTCAAGATGGTATATGTACCAAGCTAGGTAATGTTTGGGGCATACAACAAATGCAAGAGCTTGACAATGTAGCTCGATTTCATTCTTTTGTGGGCTTTATTAGTTTCTATAGATGCTTTATTAAATATTTTGCCAAGATTACAGCTCCCTTGTATGCGTAACAAAGAGAAATGCCAAATTTGAATGGACTACCAAGTTGTTTGTGGTTTTCCATGATCTAAAATGCTGAGCAATGGGTGCACACATTTTAAGGCAATCGAGATGGGATGTTATTTTTTGTGTGCATGTGGATGCTTTTGGGTATGCCTTAGGCATTATTTTGGCTCAATCAAATGATTGATTAGATTATTATGCTAGTCAATTATTGACATCCACTGAGTCCAACTATAGTACCATCGAGTGAGAAGATTTGGGTATGATATTTAGTGTGCAAAAACTAAGACAATATTTACTCGGCAATCCTTTTGTTTCTATGGGGATTATTATGCATTACTTTCTTTAATCAATAAGGTTTCCTTTTAAGGGCACCTTGTGCGTTGGATGCTTCTTCTCCAAGAAACCAATTTTAAAATTATTCATAAACCCAAGAAAGCCCATGTAGGAGCTAACAGGGAGCTAATTGTTTGTTACAATTTCCTACCCTGAAAGATACTTAGGGAGTCATTATTAAACTTCCAAATGTTGAATGCTTTGTAGTTGACTTTTTTTAAGCATGAATATGCTGAGTTGATGGATTATTTATAAGGGTGCTTTTCTTGATACAATGCCTTGTGATAAGTGCAGACAATTAGCCTTGAAGGATTTGAAATACACTTCAATTGGTGGACAGCTTTATCATGAAAGTGCCGATGGTTCTCTTTGTTGTTGGGTTATGCTACACAAGTGAGCAATTATTTTACCAAAAGCTCACTCAGGTCCTTTAGGGGGACATTTCCAAGGAGCACTAACTGCAAAAAAAAGTGTTGTAAATACCATATTAGATATTTTGCAAAAAAATCAATTCCTAGAATGGTAGTTTTGGAAGAAATTGTAGCCTTTCTCCATGAAAAAAGAGGAGAAATATGTGAAAATAGACTAGATTTCCATTCATGAATTATGAAATATCAACTACATTCTCAAATAATAAATATAATATCAGCTCTTAAACTTTGTTATCATCAACAAAATAACATACTTCCAAACCCATTTGAGTGAGATTCATCTTGTGGGCCATAGTGGTGTTGAAAAACACCTTCATAATAGCTCTCTGGAATTTCCATTTATATTGAGACTCACTTTGTTATGAGCATTCTCATTCAAAAATCTCCAAAACACCGTTTAATAAATGCAAGAGTGTAATTGGATAACCATGAATATTGCAATGACAACGTACAAGCTCTTTAACTTAACCAAGTGCTTTTAGAGGAGAATGAATGCAAGATATGTAGTTCATGTAAAATCAAGTGGCAATGAAAAGCATTTGATGTAAAATTAGGTGGCAATGACAATAATTTATTGCGCACTTTCAATGTTTAGACTAACTAGCGTTATTGTAAAAGGATAACTTTACATATGTTGATTACTCATTGCAAAGAAAAAAATAAGGTTTTAGGATGAAAACATAACAGTTTGTTGATGCACCATTAAAAGCTTTGAAATAAAACATGATTCCAAAGAAACTCTCAATTTCTAGCCCCGGTGGGGAGAATGGCACCAGTGCTAACTCTCCACAAGCCATGGGAAAGAATGGCACCAGTGACACTCCTTCAAAACCCATTATGAATTTAGTTATGAACATGTTTGCATATTATTCACACACAACAATTACGCACCAATTTACACAGCTGGCAAGAAAGTAGTAATTCCCATAACTAATGAATGCATAAAGAAATACAATGTTGTTATTCAAAACTCATAGTCAAGGGAAAATACATAACAAATGGTTGGGTTTGCATTGATATTTTTGTTGCTGTTGATAAACCCTGCCACATTGCCATATTGAACATCACCAACAATATGCACCATATCCTTCATAGGGACAATAGGTTCCTCTTGGATGGAGTACTTCTTTAGCCTTGGATGAACTCTACGTACTTCTTTCCAGTCTTTGTAGGAGTACTTGTCACCACCATAATGGAGAATAGTAGTCCCTCTCTTGATGAAGTCATGCACAAACAAGCCCAAGCTAGCACCTGTAATGGTTGACTCATGCACCTCGAAAGCCATATTTTTTATCCAATACACTTCGTTGCATTGATAGGGATAGGTAACTTTGGTGGTCCAAATGGATCTTCTTCTGGTATGTACCTACTCAAGCATGATTTGAACATATATCTCTCTACGTCACAAAAGGCAATTCCAATTAGTTGTAACAACAATTATACTGACTTGAGATAAAATCATAAACACTTTGACATCTGTACCTTCATGGAAAATACGCATTCTGTAGTCAGTTTATGTAGGCCTTAGCAATATGTTTCTTGATATAGTGACCTTTGTACCCTAGGTCTATAGCCAATTGTGAAACTTGCATAGCATTCATGCTACAGAGTTGTGGAGCATTCCTTAAAAGTCTTATTTTGGATGCATTGAGTTCAGGAACCTGGCCATCACCACCATGGGTTGCCCTAGGGTGTACACCCTTTGGTTCTTTATTTATCACCTATAGCCCTCTCTCTTAGTTGGTCTGCAAGAGGAAGATTTCTTGTTTTATATTCCATTCTTGACCATGCATGATTTTCCTCCCTCCATTCATCAATTACATTCTGGACGAGGTTGAAATCCTTATGCCCCTCCATCATAAGGTAATTGTCCATACCAATTTGTCTCGATATGCTGCACACATCTTTAGCTTCATTGAGTTATAGTAAGTAAGGCATCAACTCTCCTAGTAGAATATTATCATCCTTGTCTTGTACATCAAACGTAGAAGGAAATATGCAATTTGATGGAAAGCTGACGAAAGCCTTGTATGGGGAGTCATCAACAAGGATTGTCCTTCTAGCATCACATCCAAATGCCTTTGAGATTTTTGCTAAGGGTTTGAACATTGCCTCAACGCCAACCTTGTCGGGCCTATTTATCCTCGTCTTACTTTAAGTGTAGCATCCTTGCTGAGACCATATAACAAAGAAAGGGAGGCTCTCATTTGCATAATTTTGCAACTTTCCCACCATATCAAGTACACGTTATGCTCCATCACAATTGACCAGATACCTATATTAAATCTTTGTAGCAAGATTTTAAGAAATTCTATGCTCCTAGGACGAACAACCATATATCTATTTTTTCCATGCATAATAGATGGATGCATTGGTGATCTTGAATAGGTAGTGAATCAATAGCAAGCCATTCATGTCTAATATGATTGTTATTCGTGGCATATCCAAAGAAATTGTATGTGGATGTAGATCCAAAATATCCTTGAAGTTGCTGGCTTCTGAGTCATCCAAACTGTCCTGTGCTACATTTTCATACATGTTTGCAATAACAATATGATTATCTAGTCTTGTCCCCAATGTTGAGTCAGTATGTTCATCCATGTTCTCTTCTAAAAGTATAGGATTAATGATATTCCTTGCAATTGTCTCCATTTTTTGTGTTATGTTTTCTTCTATACCTCCTGTATTCATCATGTCATTGATAGTCCTCGTTTTGGATGATATGTTGTCCTCTACCTTTGATGTCTCAATATCCTTCCATGAATCATTGGTCCCTATGGAAGTTGAGGATAAAAGTGTTAGATATCAATGCTCCACTCTCGTGTAACTATGCGGGAACCAGCTAACTCTACTTGTAAGCCCCCCATATGAGGAGAAGGCATTTGAGTAGCTCAGTTATCCGGTAGGTCCTGGTTTGGACACCAGATGGGGGCCATGTGTGGCGTGATGGCTAGATGGAGTTGGCACACTGCCAACTAGGCTACATGCAAGTGCGGGAAGGCATCCCATGATTGACCGCATTGAGGGTAGATGGAGCATTTCCCAGGGCAACCCACTCTCGGGTTGCGGGGCCCATTTGGAGCCCCAGATGATCTCGAATGGCGAACGGAGGCTGTAGGTAAGTTGCTCTATTTTATGCCACAGATTTATCGTGTGGTCGGTGGCTTATTTTGGGACCGACCCCCAGTCGACCATTTTGGGTGGACTGGGTCGGCGGTCACCCAATTGGGTCCAACCGACTACGACTAGTGGCTATATAAGAGCAAGCCCGTGGAGCCCATTTCATCACTGGCTACAGAAACCCTAATTCCTTAGCATCTAGCCTCCGTCTTCTACTGTTTCCAGCATGCCATCGAAGCTTCTTTCACACGAGCGCATGGCTGGGAGGCAGTGCCATCTATTGTATCACATCTACAGTAATCAAATTTTTGATTATCCATACTATCTGGCTTTCTCTCTTATGTATGAGACCTTGTTATCTATTGAGCACAGACGTTGTATTGTTTTCTTACATGGTATCAGAGCCTGGACTCTAGCAAGAAGATTTGGTAGTGTGTTTCTATTTGCGAGCAGATTGTGAGAGATGGCCCAGCCCATAAGACTGCAAATCCCACCGTTCAGCGAAAGCGAAAAGTTGGATGGCTCTAACTATCCACTCTGGAAGTTCAAGATCAAGACCATCCTAAGCACATACGAGCTTTGGGATACTGCTACTAGGATGGACGTGAGGCTGGTTGCGAGACCGGATCCAGCAATGCAGGACAATAGATAGTACCAACTGTGGATGAGATTCTCGCGTGGACAAGAAGAATGCAGATGCACTCTCTTCTATTGTCTGCAATGTAAGTGATTCCATCATGGGTTAATTCAACATGTCACCACAGTAGAGGAGGCATGGACGGTCTTAAAAAATCAGTACAAGACCACGAATTAGACGTGGATTCAGAATCTGGAGACTCAACTCGCGAACGAGAAATTGTCTAAGTCTAAGGTGGCAGAGAAGTTCATCACTAGGGTGAAGAATCTCTGGGATCAGATGACTGCGATTGGCATCACCATCACCAGCGAGAATCTAGCACGAAGGTGCATACGGATTCTCCCACCAAAGTACGACGGTCTTGTCATGGCGCTGAATACATAGAATAGAAATCCGCCCCTCAACTTTGAGGATTTTAGCATGATGCTTCTGGAGGAGGAGATGCGCCAAAAGATGAGGATTAGAGAAGATTCGGCTTTCTGGACCGGATCAAAGAAAGGTAAGGGTAAGGACTCTAGTAACCCATCTTCTTCTTATGATAAAAAGAGAAAGAAGAAGATCAAGTGCTTCTATTGCAACAAGGCAGGGCACAAGCAGAATGAGTGCCGAAAGAAGATTGCAGATGAGAAGAATGGAGTAAAGAAAGAGTCCAGCAACAGCACGCAGGCAGTACCAGTAGAGCTGTTTGTAGCAATTGAGGAGATTTGCATGGAGGCAGTTCATGTACCTACGGATGAACCTTGGATCATTGACAATGGTGCATCGTGCCACATGACTAGTCGGAAGGATTGGTATACCTCTCTATAGCCGGTAGAGAATGACATCCTGGTAGCAGTTGGCAATGATGCAAAATGTCCAGCAAAAGGAAAAGGTACGATTGCTCTCAAGTCAGATGGAGTTATAAAACAGTTGTCCGATGCTCTTTATATGCTAGATATCAAGAGGAACTTGTTGTCCGTTTCTGTGATCACGCGGGACCTCAAAGTTCAATTCAATAAGAATGGTGCACAGATCTTGGATCTTCAAGGAAAGGTCATTGGTAAAGGTACACGGCGCAACAACATCTACGAACTCTCAGCTTTCAGTGCTCGAGCCGATGTGAAGAACGCTAAGCTATGGCATGAGAGGTTTGGTCATCTAAACCTTAGTTCTTTGAAAGAGATGCATAAAAGTGGAATGATTGCAGACCTACCAAAAATTACAGATCTGCTCGATGTATGTGAAGCTTGCATGATGGGCAAACAGCATCGGCAGCCCTTTCCTAAAGAGGCCAGCAGGGCAAAGGCTCCTCTAGAGCTCGTTCACATGGACCTCTGCAGAAAGATGATGGAAGCTTTGGGTGGTTCCTACTACTTCATGATGCTGATCGACGACTACAGTAGAAGGATATGGATATACTTCTTGAAGACTAAAGATGAGGCTTTTAGTAAGTTCAAGGAATGGCATGTAATGGTCGAGAAAGAATCAGGGAGGAAGGTGAAGAAATTGAGATTAGACAGAGGTGGAGAGTTCACATCAACTAAATTCAAAAGTTACTCCAAAAGTCACGGGATTAAGAGGCAGAAACCCACGCCACATTTACATCACAGCAAAATGGAGTAGCAGAACATAAGATGCACGTCATTTGCGAAATGGGCAGGAGTATGATGAAGGGAAAGATTCGCCAAAGACTTTCTGAGAAGCATGTAATACGGCAGTTTACATTCTAAATCGTAGCTACACAAAGGCTGTGAACAGTAGGGATGACTCCACTACAGGCCTTTTTTGGTAAGAAACCTTCAGCTATACACTTCAGAGTTCTTGGATGTGACTGTTTTGTGCATGTCCCTGATGCTAACAGGACCAAATAGGAATCAAAGAGTCGAAAGTGTATTTTCTTGGGCTACAGTGAAGAGGCGAAGGGTTACCATCTCTCTAACCCTATTACCAAAAAGGTAATAGTAAGTCATGATGTGGTCTTCTCAGAACAGCTGCATCAATTGGAGGAGGATGCTTCCTTCCCAGACAACCAGGACCAGGATATCCATCCAATACCACCACCAACAGCAAACCGAACTCCCCCAACGGTGCTTGGGAGGATTCAAGATAAAGAAGATGAAGAAGAGCCTGCAGAACCACAATGGCAACGGCCATTCCCGAAGTGGGTAAAGTAGCTTTTGGATAGCAAAGGACCTCTAGCCACTGAGGAACCATCCGAACACCACCAGTCCAAGAGATTAGAGGAGCAAAGAAGGGCACAAGAACACGTGGTCAACTATGCTTTGATGACAGAGGATCCGTGCTGATGAACCCAAGTGTCTTGAAGAGGTACAGGGTGATGATAGGTGGATGGAGGCTATGCAGTCGGAGTATGGCTCCATAATCAAGAATAACACTTGGGACCTTGTGGATCGTCCACCAAAACGCAAGGTAATCGGCACCGAGTGGGTGTACAAGACCAAGTACAAGTCTGACGGCACGTTGGATAAGTACAAGGCTCGGCTCATGGCAAAAGGATTCGCACAGGTACATGGTTTTGATTATCAAGATACTTTTGCTCCCATAGCTCGACTAACCACAATTCGTAGTGTTTTGGCTTTGGCAGCTTAGGGAAGTTGACCCATGTTTCAGATGGATGTAAAATCTGCCTCATCTTGGAGGTGAAGGAGAGTAGAAGGTGTGCTGCAGACTGAGCTCTCAAGGGCTGAACCTTGGCTATCTCTCAGGGCAGCAAGGTGTTGTGATCTAGACGGAAAGTCTACTTTTGCTCGAGGTGGAGCATGCAGACTCGAGTCTAGAGATAGCCAGCAGATAGGAGAAGTACCTTGTGGCAAGATCAGACTGAATGGAGATCTCAAGGAGGAGGTATACGTGGAACAACCACCAGGTTTTGTGATCCCCAGTTCAGAAGGTAAAGTCTGTAAATTGAAGAAGGCACTTTACGGGTTGAAACAGGCCCCACGAGCATGGTACCGGTGGATTGATGCCTACTTTCTACAAAAAAGGTTCAGGAGAAACCCATCTGATGCAAATTTGTATATCTTGAGAGAAGGAGGCAAGTGTATGATCGTGGTCCTTTATGTGGCGACCTTGTCATAACAGGGAACCATGAAGAGAAGATCTCATAGACAAAGCATTTGCTAGGAAGAGAGTTTGAAATGACAGACCTCGGACTAATGCATTTTTGTTTGGGGATTGAAGTTTGGCAAGAGCTGAAACAGATCTTCATTTCATAGCTGAAGTATGCTGGAGATATACTGAAGGCATTTGGCATGGCTGAGTGCAAGACAGTTGGTACCCCTATGGAGGTTGACGTGAAGCTCTCAAATAAGGATTCATCACCATTGGTGGACGAAGCAAAGTACAGAAGACTTGTGGGCAGTTTAATTTACTTGTGCAACACATGGCCGGACATCAGTTTTACGACTGGTGTACTAAGCAAGCTTTCCAATAAGCCCCGAGAGAACCATTGGAGGGTAGGGATGCGGGTGCTGGAGCACATGGGTGGACGGAGCCATCATCTGTACTACATCAGTATTGAAGGAAAAGTTTGTTCCTCTCCAGTTTGCTGTGTACTCTCTATTCTTTGTTTAGTTTCTATTCCGTTGTGCCATGTAATTTAACAATAGCATCATGGATTCTAGGAAAGGCTTCTAAGTTAAATTTTAATTATATTGGGAGGCTCAAATGGTTAAGTGGGTACTAGTGTTAAGCAGGAAAATAAAAAAGAATAAGAATAAGACAAAAATTTTAAAAAAGGAGGGAGATTTGGAGTTAGCTTATAGAGGGTGGGTTAGTAAATTAAAGGGAAAGAGCTTTGAGGATCACAAGAAACTCATACAAACCCATTTTGATGTCATAAAATTCACTTGCAATCAAACTCATCCCTCGTAGAGGTGTTGGTGTAGGACCACTTGTTGTTTCATATGTAGAGGAGTGCCTTGGGACACTAGGGCTTGATATGTTTTATACTAGCCCTAGACCTTGATGAAGTAATTAGGGTTGCATACCCTCCATTGGTGAATCCATCTTCTTTTCATATTAGCAACTTTTTGTTAAGGTCTCCAGTATCCTCATTGTAGTAGGTTGTTGTGGATCTACTCCATTTTTAGGAGTAGGTCCTTGTGGGTCTATTGCCATGGAGTTAGATTGAATGTCACATTGAAGGAGTGGTTTTGCAGTTCCTCATGGGAGAATTCATTAAGGCCTTGAACTATCATTGCCTTGACCTTTGTAGAGCTTGTAGTAGGTCCTTGTGTCACTCCTTTCTTTTTAAGATCAAGTTCCTGTGTAGGTATTGCTGGTGGATTTGTTGTTGTTGGTGTTGTAGGCTCAAACTTTTAGAGTGTCCATTGTGGCTGGGGGGGGGGGGGGTAAGTTACCCATGAGGTAAGCAAGAGAAGTTGGGTTATTGCATTGATTCCACTTAGGGATCCACATTTGAGTATTGCCATCGTAAGATCCTTGGTAGTTCCTTCCTGATCCCAACTTCCTTGTGCCCTAGAAATGCAGGTTCAAACTCCATTATATCACCGTAATAAAGTGATATATGTTCTTTGTAAGAAATGTGAGTAGGACCTGAATGTATCAGAGATTTCTTGTTCCTGTTAAGCCCATGTTGCTTCTGAAAAAGTTGCCAGTGAACATAATTTTTCATTCACATTGGAAGGTTCTTGTTTGACTTCCACCGTGTCTAGCATGGTTGGTGTGGCAGGTTCTTGTGTAGCTCCCAAAGTAGATTCCATTATTTCTTAGTAGGTTCTTGTGTTATTGCCATTTGCCTTGAAGATGATGTAGTGAATTCGATGGCATTTTGATAGACTTTTGGTCAAGAAAGTTCTTGTGTTACTATCTCTCATTTTGAGAGAGGTTCTTATGTCACTAAGATAGGAGGTAGAGGATGTTCTTTGTGTGTGATCCTCTTGTATGGGTGCTTTTCCCTTGTCCTTGCGAATGAGTAGATTCTTGTGATTCTACCTTTTTCAAGGTAGGTTCTCATGATTTTTCTCTCCAACATTTGCCTTGATTTTTCATAGTCGGTAGGCCTGAATTTGATGGTTGCCTCTCATTTGTTGATGATGACAATTTCAGAGGCTTGGGTCTCCACTCTTTCTTTTGCTCTTTATTGAGCACATTGGCATTTCTACTTGAAGATAATGGAGTTGATCTTGTTATAAATAGTGCCTTGGGTACCCAAATATAAATATTTCCAAGGTATTATCCCTGGGCCTCAAGTATTCTTGTGAGAGCCCGACAATATTATACCTTTGTTGTGGGATGGTGTTACCAATTGCACGTTTACTTTCATTAGTACCAATGGAGTTACCAATTGCAGGTTTAATCTCATTAGGTAGTACCACTCCTATGGTGGAAAAAGGTGTAATGGCAGTAGGTTGATCAATGTCAAGGTGCATCTTTTAAGTTCCTTTAGTAGTTGGCAGATATATTGTGGCTAGTGTATGTATCCAATTTATTGAGCCTTCTAGCTTGGGTAAAGGAGCACACCAAGAAATCTTTAATACACTTTTTGTTGTCCTCTTCCTTATACCCTTTGAAAACATTTATCGATGTTGAACTATTGGTGGTACCAGATTCAACAGCAAATAGATTTTTGGACATAGGGTGAGCCTTCCAAGTTTGGAGATCCATCCTCATGACTTGCTCATCCTTACATAAATATATTCTATTTGAGCTTCAATAATGGTTGGACAAATCTTGTAGTATACATGAAATGTCTAGCCAATATGATGTCATAGCCATCCAATTGGTTGGGAAATTTCATTACAACAAGCCACACTCGATAGGTTAGAACAAAGGTCTTAATCTTGCTGTCTCTTAGAGCTACCTTCATCCGATTTGACTATAAGATTCACGCTATCTAGCTTAGGTCATCCCCACTTAACCTGTTATTGCTTTACTAGACTATGCTTACACCCACGCCTCCATCCAAGATTGCCGTTACATGTATATCATGGTATGATATAGGTAGTATTGCATTTGTATCATCACTCTAAAACTACTGGCCCAATTTTTTGATGGGTATCTTGGGAAAGTATACGAGGTAGTTCGGGGTTCGGCCATCTAATGATAAGTGGGGTTAGAAGCTACTATTTTCCCATTCATCCAGTCAAAGAGGTCTCTCCATAATAGTACCATGATAGGCATATTTACATTGGTGGATAGGAATGAGGGTAATCAACAATGTCACAAGGCCTAGTGATTAGTTCCAAGCGAGATTATTATGGCTCTTCAAAACCATAGAAGGACATCTTGTGAAAGGCTTCCTTGATCCAAGAGTATTTGCTGAGTATCTTACACCTTTCATGAAAGTATTCCTTGATGATTTTTCAGTATTTGGGAAAAAAGTGGAACATCTACAACACTTGATTTTATGCTTTACCAAGTGTCAGCCATTCAACATGCCAAACCACCCAAAAAAATTAAGCAGCTTTAGAGATTTATAGGCCAGATTAAATGGCACTGCAAATTTCTTTGGTACATTGATGACATATGCTATCCTCTCACAAAACTCACATGAGAAACTGAGCCATACATCTGGGGTGATGCACAGCAATATGCTTTTAATATCCTGAAGAAAATGTTGATGATAGCACCTATATTACAACCCCCTGACTAGACTCTCCCATTTGAGGTTTTTGTTGATGCTTCTGATGCAGCAGTAGGTGCAGTGCTTATGCAAAAAAAAACATCTAAGTGGTTCAAACCAGTTTACTATGCCAGCAAAATCTTAATCAAGCATGAAAAGAACTATGCAGTCACAGAAAGGAAAGCACTTAGAATGATATATGCATTGTACAAATTTTGACATTATTTATTGGGGGGAAACAAAGTGCATTTTCATGTGGATCATCAAGCTCTCATTTACTTAGTGAATAACCTGCAATGAACAAGAAGATTGGCTAGATGGATGCTCTTATTGTAGGAGTTTGTCTATAGCATTGTGCATAGGCCTAGAAAGCAACATGCCATTGCTGATTACTTAAGCAGGTTGCTATCAAGAGAAGCTATAATAGGAATACCATATGAACTTTCTGATGCAAGCATTTTCATGGTAAGAATTGAAGAACCACCAAATTGGTATGTTAAAATGTTGTTATTTCTTATTGATGGTTTGATCCCTAGAACATTAACTAGGGACCAAAGAAAGAAACATGTTTTATAGAGCATACCTTTCCTAGTCATTGCTATTGTTTTGTATAGATGAGGAATTGACCAGGTAATCAGAAGATGTGTCCAAGATCATGAGCAGAAAGCTGTTCTAGCTGAAGCCCATGGAGGACCAGTAGGAGGACACTTTTTTGAAGACATTACATGTAAGAAGATTTTACAAGCTGGTCTATGGTGGCCTACAGTTTTAAAAGATGCTCATAATTGGGCAAAGCATGTTTGCCATGTCAAAGAGATGGGTGATCTTCTCTCTTAGGTTTCCTTCTTACCCTCTTGGAGATTTGTTTCATCTTTTGGTGCTGCTACTTTGACAACATGCATGGTGTGTCTCACTCACTCCTGTACCAAGCCTTCACACTGAACTTCTCAATCTCTATTTTAAGGTCATCCTCACATGGCACCTCATGCTACGCTTCTTCTCCTTATCTGTTTCACCCTCTAGCTCCTTATTTGAGCTCACGACTACCAACCTTCTGCCTTGCTCCTACAATGTTTTGTTCATCTCCTTCCTTCACTCTCTGGCGCCTCTTTCTTCCCTCCAACGCTCCATTCTTCAGTTTTACAAACTCTCTTGGCACGAGCTCCACTTGTTGAGAGTTATGGTGCCATGAGCACTTGTAGAGCAAAGGTATGAGCAAAGGGCAAGCTGCCACATGGCATGGAGGACATATCCCACATGTGAGCAAGCAAATGGATGTAAGTACACTCACCTATAAAAGGGAGGTTCATTTGAAGTAATATCAATCAAGCACTATGCACTATCTCAAGATTCTCTTTATGAGTCCAAGCTAATCTATCTTGGAACCTAATTGACTTGAGGTACATGTCATGAGCACTCTCTTCATCATGTTTCCACACAGGTTCCATCCACCTTAGAGTGCTCCAGAGATCCTGAGGCACACATGTTTTGTCATGGTATCAAAGCATAGGTTTAGCTCTCCTAGTTTAGCTCATTAGTAGTTCACTAGGATTGCTTTCATTCCTAGATTAGTTGTAGGCATGTCTTAGGAGCTCATGTTTTTCTCCTAGGTTAGTTTCAGTTTTAGAGTGAGTTTTTTCTTGAGTGATCTTTGTGAGAGAAAATTCCGTCCATAGGCTTTGGCTCTTTTCGATTCTTCTTGTGAGAAATTCATGAGTGAGGTTCTTTGAAAGAGAGGATATGTATCTGTGAGATTGAAAGGAAGCTAACATTCTGAGATAGATCCTGAACTCAAGGAGATGGGATTGAGAGAAGAAAATGTCTTAGGAACAAGATAGAGAGGGAGATAGAACTCAAGGAGTCTCTGAAAGAGAATCAACACTGTTTGACCAAAGGCTTGGCCGACCAAGTGTCTCCTTCATCGAACCAACGCTCCTTCCACTCAAGCAAGGCGGCTTCAGCCTCTTGCCATACGAGACTGCAGCTAAGGACAAGGTGCTCACGGCTCCCTTCATCAACCGACAGAAACAACCTCCTCTGCTCCCAAGTCTCCAAACGATGAGCGGATAGCCAGCAAATGCCTTTGATGCTCCAAACAAGCCTCTCTAGCCTCAACTCTATGCCACCTTTAACAACGACCTTGATCAGTGACTCTACAACTCACGAATGGCGGCCTCTTCAGCATCCGACCACACAGCAAGGCATCACTTCGACTGAATCCGCTACACCCACGGCTGTCTGTCTCTTGCAACACCTACGACCTTCTGCTACGCCAGCCAAACGGCTCAAAAGACCCTCTGCAGCGCCTCCCAAAGCCTTCAACGGAGCCTTTTACTACCACCACAGATGACTACTGTAGGTGACACAGCAAAAGCACACAGCAACGCATCACCAAGCAACCTTCAGTGTAGCCTCTAGAAACTCTCTGTGATCAGCCTCAACCACAAGCTTCAACGTCAACGAGCTAGCTCATCAAAGAATCTGGAGCATTGAGAGCGCTCGAGGGAGACGAGGAACAGTCGATAATGAGTTGTGGTATCTGCAAGCAACCTGGTTCCTGGTTCATTGGCAGCTCCGTCGCCATGCCCACGCCTCCGAGGTCGATGCAGAGAAGCAGCGATTTTCTTCTTCTCTAAGGTTTAGTAACCTTAAGACACGTGGAAAGATAGGAACTAACCATGGTTAATTGACTTGGACCTTGGTTAAGCATGGCCTTGGATTAAGTTGCTGGCTAGATTAAAATTACTATGGTTAGGTTATTAGAGTTTGGTTAAGTTCCTACCACATGGCATAGGGCCCCTTGCCAAGCACAGTCGTGCAAGCAGCATATGAATGCCTATGCCACATCATCAAGGCCCCCTCTTCTTCACAAAAATTCGACAAGCCATAACTTTCAATCCAGGAAGAATTTGGACACGCTCCAAAAAGAAAAAGTGATTGTCTTTTTGAGCTCTACGTGCATGTCAGATCAAAATCATTGTATGCAATTAGACACTGCCAATATTGAAAGAAATCAATTGGTAAGACCTTTGCAACAAATGGAAAAGCAACGCATGAATGCACACATCATTGTCATAAGCATGCCAAAAGCACAAGTGCATGAGATGACCATAGCACGAAGCATGGCATCCACACATAAAGCATCAAGGCACATGGAAGAACAAAGCATCATACATGAAGCTACACCAAGCAAAGAAGTAAACGCCATCATCATCAAGCCATGAGCCAAAAGGTGACATCAATGGAATGTATTGAGAAACAAAAACCTTGCCAACCTTGCCCATATGTTTTGTAAATCAAGCTTGACCACCTGAGAGTAGCTATGAAAGCACCCAGGGGAGGTATGGACATGTAAAAACCACACTTGACCACCTTAAGTAGCAATGCAAGCACTAAGGGGAGGTGATGGATTTGTAACTCACATCTGACCACTTGCAGTAGCCAAAGGATTATGGCACCAAGGGGAGGTGTTGAGAGTTATGGTGCCATGAGCACTTGTAGAGCAAAGGTATGAGCAAAGGGCAAGCTGCCACATGGCATGGAGGACATATCCCACATGTGAGCAAGCAAATGGATGTAAGTACACTCACCTATAAAAGGGAGGTTCATTTGAAGTAATATCAATCAAGCACTATGCACTATCTCAAGATTCTCTTTATGAGTCCAGGCTAATCTATCTTGGAACCTAATTGACTTGAGGTACATGTCATGAGCACTCTCTTCATCATGTTTCCACACAGGTTCCATCCACCTTAGAGTGCTCCATAGATCCTGAGGCACACATGTTTTGTCACCACTCCACTAGCCTTAGTCCCTTTTCTTTTCTTGAGCCACCTCTTCTACGTCTCACTCTTCTACTTTGGCAGCTCTAGCTATTGCGTGCTCATGACCGTTGTACCCTTGTGCATCGGTTTCTTTACAAGGTTAGGATGCTTGGTTGTCTTCCACCCTACTCTCTTAACCTTCTATTTATTTAGATTTCCGTACTTCACGTTCCCTTGCTTCTGATAGTCTTGCTGCCTGGCTCTTAATAATCACATTCCCTTGTTGCATGGCTCCTGATATTCACAGTAATTTCTCTTGCTGAGCTCCAGTTGAACCGTTTCATTTTTCAATGGTGCGCTCTTTGTTTCTTAGCTCTGATAAGTCACAATGGAGAGACACTTTGCTGCTTACGGCTGCCATGGTTTTATCAGGCTCCCAAGTCAGGGGGTTTCCTTTCATTGGTGGCTGTCTTTCTACTTGGTTAAGACCACACCCCGTGATCACTTGCACTCAAGAAGAGCACTCTCTTCTTTCACTTGTTTTTGTTTATGGTGACCTCTATGTGTCTGCGAAACCTTTTAGGAAACCTGCTTTGTTGTAATGTTACGTGGTTGCTTGTCTTTCACTTGCTTTTTCACTGAGTCAACCTTAATGATGACTTTAGATTTAAGACTCTTGTGCTCCTTTTAAACTTGCCCCATGATTATTCAATATTGAAATAATTAATTGCTTTTAAACATAATGATGGCCTTTTTACCCCCTCTAAGTATAAACCTCTGTCTACTTAGTTATGCTTAGTCTTTCTACTTGTTTAATTTTTCATTGAATAGTCTTTAAATTCTCCTAGTTAATTTTTTACACTATCTTTAGTTATTAACTCTCTCTTTAATGGCATTGCTTCCAAGTTTCAAGGTTGCAATTTAACCCTTGTCAATTCTCTTTGTTTGTGTTTTACTCTCCTTTGTAAATAATACAAATTATATGTATATATATATATATATATAAACATAACACACTCTCTTTCTAGTTTAATGTATTTAATTTCTTTAATGTTCCTTTATTGTCACCACCACTTTGTCATTGTAACTTAAAGTGTCATTGACTTAATGATTTTCTTGGTTATTAGTGCTTTAATTAATTACTAAGTTCCCTTAATAACTAGGCTTATTTAATTACCTTACTTAATTAATCCCTTTTCTTTTTTTTGTTCTAGTAATTCCCCTTTCTATTTATCTTTCGTTCTATTTTTTGTTTCCCCTTTTTTGTGTGCTTTAAGTGATGCTCCCTTTTTTTGTGTGCTCCCTTTATTTGTATCCTGTGATGCTACTTCATTCATAGTGGATTTTCTATTTATTTTAAAGTTTGTCATTAAAGCATTTCTCATTCCTACTTTTAATTGTCTACTCTTCACTATGGAAAGGGGTGTTGTAATGTCTTCTACACACACACACACACACAAAGAAATATAAATACAAAAAATATATAAACGAGAGAGAGAGAGAGAGAGAGAGAGAGGAGAGAGATAAGGCGAGAGAAAGAAACACACACACACACACAAAGAGAGAGAGAGAGAGAGAGAGAGAGAGAGAAACAGAGAGAGAGCGAGAGCGAGAGCGAGAGAGAGAGAGAGAGAGAGAGAGAGAGAGAGAGAGAGAGAGAGAGAGAGAGAGAGAGAGAGAGAGAGAGAGAGAGAGAGAGAGAGAGAGAGTTTTTAACTTTGTAGCAATAATGCAATGAGCTGAATGGACTCATTCGAAGCGATTCCTAGGAATCAAACACACACTCCCTACGACCTGAACCAGAGCCTCAACCGGTTCGACAAAACTTGGAGGGGAAAGCACAGAGAGAGAGAGAGAGAGAGAGAGAGAGAGAGAGAGAGAGAGAGAGAGAGAGAGAGGCGGAGAAATATAAAAATAAACATACGCAAATCATTATATGAATATAAAAACATATATATATATATATATATATATATATAGATGTATGCATGCATGCATGCATGCATGTATGTATGTATATATATGTATATATATATATAATTATATGTATATGTATATGTTTGTGTGTGTGTGTGTGCGTGTGTGTGTACATATATATATGTATGCATATATGTATACATATATATATATATATATATGTATGTATGTATATATATGTATGTATACATATATGTATACATATATATATGTATACATATACGTATACATATATATATATATGTATGTATGTATGTATGTGTACATATATATATGTATGTATGTATGTATGTATGTATACATATATATATGTATGTATGTATGTATGTATGTATCCATATATATATGTATATATGTATGTATATATACATATATATACATACATACATACATACATACATACATACATACATACATACATACATACATACATACATATATATATATATATATATGTATGTATGTATATATGTGTATATACATATATATAAATCTATATTTTAGACGAGTGCTGCTGTTGTGATCCGATAAGTATCATATCCTAAGCATTGATTGTTTCTTTTGCTAACTCATGTGAGACTTAGGGATGAGAGGCTTTATGTATGTACCAAACAAATTGGAGAAATTGTCATGATTAACAAATTTTAGGAGCATATCCTTGCAAACGCAAGATTATCTACGAGTTGCTATGTTATCATACGAAATGGAGCGGGTACATAATAGTAGACGTTTGGTTAAAGGAATCCTTCTAATAGATAAAAAATCAATGCCATGAGATGTTCATGAACTAATTGAAAAGGATCTTTATCTAGAGTGGCTCTACTAATTGCTCATATGAGGCTTGAGTCTTAGATAGGCAGGATCCAAGCTATGTTTGCATTGCAGGCTCGAGAGTTTGTGTGGAGAGATCTATCAAGCGAGCCAGAACATAAGAAGTAGAGCAAGGCACCTAGGTTGAGAAAAAAATGCTTTTCTTCAAAGATGCTACTATAACCTATGACGAATGGATGTATTATTATGATAAAAACCTTTGTTGCATAGACCAACTTTAATTTGAGAAATTTATTCCTTGAAACGAAGGTAACAAAGTTCCCTAAACAAAGATATATGGGTCTTACAGGTGTACGCAAGAAAGAGAAGGGAGGGCCGTGTGTGTATGCATGTCAAGAAGATACTCATAAGAGAGAGAGTACACGTGAGTATGTGATGAAGAGAGAAATATTATACGTGCACTTAGAGAGAGAGAGAGAGAGAAAGAGAGAGAGAGAGAGAGCAGGGGGGGGAGGGAGGGAGGGAGGGAGGGGTTACATATCAGATAAAAGAGAGATGGATGTTTTAGTTCCTTTATGTGTGTGCATGAGGTAGACAACCAGAGAGAGAGAGAGACAGAGAGGGAGAGAGAGAGAGAGAGAGAGAGAGAGAGAGAGAGAGAATAAATGATCACCCCTCACATTTGCAAGGAGGATCGGGTCCCAATGGACCTTGTGTCGCGTCTCATGTCCACTATTTTACTCATTTTCTCTTTCCTTTAAAAGTTTGACAAAATAGTAAGATTGAGCTTCAATTATGAGTTAGTACTTAAGTGCTCCACGATGGAAAAGGATGCCTGTTGCCACAAATCTAGTTAGATCAAAGTTAAACAAGATGAATGCTCATAAAGCATTCATAAGGCCTGCCTCATATGCGCAGCTTGGAATAGAGCGAGAGAGAGAGAGAGAGAGAGAGAGGACTTCGATGTGCACAAGGAGAAGAGAGAAGAGAGAGAGAAGGGGGGGAGGGGGCCTTGCCTTGAAATAGAAAGAGAGAAAGAGGGAAAGTGGAAATAAAAAAAAAAAAAGAAATTATTTTGGCTTTGCCAAGCTCACCCATAGTCAATAAGGCTAACACTCGAATGGCAGGCGAATGAAGGGCATATAATTAAGACAAGTGGCTCAATAAAACCTCCCCTAGGCTGCCTGCTGTAAAGAATACACAGTGTAGATGTAGAAGACTTGGAAGACGAGAAGAGTTAGATAGTGCCCGAGTGTGCAATGATATTGAATGAAGGTTTTAGACAGTGTCTTTGACACTTTCTCATCACTGATTTCCACATGGCTGTCGTAGTCTCTTTCCGGACCTCCAAGCTCAAGATCCTCCCCTTTCTCAGCTCCTTGTGCCTCATCCAGCACAATTCAACCCATCCTACCTTTTCCCGTAGCTTCACATCTGGCTCCAGCCGTACTCTGGCTTGGGATGCTCATCGCTTGTCCTCAGACCAGATCCAACTCAGGGAGCTTGCTTCGGTGAGTACTTCGTTTTTTGTTGTAAAAGCCTGAAAGAAGTGTAGACTCAACTGGTCTACGACCATGCGTTTTGCCGATCGCAGCATCTTTCGTGCTCTATCCACCCAAGGTTTTTTTCGGCTGGGGTCAATGCATACAAACGACCATACACGCGAGCATATCCTTCGGAAGGTCCATCGTTATATCCACAACAGCTCTCAGGTTGACCCCAAATGTTTTAAGCAACAGGTTGGGTCTTTACCCAACCTGTTGCTCAAGCTGGGTCTTGGAACTTCCAAAAATCAGAATTCATTATAGTGATGGTCTCCCTTTGCATGAAAATTTCAAAAGGAAATTTGATGGCTAGAAGCTTCACGAGTCAATAGATTGTGATTCATCAACATATCCCGAGATGTTTGGCTTTGATAAATATATTTCAGTACTAGTTGTATAGCATATCGCAAAATTTCGGCCACCAGTGAGAGGTTGTGAAGAGTGCTTTGTGGACATATTGTATGCTACGCCTCGTCATCGACAGCTCTGTGATGTAATTTGCCCATCCTCTCCCATCGAAAGGTGAACTCGCAAAAATCAGAATATCCTATCACATCGGAAAAATAACTTGCATAAATCAAATAGGGAAGAGCTGTTTGTGCTACGAGAAAATTGCATGATCGAGGGAGAACATCATCAATATTTTTTGTCTTTATAGAGAGGTAACACGTAAGAGTTACCGTGTGACATATATTATAGCCACGATGAGTCACATCAATGAATGTCCTGTACCAAAGCCAAATTCAATAAAACTAAATATCTTATCCAAAAATTCAAGTTTGTGAATATTTTGTCAGCTATAAACCTCTGAGCAAGAGTTGAATACAAAAGAGAGGAGACCAAATGTCAATGCTAAACGTTAGGATGAGAGCCACCAACATGCTCCTGAAATTCGAGTACAATAAATCATCGTTCCTTGTGATCAGAAGAATTTAAAACTCCAAATGAAGCCTAGAAAGCTCCACTGACTTTCAAAAAGGCAGATCCTCGTGATTACAATGAGAGACTGTCAAAAAATCAATGAGCATTTCAAAAAAGCAGAAAACAGCATTAAAATTGCAGATGTAGTTCAAGCATAAACAAAGTAACAACTTCAAATGGCAATATGATGACAGTAAAGATAAATTTGAATACAAGGGATCCATGAAAAAAGGGTGTTAACATCCATCTGATAAAGAGACCAACCACAATAAATCTGGTTGTGTTACTATCCTACAGCATACATGATACAAGAGGGGCAGCCTGGCCGGGTAGGTGCTGGTGTATTGACGTACGGAAGGCTGCAAGGGACCTGTTTTCTGAGTGCGGATGATTGCGACAGCTTCTCCAAGGGATTTGAAGTATAATAGGGGAAACAATTGACTTAGCCCCTTTGGCTCTAAAAACACCCTCCAAAAAAACGTGTTTCAAAAACCCAAACGTTTGGAAACATTTCAAAAAATAGAAAACATGTTTCATTGCAACTACAAGGCAACATTCCAGACTTCTGCACTCAGTAGTTAGGAGGGGTGCAGCTAGTAAGAGAGTATTCTAAGCAACTTGCCTGTCTGTTGGTATCAGAGCTTGAAAATTTTTGCCCCTGAGTTTGTGAGGAGCAACAGGCGGAGTAGGGAGTGGAAGCAGGACATCCAAGGTGTCTTCTACCTCAGTAGCCTTTCTATGACTCCCTCCAGGCTCCATCTTTCAGTCTTAGTGGGGGATCCGTAAGTTCCAAGTAGCACAGCCAGTGGATGATGATGACCCCGCTCCGGCAAGGCGAGTAGGAGTACTCGAAAACAGCCCGGAGAAAGCCTAGCCACCAGTACCTTCACCACTTCATCTGCCACACCGAAGACACAGGTTTCCCCATTAATCATGGTTGCTGTAATGCAGTCCATGATGCAGATGCAAGCTCAACAGTCAGAGAATCTCCTCACTCGCATGTTACAACTCCATTAGCTGAGTGATAGTCACGACTAGGGGGCCCAAGAGGCCTAAGAAGAAAATCTCTAAGGTGCCCATGAAGCGAAGGAAGTGGCCCAAGAGGCGTCTCCAACGGCACAAGAAGCAAAGGGAGAATGAGACTGGGAAGCTCAAGAAGCAAAGGAGGAACGTGATCAAGGTTTGATGCTGTTATTGCTTCAGGCCAAAGCAGCAAAGCCTGACAGACCAGTTCCACCTTCAGTCAGGCCTTCTTTTCTGCTTTGCCGATCAAGTGCATGGAAGCTAAGATGCATTCTCATTGTCCTGGGTCTACATAGCAGAACAATAACTCTTGAATTGGTTGAGCTATGATAATAGAATTGGTGCTTCTTTCTTTTCCTCGAATATGTTGAAGTTTAGCTTCCTTCGTCAATTGGTGGCACACAGAGTACTACAATGCAGTACTAGCGATAGCCCACTATGATTGGGATGAGCTCATCAAAGGACATCCAAAGTACATGGACCATCTTCACACCTGGTTCTTTGAATTTGGTACGATTCGGTCAACCACTACGCGAATCGCTTCACGCAAGTAGCCATTCAGTTTCATGGTCTCTACTTAGACATCCAATGGTATGTCTGTAGCTTCAAGTCAACCTACATATGACAACGCTTATGAGCTTGCTCAGAATTTTGAGCTCATGAGCAAGGGTCACGGACCCAAAGGCCCTCTCAGCAAGAAGTATCAGTAGATCTTAGGGCAAGTGGGTTCGAAGACCAACAGCACCTCAGGCAACAAGCCTACAACGGACAATAAATATGGGAGTTTTCTCAACACCAAGGAGAAGCAGAGGCACGACAAGAAGCGCCTTTGTTATCACAACCACTATAAGTGGCATTGCCCCCATTTGCATCCTCTAGCCATTACAGATTCCCTTCCATCAGGATCTGCCACAGCATCAAGAGCAATTTCAACAGAATGTTAGGTGGCACAAACTCGGCAGAAAGAAGATCCCCTCCAAGAGAACCGGTTGGAGTGATTCTCATGTGTTATCAATAGGTAGCAGGTAACAGGGTTACTGTCCTTTTGGATGGTGGCAGTTTGGAGGATTTGTTAGACTAACCCTCGCCACCAAGTTCCATCTTCCAATAGCACAATCGGCAACGTTGCTGCAGCTTCACAGTGCATTTGGGAGTGCCCAGCCACCGGTTCATAACGGATCAATAGTGTAGGATGTCGAGCTCCACATCAGTGGGATGGCAGAAAAGTGAGGATTTTCGTTTGTTTATACTAATCCTAACGGGTGAAAACTTTGTTGTGTCTCTGTTTCAAGATTCAACAGAAAGATTAGAGGTATAACCGTGGCACTCTTTACCTGGATTCACCCAGGGCTGCCAGCGGTTACTTCTTGGGCAGTCCAAAAGTATATTTGAATATGAGTCTATTTTCTTGAAGAAATCCGTATAGAAGACATTTATATCAGTCTAGGTTTAGAGAACAAGAGTCCTAAGGGTTTTGTCCAAAGATACTGTAACCATGGCTCTGTCATACCGCATATTTTTGGAACATTGTTACTATTTTCTATTTGTTTCTTTGGAATCTCATAGTTGCTGATCACGCGTGTGTATGATTGTATGTGAGTCCTGGTTACAGGACTCCACATCCCGGCTAGGCATCTTCTGCGACCATGTGCACATACTGATCTGTAGTTGAGAGTACTCTTTCATGGCTGACCACCATGCATGTTATCTACAGTGTAGCTCATGTCACCTTCGGTGTGACTAGTCACCTTTAGTGCGACTCTATCAGATATATTAGAGCTTTTATCACCTTCAGTGTGACCGGTCTCCTTCAGTGTGACTTTATCTTCAGCATGGCCTATTTCTACTATCTTCGGCATGGTTTATTCTTGCCATCTTCAATATGGTACTATGCACCATCTTCAATATGGTGGTGCATCTATACTATCCATGATAGTCACATCCAGTAACAAGATATCAGAAGCTAGTGCATGGGGTGGACTTTGCCTAACAAGGGTTTTCCATACCCAACACCTTCAATGGTCTTGGGGATAAGCCTTGGTGTATTAAGTTGTGATGCTTAGTTTTATAAGGACAAATCAAGATCACATAGCTTTTTTGAGGTGGAAGTGATTTTTAAAACCAAAGTCTTGAGTGCTAGATCATAGAACTCTCCAAGATCTAAAGAATGGTTTAGTTTGAGGAAATTCAGAGTTGTTTATGGCTAGTTATGAGTCAATTAAGTTTTGGGATTAGTTAGGGTCCTTGGCCTTCGTGTTGTGTATGGGTAGAGTGGTTTATAATAAAATTAAAACTATTAAATTATTAAAAGCTACTTTTTCTTTTATCTGAAAAGCAAGTTCAGCTGTTTTTCTTTTAGCTGATTATGCATGCACATCATATAACATCCAAAACCAGCCAGCCCGTGACCTCTCACATATGCCACGTCCCACTTCCTGCACCCTCTTCACTGTGGGAGGGGTGAGGGGTGCCGTAATGAAACTTCATAATGGCCGAGCGAAGGATCATGAGGGGCTATGCACTGAGTTCATTGCATATGGGATTAACATCCTGGCCCCAATCCTAACGAAGCTTTCTAATGAAGCTGTCTGTTTACGGTTTCCATGTAATGAAACTTCATAATGGCCGAGCGAAGGGTCATGAGGGGCTATGCACTGAGTTCATTGCATATGGGATTAACATCCTGGCCCCAATCCTAGCGAAGCTTTCTAATGAAGCTGTCTGTTTACGGTTTCCACGCACCTGGACTGTTAACATTATTTCACCTATCCACAAGGCAGGGGATCCCATGAGCCCGGAGAATTACAGGACCATTATGATTGGACATGTGATGTCCAAGATCTATGCATCCGTGCTTGATTCCGAGGTCAGCCAATTTGCGGAGTGTCGAGGATTTATAGTAGCAGGACACGCTGGTTTCCGACGTGATCATGGCACTATGGATCATATTCTCACGGTCAGGTGTGTCATCGAGGAGGCGAGGGCACGAAAACAGGGGTCTATTGTTGCTTTGTGGATTTCCGCAAGGCATTTGACACAGTCCTGAGAGCCCGCCTCATACATTGCCTACAAGATTTGGGGTATGACTAGGAGATCATTTGGACTGTCATGGCAATTTATGAGCGAGTTGCAGGGGCTGGGTGGACAGATGAGATCATGAGCACTATTGGGGTCAAACAGGGGTGTCCTTTATTAGCCACTTTGTTTGGCCTTTACATAGACGAGCTCGAGATAGTGATGCAGGCACAGGGAGGGGTTGGTTGCTCTCTCGCTGGCACGTTGATCCGGATATTGCTTTATGTAAACGATGTGGCTCTTCTGTCTTCCTCTGCAGAGGGACTTCAGAGACACCTTGACGCACTTCAGTATTTTTGTGACTCCCATGATTTGAAGGTCAACCTGGGTAAAACTAGGTTATGATCTTCAATACATCTCGAGCCGTCATGCGCCAGGAGCAGTTCACGTTTGATGAGTCACCTGTTGAGATAGTTTCATCATAGACATATCTGGGGGTTGTCTTCTCCGGGCCCATCTTCACTATGAGACCTGCGATGCATGCACGCTTGGGCAGAGGATACACATCATTGGCTAGACTAGAGAGGCAGTGCTTCCGCTCACACTTCCAAGATCCACAGACCAAGGGGCTGCTGTTTGACTCCTTGGTCCGCCCAGCGGGCATGTATGACAGCCCTTGTTGGGGGCCAGATACAGAGTGGGCACGGGTGGAGCGACTACAGGTGCTCATGCTATCACGGATGATTTGCAGTAAGCCACCATCAGTTCCTTACCAAATCATACAGGCTGAGTTTGGGTCATCTCCACTACAGCTAGATGCCGCATTTTAGGTTATCACATATCTGTACCGAGTCAGAGAGTATGGGGATACCCTTCCGGGCGCAGGAGGCTGCCATGGTTGGCATTGTCTTCCTCTATGACACTCTTAGCAGGAGGTGACCAAAGATGCTGGTATGCACGCACAGAGAGATGGTTTGAGAGGTTGGGACTTCACATGGACAGGCTCCCTCCCTTCCAGTACAGTTTGGATGCTCCTTTCTCCCTCCTCATGTCACATGATGTCAACTAGGTGATTCGTGAGAAGAGATCACTGCTTACATATCATAGATGAGGGTTTCATTGATCCACCAGGGTACACGTGGATCCACTTAAATTGAGGATCTCTATTGGGCAGTTCCGGGTCTCTTCACGTAGACTTCATATAGAGAGCGGCATGGTAGAGCGTCTACCTAGGGAGAGGCGCTTATGCACATTATGCGATATGCAGGAGGTTGAGACAGAGGAGCACTTCATCTTCAGGTGTCCCATCTATTATGAGATCCGTGGGTGTTTCTACTGTCTCTTCAGAGATAGTTATGGGGCCCTGTCCTGATTCCTCTCCTATCGAGATCAGAGATGCTTAGTAGGCTTCATTCATGAGGTAGTTAGGCACCGCAAGAGGATACTTCGATCACGGAGACATGAGCAGGCTTCTTCCTTGGCAGACCCCTCCCAGAGCTCTATCACGGAGTTCTTTCAACCAGATATCCTGGACCCCCTCGAGACGAGACCTCAACATGATCGGGACGCAAAGCCAGTGACTCGATAGCTCAGACAGAGGGTAGACACCCAGAGTACACTCGGGGATATCGCCTCCATGTTCACCATCGGAGCCCGTCCGACAGGGGTTACTGTACCCCTTGTTAGGCGTAGAGCTCTGACTAGGAGACGTCACAGGACCGCACCCTCGAGTGGCCGACAACACTCTATTGCTGACTTCTTGCCTCCAGTGCCTCATTCACCTATGATGTCCTGATGAGGATGATGATGATGTGACTGATTTGTAGTTCGATCACCGACATGACTATGTTGTACTTAATACTTAGAACTATCATTCTGCATTATTTTTACATTATGCATTGGTGTGGATGCTCGTTTAGTAGCTCCACCCTCACAGCTTGATTGAACCAGGGTTTCACAGTCTCATAGACCCATCAATCTTCCGAAGACGTTAATAAACTTTCTTTCTTTCTTTCTCCCTCAAGCTTTGTTATTTTTAGAAAAGTCTTTCTATTTAGCTTCTGCATAAGCACGACTCTGACAGGAACAAGAGACAAATCATCTTTTCCAGTTGAAAAACTTGGTATTACTTAAGATCTACTCCTACGTCAACCTAAGATTCTCTGTGTGTGAGATTGTGTCATACATGTGTCCAATCAATCTTCACCATGATGAATTTCAGAAAGACCCAAGAGGGACAACCAAGAAAGTAACCCTACCAACCAAGAAGTCCATTCCCACAAAGCAACAAAAGATCCCAAAGAAGATGGACCAAGATATTCAAAGCTTTCAGCGCCTGAAGTGGAGAAAGTTCCTACAATTCAAGATAGTGGGAAGGACAAAAAGATACAGGAACTGCGATAATTACTCGACTCTTTCAAGATAGATAGCAGATTTTCAAAGAAGAGTTATAGCAATGCGAAATATTTTACAAGATTCTAGGATTGGTTCAAACCAAGAAAGACTTGGAGCGCAAGAGCCCCAAAAGGAGGTATGTAGACAAGATTCTTTTACTTTTAGTAGAGTTGAAGATATGTTAGAGGACTTTGAATAAAAAGATCGCAAGGTTTGAAAAGGTATGTCTCCTCAAAGGACATCAAAGGTGCATCATGCTTGGAATTCAACAAAGATATCGGATTCAAAGGAAGAGAGATATTGTAATCGTCATGAGCCCGAAGAAGAAGATTAAACTAGGGGAAAAGCACGTACAAATGACAAACTATAATAGCGATTCGAAGGCCGAGACGTTACTTGGTTGGATTCAAAGTCAAGATACTTATTTTTCTCGAGAAGAGACCACGAAGCGGGCCAAGCTAAATTTTTTCCCTTTATTACTCAGTGGTTCAGCTGCTTTATGGCACCAAAATCAAGTATTTCAATCCTGAAACACTAAAAGAGATTTAACAAAAAGGATTGAAGAAACGAGAAAAAATGATAGTAGATTTGGTTCAGAAAGAGACCAACCATAGTCTAAAAGAAAAAGATGGAGGTTTCTTAGGAACAAACCAGGGGGATTTATTCCCAATAATAGAAATCGTAAGGCAGGTCCGAATCAGCCACAGAATGGGATACCACATAGGTTGCAGTTGGACTGTGAGACCATCATCAAAGAAGAATTATATATCAGGTGCGATGGAGCTTACAAATTTTTGAAATGTCCTCTTTAAAAAGAGGAAGGAGCAAAAGAATAGTCATTCTATAGTTGATAAAGGGGCAGCAAAAGTCAGAGTTGTCCTGGAAGAGATAAAAATGTAAGATACACCAGAGAACCAGCTTCTCAAAGCATGGGATCATGTTAGTGACAAACCAGCCTTATTTTTGTTTGATCTAGGTTCCACTCATAATATCATTACACTAGAGATAGCTTCTTCTTTGGGAATCGCTCCAAGTTTTGAAGGTGGTAAAATATAGCTTGACCAGCTCGGTGGTCTCTTCTCGAGCAAAATAAGTATACAGACTTTGAATCCAACCAAGTAATGTCTTGACCTTTGAATCGTCATTATACTTTGTCATTTGTAAGTGGTTTTCTCCTAGTTTGATCTTCTTCTTTGGCTCATGACGATTACGATATCTCTGTTCCACTGAATATGATATCTCTGGTGGATCCCGAGTGTGGTACACCTTTAATGTCCTTTGAGGAGACATGCATATTCAAATCTTGTGATTCCTCTTAACATATCTTCAACTTCAGTAACAGTAAAATAAACTTGTCTACGTCTCTTCTTCTGGAGCTAATTCTTGAAGATCTGATTCTCATTGCGTTCCTGCGCTTCAAGTCTCCCTCAATCTGAACCAATTCAAGAATCTTGTAAAATATTTGACATTACTGAAAGTCTCCTTAAAAATCTGCTTCCATATCTGTCTTGAAAACATAAAGAAATTGTTGAAGTTCATGTGTTTTCATGTGTCTTGGGTTGTTAGGAACTTTCTCCACTTCAGGCTCTGAAAGCTTTGAATATCTTGCTTTAGGATCTTTTGCTGCTTTGTAACAAAAGACTTCTTAGAGCCGCCACGGTTACTTTCTTGGATGTCTCTCTTTGGGTCCTCCTGGTATTCACTATGGTGAAGATTAACTGGACACAGGTATGATACGATCTCACACACACAGAATCCTTGGCTGACCTTGGACTACATCTCAAGTAAGACCAAGTTCTTCAACTTAAAAAAATAATTTGGCTCTAAAACCTGTCAGAGTCATGCTTATGTGAAAGCACACTTTCCAATTGAATAACTTAATAAACTCAAAATTCTATTCACCACGGTGAAGATTGACTGAACACAGGTATGACACAATCTCACACATAGATAATCCTTGGCTGATCTTTGACTAGATCCCAAGTAATACCAAGTTCTTCAACTAGAAAAAATAATTTGGCTCTGATACTTGTCAGAGTTGTGCTTATATGAAAGCGCAATTTCCAATTGAATAACTTAATAAACCAAGAATTCTAGAATTTCCATAACTTTCAAATAAAATTGTTGTTCACACACATATACATATAACTCATATGATAATCATATGATAAAGGGTTGAAAAAAAAAAGAGACATCGACACCCGACTGGGTGTGAATAAGAATCAACCCCCAACTAGGCAGGCCCAATTGTATTTTATATTCATGATGCTTAGTCGAATCAAAATTTGATACAAATCTTTGGACAAAATCTTGGGGACTCTTGACCCTTAGTCCTAGACCAATATAATGATTTCTTCATGCGATTACACTCATATTCAAATATATTTTTAGATTTCCCCAAGAAAGTAATCGCTAGCAATCCATAGCTGAATCCAGGTGAAGAGTGCCACGATTGTAGCTCCAATCTTTCTTTTGAACCTTAGACACGACAAAGTTTTCACCCATTAGGATTAATATAAACAAACGAAAATCCTAAAGAAAGTATTAGATCATTTATAAATAAAACCTTGGCTATCTAAGGATTGGAGGAGAGAACTTAGGATTGAAATTTGAAAACTTTCTAAGATAAAACATAAAACGAAATGTGCCTTCTTTGCTGCACCTAATCTCGACCAAAGCTTGTTCGTCAAATTACTTCAGCGGACAAGGCCAGGCTGGTGGTCAGTTATTACAGCAAGGCAACAAATTCACTTGGCCAACTTGGCTATCAAATTTGCAGTAATACGGTGACTCGTAGGCGGTTGTTATGGACTGGTTTAGTGACTGATTTGCTCGATGACAGAGTAGGAATGGAAGTGCAGCAACTAGGTGACATTCTCATAGAAGGATCACAATTAAAGAAGGCGACGTGATGGGCTAAGATAGGCGACATGAAAGCTGATTCGTTGGACAGCAGCTGATTCGCTGGACAGAGGCTGATATGTCGGGCAACAAGGATAGGAGATTGATTTGGAAGTAGTAGAAATGGAAGGAAAAGTTGGATAGATAGAGGCTGGTTGGAAGAGAAGCAAGAGCTAGGCTATGGAGTCACAAGAGCTCAAGCTAGGAATGAAGGACCGGCCCTTAATTTACAGGAGAGCTAGGAGGAGAAAGCCCTTAAAAAGCTAGGGTCCAATTGAATAACATAATAAACGTAGAATTCTAGAATTTTCACAACTTTCAAATAAAAATGTTGTTCATACACATACACATCTAACTCATATGACGAAGAAAAAAGAAATGAAAAGAAAGAAGAGACACCGATGCCCGACTGGGTGTGAATAATGTTCACCCCCCAACTAGGCAAGCCTAGTTGTACGTTATATTCATGATGCTTTGTCCAGTCAAAAATTTGATACAGGTCTTTGGATAAAACCTTGGGTACTCTTGACCCGCAGTCCTAGATCAATATAATGATTTCTTCAAGAGGTTAGACTCATATTCAAATATATTTTTGGATTCTCCAAGAAAGTAACCGTTGGCAGCTCCTAGTTGAATCCAGGTGAAGATTGCCATGGTTGTAGCTCCAATCTTTTGCTTGAACCTTGAAACAGAGGCACAATAGAGTTTTCACATGTTAGGATTAGTATAAACAGTCGTTAACCCTTAAGATAGTGTTCAATCAGATCGCATGAGAGAACTTAGGATTGAAATTTGGAAACGTTCTGAGGTACCTAAAAAGCAAAATGAAATCTGGAGAAAGGAGAAGTAATTTGACGAGACCTCTATTTGGTCGAGATTAGGTGCAGAAAAGAAGGTAACTGACAAGGCCACGATGGAGGTCAATTAGTAGTACAAGGCAGCAAATTTCCTTGGGCAAACTGATGATCAGATTTGCAGCAGTATGGTGACCATCGGGTGGGTGTTATGGACTGGTTTAGTGGCTGATTCACTGGATGACAAAGTAGGAATGGAAGTGCAGCAAGTAGGCGATGTTCTCAGGGCAGATTCATGATTAAAGGAGGTGACATGAAGGGGCAAGGTAGGCGATAGGAAAGCTGATTTGCTGGACAGAGGCTAATTTGTTGGGCAGTAAGGATAGGAGATTGATTTGGAAGTAGTAGAACTGGAAGGGAAAGTTGGGTATATACAGTCTGGCTGGAAGGGAGGCAAGAGCTAGGTTAGGGAGTCATAGAAGCTCAAGCCAAGAATGAATCCTAGAAGAGGATTAGCTCTTAGGAGAGCTAGGCAAAGAAAGTACTTAAAAAGCTAGGACTAGAAATAGAAATGCTTTTCTAAAAGTAAGAAAGCTTGAGGGAGAGGCTAAAAGCAGAAAGCTAGGTGCACTTTTTGGAAAAAGCAGATAAAAGTAACTTTTAATAATATATTAATTTAACTTTATTCTAAACCACTCTACCCATACACGACAATGATTTATCTAAGGTCTAGGACCCTAACTAATCCCAAAACTTAATTGACTCATAACTGGCCATAGACGATTCCGAAATTCCCTCAAACTGAAACCATTCTTTAGCTCTTGGAGAGCTCTACAATCTAGCACTCAAAGAGTTTGGTTTTGAACAATCATCTTGATTGTTGATCTTTCAACTTTGCCTTTTGGAATGACGTAACCATGAAGCTGATTAAATATGGGATCATGCTTTTGAGAGAGTATGGTGACAAAGTTTTGTCTCGAAATAGGTATACTAATAGGCTGAATGGACCGCAAGCAAGGCTGCTGTCGTGGAAAATACTTTTTCTTTCCTCACTTCAGTATGGAAGTCTACAGTTTCTTAATTTTCATGCTTCTATAGGAGTGCCTCTTGCAGGTCACCATCTTTTTCTCAGATTAACACCTCAGTATCTTGCTTCTACATATAGTCTTATGAATAGCTACTTTACCTGAGTGCCTTAACATGTTTTCAGTTTGAAGTAGGCGCTGTCTGTAGATCAAATTTTGCTGGCCTTTATCAAAGAGATCATGGTCATATTGGTTGGTGGTGTGCCACTTCTCTAGCTATTGCTACTTGTGCTGCTTTTCATGTGATTAATTACGCTGTTTGTCGCATTTGCAGGCCTGGCTAGTGAAGTTGATAATGATTCTTTGACGATGCAGGTCTTTTGTACTGTTTGTACTTGCACAGCCTATGCCTTTGCTTTGCACTGATTGGGTGAGGAACTTGCACTGCTTGGGCTTTGCTTTGACTCTTTTGTTGATTCACCGATGTGAAATGCACTACCTAATCGTTTTTGGAGAACTTTTTTCTTTGAGTTTTTGCTCTCTCCTCAAAGCAGGTTGTGTACCAACGCTACAATTTGTTGCTGATGGCACCATATGCTACTGCTTTGCATTTTTGCCTCTTCTTTGACGGTGTTGCATATTGTTGGTGGCTGTTATATGTGAAGCTGCTATTGCAGATGTGCCACCTCAGTTGGTGTTTGTCGACCAATGGGATAGTTGTTTGCATAGGCATTACTCCTCGATCTTCTTTACTTGTTTGTTGATGATGAAGACACATGCTCTGTGTCATCTAAAGTCGGTGATTCTTTTATATGTCTTTTGCATAAGATGCCTCAATTTTGGCTTCTCTTTGAGATCAAAACTGCACACTCTGTTGTGTTTTCAGAGGATGATTTTGGGCATGTTCCTGGATTCATCTAGATATATTGTAGACGATTTTTTCTGTTTAGGCTTCTCCAGATTTCCGTGTAGATCTAGGGGTTTCAGTTCGAAAACCTTCCACATAATATCTCTAATTTTATTCAAGTGGCAAGTAACCTTCCAAGAAAAAACAGCCTGAACCATGTTCACATTGTTGATTCATTCGAATCTTTAAGTATTTTGAATAATAATTTTCAAGTGGCTGATGCACTTGAATATTGTTTCAATGTGTGCAGGACTTTGCGAAACAAGAGTTTTTACCTTTTGCAGCAGACTGGGATAGAAATGGACATTTCCCGGTGGATATTTTGCGGAAAGCAGCTGGTTTAGGATTTGGAGGACTTTATTGTCCAGAAGATGTTGGTGGCTCCAAGTAAGCTACTTTTCACGAGAGTCCCTGTTGAATTGGATTGGGATGTCTCATAGGTGTTTCATTTTTTTGGAGAGTGTGAACAAAAGCCTCTTGGCTGGTTTTCAACATTCTCTAATGTATTTCAAAATTTTGTGTTGTTTAGTAGACCATTAATTTATTTGATTTGCCTAGTGTTTCTAAAGTAGTTTAGCTTCTATACTTTGAAGTTTTAATCATCTAATCAACAAACTTGGTCAGTTTGGAATGGAGCACCTGGGTTTACTGTATGCGTTATTGTGGAGAAGGCTCTAGCTCTGGCCCTCCAATAAGTTTAGGAAGAGCTCTATATAAATAACTATAGGTGTTAAGCATTGTTGATGAAATATTCTTGGAGATAGAAATGATAAATGATCTGAAATCTTTTGAAACCCAGATGTGAGGCTTATGCTTGGGTATTGATGAGAACATAAGCGTAGCTTTCCTTACTAAATTTTTTAAATATAGAAAACATTTTCTACTTATTCCTAATTTTGTCTAAATTCGCTGACAAAATTATACATACATACATAGAGACATACGTACACACACACTTTTTTTTGTGTAAAACCAAGATACTTATATTATAAAACATTCATTTACATCCAGGCAGTGCTCAAAATAGAGCTACAGCCCTATCCATCAGAAACAGTAAAAGAAAAGTTGAATACAAGAAACATCCAAATCTTCCTCATGTAAGGCATCATATAAAGACTGCCTTAATGAGGCTCTGAAAAACTCATAAGGATGCTGAAGAGGAGAATTCAGATATGCTTGGATGCGCTGCAGCCAGAGGGTCCATAAGGCCCAGTGTCTGATCCAGTGGAAGAAGAGAGAATACTGTGACAAAGAAGCTGATAGTTTGCCATACATCCAGAAAAACCTGTAGAACCTGTGTGCTGGAAATCTGAGAGATAAAAAATAGGAGATTCTATCTAGAAGGTCTCTGGAATATGAACAAAACCACAATAAATGCGGAATACTCTCCGATGCAAGGTGACATCTTGGACAGAGAGGTGAAGCTATTCGTCGTTTAGCCAATTTCACTCCCACTGGAAGAATACCAACAATACATCTCCATAGGAATAGTCTTTGCTTCAATGGCATTTTCAACTTCCATATCATTTGCAATCTTCCTTTCCACCAGGCTAATGATTTGTTCAGATGCCATAAAGAATTAGCATGATGGGCAATCCAAGGAGGAGGTAATATCAATCTATAAGCCTGTATAGATGTCAATAACTGCAAAGGCTTAGAAGAAATGCTTGGACTTGAAGGCTGAAGGTGCCAATCTTGAAGCCTGTCACTACCATTCAATGTCGGAATCGGAACCAGAGGAAGTAGGAGATCAGCAATAGCTTTCCAAATAGGTCTATGATGCATTGCCAGGTTGTATTGTCTACATGCTGCTGGAAAAGGGAGAATATTTCCTTGCATATCTACAACGTCATCAATGAACCGGATACCCATTTTCATAAGATTGCAAGCTCTGATGGGTTGTTGAACAGCAAGGGGAGAGGAAAACACAGCACTCCAATGAATACTCTCCAATCTGAGTGAAGATGCTAGAGAAGCAGGATGAGGAGACCATTTGATGTGAGAGAGTACTTGCTTCCAATCCTGAATCAAGGAATTAGAAAATGGACAACCAGGGATTTTACCTTGAAATTTTCCAAGTACTACTTCCGATGGATCTACTATCCAATGTCCATAAGCATGTGTGCGCATCTGACCACACAAAAATGCTAGCATAATAGACCAAGGCTGCTCTTGTTGAAAGAATGTTTTGAGCATAGTGATCTTTCTTGCCAACACATGATATTTGATGTTTATTATATTCAAACCACCATGCATTCTGGGTGAGCAAAGCAAGTCCATTTTGAGCAACCGTAAAGCTTTTTTATGAAGCTTGGTTTTCCAAAAAATCTCCATGGCTTGAGACATAAAAGATGTGAGATCTCGAGATGACCAATGTAATAGAGGAAGGTAGAACTGGACATAAGCTAGAACAATAGACTGGACAATTCGAAGCCGTACATGCAGAGGCCAAGTGGAGATCTTCCAATATTCTAATTTGTCCTGAATTTTGTTGAACACCCACGACATTTGTTGCTTATTGCTGATTTTCCAGCCAATAGGATAGCCCAAATGTCTTACTATATTTTCCGGTTGAATAATCTGGCCTGGCCACAGAATAGCATGCCAATCACAATGCTTGAGAGGCAAGAGTTTTGATTTCTGAAAATTAATTTTAAGACCAGCTGCCAACCCAAAATCTGAAAGGGTATCCATCAAGAGGCGAATCTCCAATGGACTGTTCTTTAGCATGAAGAATGAATCATCTGCATAGGCTTGCGCTATGAAGGGTCATGAACCAGAAATCTGAAGCCCCTCTAGCTGTCCAGTATCAACCATGTGATCCATATAAAGAAGCAAAGGATGTGAAGCGATGGCATAAAGCAAGGCACTGAGAGGACATCCTTGTCAAACCGAACGTTCGAGAGTCCAAGACTCAGACAAATGTTTCCCTATAAAGCATTGTGCAGTGGAATTTGAATAAAGCCAATATATGACATTAGATAGCTTTGGCCCAAAACCAAGTTTTAGCATGATTTGAGAGACATAATCCCACTGTACTGTATCAAATGCCTTCGCCACATCCACCTGCATGACCAACACATCTTGATCTGAATATTTAGCATATTCCATTGCGATAAGTGTGTTAGTGATATTGTCATGTATGTGCCGTCTTGGAACAAAACCATATTGCCTGGGATGAAGTCCATCATGAAGGATATCCTTTATCCAATGTACCAACATTTTGGCAATCAGTTTGTATATCACCGGCATCAAAGTGATGGGCCTCCAGTCATCCATAGTCTCACAAAGAAGCTTTTTGGGCACAAGCTTAACCAGACCATGCTTCCAAGCTAAGGGAAGATGTTGGTGCTGCCATGCTGCATTAATAAACTGCAGAATTGGACCCTTCATTTCTGGCCAAAAGGCTTCAAAAAATTCAACCGTCAGACCATCCCAGCCAGGGGATTTATGTTTACCCAAATGCTTAAGGGCTTCATCCAATTCATCATCTGAAAAAGACATTTCCAGCATTGAGGCTTTTTGCGGGGAGACAATGGGAGAAACAAGTTCAGTAAATCTGTTACGAGCCAATGCGACCTGAGGTGCAGAAGAAGATGGCTGAGAAAAAAGGAGCTGAAAATGATCCAGACATTGTTTTTCGAGCTGAGAGAGAGACTGGGTCCAAAGACCATCTGATTTCCTTACCCTCATGATAGATTGGCTTTGTCTGTGTGCATGTAAGTTCCGAAAAAAAGATTTAGAGGAACAGCCCTTATCTAGCATAGGTTTAACTCTGGCCCTAATCTGCCATTTAGACAGCTTGCGTTTGTCATTGGCATCAATTATAGAGGAAGCACAAGACGATAAATGCTGCTCAGAATCAGATAGAGATCTTTGATGACTAATCTGTACAAGATACTGCTTGTATGATTTTGCCCACTGGATATGCTGTCTGGTTTCTGCCATGTACCATCTTCCATATTCCTTGATGACATTTTGAATACGATGTATGAAAGAGATCCAAGCAAATTCCAGATCCTCCTGAGCATGGGATAGCAATGGCCTGCAAGCCAGTCTGATCATATGCTGAAATTTTTCGTGAGAAAGATAGAATTGATTAACCTGTAAATTTCTGACTGAAGAGAGCTGCAAGTCATCCAGAGGCATACCAAAAGAAAGGGTGAGCCAAAGTGGAGTGTGATCAGATAATTGTTGTGAATAATCAGTCCACATCTGACATGTATATTCATCATATTGCTGAGCATGAATGAGATAATATCTATCAAGCCTGGCCCAATAATCTGTAAAAGCATTATGATGATATGTAAATCCCATCACTGAAGGATGAGTTGCTGTCCATAAATCTGCAAATCGAAGTGATGATGTCATGTGTTCCCATTGCTGGATTTCAGAGGGCAGCATATGTGATTTATGAGTGGTATTGTCCTTCCAGTGAGGAGAATTGTTGAAATCACCACAAAGTAGAGCATTAGAGGACCAAGGATATTGCTTTATGGAGTTCCACATTTGAGCTCTGGAAGCTGAATTTTGAGAGGCATACAAAGATCCTATTTCAAAAATCTCTCCATTGATCATACATTGGATAATCATCCATCGTCCACCTAGATCATTATATGCTATCCAGGGTTGCAGATCATGTCTGGCTAAAATGCACAGCCCAGAGAATTGTTCCGATCCTGAATAAAATATATCATATCCTGAAAAAAACCCATGCTGTCCAGCAAAAAAATGCTGATTATGCTCTTGCAGACATACAACATCCGGATGAGTTGTATTTATATAATGCCAAAGAAGCCTCCATTTATTCTGGTTGCAGAGGCCCTGTATATTATAGGAAAAACATTTAAGAGAAGAACGCATGAAAATATATACAAGAGAATGATCGGTCCTCCAAAAGAGCGGGAGGCCTCAAGCCTCTGCCATTGCCACAGGGTCTTGCTGACCCTCAGCTTCCAATTCCCTGATAATATCATCTTCTTCACAAAGGGGAAGACCCTTCTTGACTGCATTGACCCATGCCTTTGAGATGGGGCTGCTTGAAGAGGTAGAAGATTGTCTTGGAGAAGGAGCAGAGGCGTCCCAATTACGAGATTGGAGAGGTCTTTGTTTGAGAGGCACCGTCTTCTTTGCAGTTTGCCATCCCTCATGAGATGATGAAATATTTTCTCCTAACTTGCTTTTGCCTTTATCCTTATTTTGAGCTGAATTGGCCTGGCTCCCTGTATGAACTGAAGGCTTTGCTCCTTTAGCTTCAATCTTTTCCACATATGTCTTCAGACCTCCTTTATTAGATGGCAGAGGAATAGCAGCTGGAGGAGGTGGATGAAGGATAGAAGGACACTCTGAAGCAAGATGCCCAAATTTGTGACAAGAAAAACAAGCTCCAGCAAAAATGCCCCATTTTAAGGTGAAATATTTCTTGCCTAAATTAACACCCTCAATCTCAACTGCAATAGAGGAAGGGGTCGGTCTATCAGTATCCCATAAGATGCAAAAACGATTTTTATTACCTGTTGGACGAGGGGGACAGATCACTTGTCCCAATGTCATAGCTAAACCTGGAAGCTCTGTTCTCATATAATCTGGAAAATCAACCACTTCAACCCATGCGGGGCAATGATGCTTGATGAGGTTCTGATAATCCTTATTAGGGGACCAGGGCATGATATGCACCATCTGGTGACCAAAAAATAAAGGGGACATTTCCAGCATCTTTTGTTTTGTCAAAGCATCCAAAAGATGAACTTCATAAAATCCTCGGGAGGCAAAATAGACTCCTTCTACATAGCATCCACCTAGGAGAGAATTCACCCATTGTCCCACATCATTAGCAGAGGGAATTTTGCCTGGGAAAAAGATGATAACTGCAGTTTGAGAGAGCTTCTTCAAAGGTTGCACAAGAGATGGCAGCTTCATTTTGTAAGTGAGTTCCGGAGCAGGTGGAATCCATTCCCTTCTACTTTGTTGAAAATCATCATTCAGCATATCAAACACATAGGAAGCATCTTCAGCAGAAGGAGCTATGGGGGAAGAGGTTTCCCTTAATTGTCTTTTGGGTTCAGGAGAAAGGGCTCTCTTGACATAGTACTTGTTTGATTCTGCCATGGCAGCTAAGGGATTCAACAGATATGAAATAGCAAAGATCGGACTGAGCACAAAGAAGGGCTGGCAGACTGTACGGAGGTTGACCTGACGCACTGTACGGTGGCACAAAGAAAAGACAGAATTGTACGGACAGAAGGAGAGATTGCAAGAAATAAATGTCAAACTGTACGGGACTGCTGACAGGCTGTACGGGAAAGCAGACTGTGCACGGAAGATTCAATCAACTGTAAGGGAACTAGTACGGGAACAGTACGGACGAGCTGTACGGGAAAGTACGGAGAAGATGTACGGAATTTGAGACGGAGGACTGCCCTGAAAAGTACGGACGATCTGTACGGTTATTTGAGAAGGGGAACTGCCGGTACAAGCTGACGTGCAAGATGGAACGGATTCCTTACGGAAGCTCGTACGGAAATCGTACGACGACCGTACGGTGGTACGGACAGCAACGCAGATCAGCGCACACACACACCCCACAATAACACACACACACCCATACGTACACACACACACACACACATATATATATATACGTACGTACATACGTATGTATGTAAGCGTAGTTTTCCTTACTAAGTTCTTTTAAAAGTGAACATTTTCTATTTATTCCTAATTTTGTTTAAACTCGCTTACAAACTCCCTTATTTCCTTAGTTCTTTCACTTGTTCTATAAAAATGTTAAAATTTAAGATTGGATATATTCTAGTCTTATGAAATAATTTTTGCAAGGGCTATGTAAGTCTTTCATAACAGGTGGCTGATTAAGTGCAAAATTCATGTGCTACAGCCTATACTAATACATATGCTTAGAAGAGAAGTATGCATAGGCATTTATGTCTTGAAAGTGGATGCCCAGCTACCCAAAATCAGAGGTTGACGCCTTGGATATGCAGCAAGTGCAATTTTGTTATGAAGACATTTTAAAGAGCCACCTCCAAGCCTAGCTTCCAAGAGGGAAGTTGATCATGCATCCCTTGGGGACCTAACAAAGAAAGGTCCTTATAGATCTTCAAAAGCTGAGAAATAGGAGTTGCTAAGCAAGTAAAGAGCGTCTAGATAAGGGGTTTGTTTCTTACAGCCAATCCTATTTTGCTTCATGTATGCTACTAGTGAAGAACATGGATGGCACATTTAGGCTCTGCATAGACTACAAAGGGCTTAAGAAGATGACATTTCTCATTCTTAGAGTTGGAGAAAAAGAGAACATTGTGGCTGATGCACTCTGTCACGAGGTGGGACTTTTGATTTGCCACTCCTGTGATTTGCGCGTGACTGCCTTGAGCCTCTGGGGTGCGAGGGTCCGGCCATGGGATGGGACTTGGGGAATTAAAATTCCTAGTGGGCCCTTGGAAATATTGAATGTGCGCCCAGTTACTAGGCAATTAATTCCTAGGGCCAAAGTGTGCAACAGGGGGGCCAAAAGAGTGGTGCAATTAAAAATTGCTTTTTTTAGCACATGACTACAAAATTGGGTTCAGTTGGCCAAATTAGTTCTAGAAGGAGCCAGATCATCAGTTGTGAGCTGCCAGAGCCTGCTAGGTGCTGTTAGAGCAAAATCGCATATTACCAGGAGCTTCTGGAGCTTGCCAGAGGAAATCGTCACAAGCCAGGGCCTGTACCAGTGCATCCAGGGCCTGCCAGAGGAAAACGCACCAGATCCAGAGCCTGTTGCAGATTGCGATTTCTGCCAGGGGGTCTTCTGCAAATTGTGATTGTGTTTCCTCCGGGCTGTGCTAGGTGATTGCGTCCAGTTCTGGTACTGTTTCCAGGTATTTCCGGACTGCTATAGGGATTGCGATTTGTTTTCAGGAGTTTCTAGGCTGTCCCAGGGGAAATTGCCATTTGTTTCTATGCTGTCCAGGCTGTGCAGGAAGATTGCGATTTGATCTTTGGAGGCTTCCGGCCTACGCCAGCTGATTTTGGTAACTTTCCAGGTGTGGGTGTTTGCTTCTAAGCTGCTTTTGGGGCTGTGCCAGAGCAAAATCAGCTTATCTCTGTAGGATCTAGGGTTTTCCAGCCAGGGTGATCTTTCTTCTGTGGATTCCAGGTAGAAGAAGGCTTGTCTTTGCCTGCTTTTGCCGTTCCCTGATTGGTTGTTGGCTAGTTATTGCGTTTGGGTTTCTTTCCTCGCGAAGAAGGGTTGATTTATGTTGTTGGGCAGTGGCCAAGGAGGCTATAGATTGAGGCAACCCGCTGGGAAGTGTTTGTTTGATTGCACCAGAGTTCAGTTGTTGAGGGCTTCGTCTTGCAGTTGTTCAGCCGTGTTTGGCTGGTTGGGCACTTGGTTGTGCGACTACAGGAGTGGTTCAGACAGTGGATGCTATTGGGGTCTTTGTTGCATGCTTTGGTTGGCTGAGGATACAGGATTGCCTAGTGATTGGATGCCGTTCACTGTTTGAAGTTGGGCAGGGAATTACATGATGGGCTGGACGGCGAGTCTGCCGGCATTGGTTTGCCTGTGGTGTAGCTTCCCAGAGACCTTTGTAATCAGCCGCTTGGCTTCAAATGAATATTAAATAAATATCGCAAGGGGCGCCAGCGTTTGGGGCCAATTGGTGTCTTTGTTTCTGAGTAGGAGCGCTCTAGCTCCCCTGTGATTTGTTGTATGGTGCATATTTGCTCGTCAATTTATTTTGTATGCTGTAATTAAGTGGATCCTACCTGTCTTTACGTCGTTAAAGCTGGTTTCAGTGGTTCCATTGCCGGGATCCACTAAACTTCTTCAAGAGGGGAGCCTGTGGTTGGCTTGGTGCAAGACCAGCAGACTAGGTGAAGAAGACAGCATACTATTTAGTAAATATGTCACACAGGGAGAAATCTGTGAGCCTTACTGAGGAGGAAGAGTAGATGTCTCAGTCCCTTGGTGGTGACAAGGGTGTAGGAGAGGAGACTTGGCATGTTGCAGAGCATGAGGATGATCGGACGGATGAGGAGGATGTGGAACTATTCAAGGCACAGATGCAGAGTTTTATGAGTGCTTTCACACAGTTCACACAGGATCCGTGCTTCCAGAAGATGATGAACTCAGATGTGCAGCCGAAGAAAAGAAAGCCTGAAGATGGGATAGGGATGTTGAAGCTAACAAGCGACCACATGTCACTTTTCAAGATCAGCCCTCTCAAATCCCCTATCGCCAGCAGCAGTCTAATACAATTCCGGGGCCGACTCAAGGTAATAACTTTCAGTCCATGATTTCCGGACAGCAAGGAGCTTTGGCAAACCCGGTTCAGCCATGTTATTTTGGTGGTGGTTCAGTGTTTCAGGCTATGGTCAGCCTACAAGCCCAATTTTCGGGTATGCCTGCTAGTCAAACTGTTGGGTTTCAGCCTAGTTTACAGCCCATGGGACAAAACATGATGTTTACAGCCCATGGGACAAAACATGATGTATGTCCATGTTGGAGAAGCCCCAGGGATGCAAACAGGTATGCCTAATGCAGCAACATGTAACCTTGCCTTGGGAAATATGCAAAATTCGGGTGCTGGTTTGAGTGGTACAGCTTTTCCTAATGCTGGTAGTATGGGGGATAGAGTGAGTGCTGCTGTTCCTTTTGCGCAGGCACTTGTTTATGACAATTTGGCACCTCAAGGGAAGTTGAAGGACTTTAAAGAGGCAGGTGCAGCCGTGAAATTTGAGACATTCAGTGGGGTGCAGGACAAACTTAAGGCCTTGACCTTTTTACAGCAGTTCGATGCAGCCTACACAGGAGGGAACTTCACAGAGTCATCCAAAGTACGCCGGGCTGCAAGTTTCTGAAGGGAACGCACTTCAGTGGTGGACCACTATGCTTATGCAAAACACCGCACCAAACACATGGGTATGTTTCAAGCAGGTGTTTTTGCCTGCGTAGCTTACCACGACTTTTGAATTGGATATCATGACTACTTGGCATGAGCTGAATTCCATTAATTGCCGCAATTTAGAGGAGTATAACAGCAAGTTTTGGGCGGCTTTGTTGCCCGTTAGCTCCTACCGGCTTGTTCCTTTCACTAAGCAGGTTGAGAAATATTGTTGCGGGCTGCCCAAGGAGTTGAGAGACTACTGCACGAAGACTCAAGTCTCCAATATGTCTCAGCTTATCAAGAATGCTAGCATGGCATATGCTCTAATGCAGGGGAGGACTTCAGGGTTCAAAGGTGGACAGAAGCAGGAAGCTAAGAAAGATGACACAGATGAGAAATCTGGGTTTCGATTTTCTAAAATAGAGAAGAAGGCCAATGGTCAGAAGGCTGCGTTTGTTGCAGGGAGGCGACAAAACAATAAAAAGGCATCCATGTATTTGAGTCCAGAGGAGCGGAGAACTCTCTATGAGGAAAAGAAGTGTTTCAAATGCAAAGAACTAGGTCATGTGTCTCAGGATTTCTCAAAGTGGAATGAGGAGAAGGCTGAGGCAAGCAAAGGCGATTAGAAGGGGAAGAAACATAAGACCATGGCTGGTTTGATGCCTGATGTGACCAGTGAGCATCCCTAGGGTGAGGAAACTGAGTTATGCAGAGCTTGGGGTAAGGTTCGGATAAACCCCAAGAAGAGTGAGTTTTTCATGGCTGAGATTCATTTTTTGAGGCATATTGTTTCCAAGGATGGGGTTCGTATCAATCCAGCTAAAGTGGAAGCAATACGGAGTTGGCTACAACCAAAGAATTTGCATGAGGTTCGTAGTTTCTTGGATTTGTGTTCCTCCTACCGTCGTTTATCTGTCACTTTGCAGAAATTGCAGCCCCTATGCATGCGCTTTCCAAGAAGGAGAGACCTTTCTAGTGGACATAAGTGGAGAATGACTCTTTTAAGGAGTTGAAGCACAAGCTTACAACAAATCCGGTGCTGATTTTACCAGACTTGAGGAAGTCTTTTCATGTGCTTGCAGATGCTTGTGTGATATTGGAGCTGCTCTCACTCAAGATGGGCATCCTGTAGCTTATGAGAGTCACATTTTACAGCCAGCTGAGTTGCATTTACAGATTTATGAGAAGGAGATGTTGGCTATACTTCATGCTTTATCCACTTGGAAGCATTATCTATTGGGAGCTGATTTTACAGTACAGACGGATCATCAGTCTTTGCGCTACCTCTTGACGCAATCTAAGCTCTCCGAGAAGCACATGAGGTGGGCAAACTTCTTGTCAATGTTTCATTTTCAGATTGTACATGTCGAGGGTAAGAAGAATGTGGTTGCTGATGATTTGTCCAGGAAGCCACAAGTTTCAGCTGTGACAATTGCTTATCACAATGAGTTGGATGTAATAAAGGATTACTATGCGGAAGATGAGCAATTTGCAGAAATCTATGACCAGCTTATAAATGGACAAAGGCATGAGCATTATGTGCTTAAGGATGGGTTTATGATGATGCATGGCAGGTTGTGTGTAACTAAGCAGCTAAGGCAGAAAGTCATGAGTTAATGTCATGATCCTCCGTATGCAGGTGTGAGAAAACAGGAAGCAAGAGCAAGAGTGCGCAAAAATGGAGAGAGTGAGCTAAACGTAGTTCACTCCCCAAAGTGTATTGAATTGAAGAAGTACAATGAAAGAGATGAGGGTTTTGTCTAAGTGACAAAACCCTATCTAATCACTAACCGTAGTTAGAGATTAGACTGTGGTTAGGGGAAAAAACCTCTAAGAGGGAAGTGCCCCTAATCCGCTTATTACATTACATTGACTAGCACTCTGACTATCAGTGAGAATTGGAGAAGAACCCTCCAATAAGAGACGAAGATCAGCGAACAAATGCCGCAGGCAAACACACTCAACTGTCGCTATGAAAGCTGCCCTGTACTCAGCTTCACATGAGGAAGTAGCCACTGTAGATTGTTTCTTGCTCAGCCAAGAAATGCAAGCTTTGCCAAAAAAGAAACAAGTCTTCAGCCCAATTTGAATCACTGTAAGCATGCATCTGCAAGTCACCCCCCCTGGGAAACATCAAGTCAAAAGACTTTGTGCCTTGCAAATATCTGAAGATGCGTTTTACAGCCTGCCAATGTGTTGTCTTTGGGCTGTGCATATATTTGCTCACCTGAGATACTGCATACTGAATATCGGGCCGTGTATTGCACAAGTTGATGAGGCATCCAACAGCCTGGCTGTAAAGTGTGACATCCACTGATTCACCTGCATCATACATAGTAAGCTTCAGCCCCTGCTCCATGGGAGTGGCAATAGGCTTACAATCATGCATGTTGAACCTATCCAAGAGCTTCTGCACATACTTGGATTGAGACATAACGATGCCACACTTGTTTTGTATAAACTGGATCCCCAAATAAAAGTTTAACATGCCCAAATTTGTCATGTCAAATTCAGCTTTCAACTCAACCTTAAAATCTGCAATTATATCCTCATTTGACCTTGTGAGCAGCAAGTCATCTACATAAAGAATGATGACTAAAATATTCCCCCCATCCTTCTTGATGTAGAGGGTGCTTTCCGTGGGACTATTGTGTAACTCCTTACTTGCCAGGAAGGCATTAATCTTGGCATACCATGCACGTGGGGCTTGTTTCAGCCCATATAAAGCTTTGTTAAGCTTGCAAACCTGAAGTGCGTTGCTAGAAAGTTCAAATCCAGGAGGTTGCTTGACATAAACCTCTTCCTGCAAGTCCCCATTAAGGAAAGCTGTTTTTATGTCCAATTGATGGACATTCCAAACAAAATTTGCAGCCATTGCAATAACTGACCGTATGGTAGTCATCTGGGATGTAGGAGCAAAAGTTTCCTCATAATCTATGCCCTTCTTCTGTGCATAGCCTTTGGCAACTAGCCTTGCCTTGTACCTGTCAATAGACCCATCTGGCTTCCTTTTCACCTTGAAAACCCACTTGGTACCAATGGCATGTTTACCTGGTGGCAAATCCACAACATCCCAAGTTTGATTTTTCTCTATGGACTGCAACTCATTGTGCATGGCATGCATCCAATGCACATTATCCTTTGCTTCTCCAAAAGAGTCAGGCTTCTCTTCATTAAGAAGAGTCCTTGCATAAGCTGTCTCAACTGAAAGAGCCCCCCCTGCGTGCCTTATTGCACTACGAGTCCTGCCAAGCAATGGGGTTTCAAGCCTACTCTACCTGAGAGTCTGTAGCAACCAATTCGGGACTGTTTTGGCTGCGTGTATCTCTTGAATCTCTTGCCTGACAACTTTATCCACACCCTGTGGAGGTACATAATCAACCGGTGGCTGAATTGGGACATGTGGATCAAGAGGAGGTTGCTATAAATTCTCATTTTCAGCATGAACCTCAGCTTGGAAACCAAATGCTATAGGAAGCATCCCCTCAAACACATCATTTGAAGAAGCTGGAATCTGAAATTCAGGATGTGTATGTGCTGAATTTTCAGAGAATATAACATCTCTACTAACAAAAATCTTGCGTGAAGCAGGATTGTAGAGACGATAGCCTTTGCTTTGTGAACTATACCCCACAAAAATGCATTTAAGTGCTTTATCTGACAAGTTATGTCGAAACTCCACAGGCACGTGGGCATATGCAACACAACCAAAAACTTTGAAATGGTCCACTGAAGGCTTTCTCCCACGCCATGCCTCATAGGGAGTGATTGTCTTCAAAGCCTTTGTGGGAGTCCGAAAAAGTAAAATTTGGCACACATGAAGCCTTCAAGCCAAAACCTGTGAGGCAACTTTTTACTGGTAAGCATGCATCTATCCATCTCCATAAGAGTGTGATTCTTCCGCTCAGTTTTGCCATTCTGTTGAGGTGTTAGCCTCACTGTAAGCTGATGCGTGATGCCTTTCTCCTTAAAAAATGCCTCAAACTCATGAGACATATACTCCCCCCCTCGATCTGTGCGAAGTGTCTGCACCTTGAGTCCTGTCTCATTCTCAACCATAGCCATAGAGTGTTTGAAATGCATAAACACTTTTGATTTTGCCTTGGGACCATAGACCCGAGTGTAGTTTGTGAAGTCATCTATGAATGTAACATAATAAAGATAACCCCCAAAAGCAAGTGTCCTCATGGGATCGCAGACATCAGTGTGAATAAGCTGTAATTTCCGTGTAGCTTTCATTGCACCATCCTTCTTGAAAGGAAATCTATGCATCTTACCAAGGATGCAACCCTCACATGCATGAGGAGGAGGTGACTCTAATGGAGGCAATGCATCAACCATATCATGCTTCTGTAGTGTCATTAAGCTTCCATAGCTCATGTGCCCATACCGGGCATGCCATAACTCCGCATTCTGCATCGCAGCAATGGGAGTGCTCACTGGTAATGCAAGATCGGATCTTTTTTTATATAAATCAAGCTGAAAAAGACCCCGATACAAAGTGCCAGACAACATCAAAGCATAGTCATTCTCTTTTTCTCTTACTACGCACTTATCATCATCAATACAACCTGAAATCCTCCTCTATTAAGACAGGACACTGAAAGCAAATTCTTCTCTATGCCTGGCACATAGAGTACATTTGAAATTCTGAAATCTGTGCCATCAGTGGATGTGAGAATAATGTCTCCCACTCCACACACTGAATAAGAAGAATTATCTGCACAAGTCACCTTCTTTTTGGTAGGTGGTGTATGTAGAGATGCAAAAAGACTCTTCTCGGAAGTGATGTGCTTTGAAGCACCGCTATCAAAATACCAAGTATTCAGTGTCTCATTGACACATCTCATTGACAGTGAGAGAGCATGCATCCTTTGAAGGATCATAGCTGCAAGTCAAAAAAGCATAGGGGTCATCATCATTAGTGGTTGTAGCATTTGAACTACCCACTGAAAAATCTAAAGTGCAAGACAGAAAGGCATAGTGCTCTTCCACAAAGTTGACTGCAACATCTCCCCCATCATGAGGAGCTGATGCATCTGACACAGCCATACTTGAATCCCTTTTCTTCTCTTTAGCTATGCGCTTCTTGCATTCTCCAATATAATGACTTAGCTTCTTGCAATAGTAACAAATGTCCTTCTTTTTCTGCTTATCTGCATCACCCTTAGCCTTATAAGAGGGCTGTTCTGAATCAGCTTTATGCTGATGTGCGATTGATTGGCATGTTGATTTTGCTGCCCTTTTCCTTTGGGCTTGAACTTGAAAAGCATGGCATGCTCGCCAGCCCGGGTTGCCATATTTCTTCGTGTCTGCTCCTCCTGCAATAGAAGTCCTACCAACTCGTGAAAAGAGAGAGGATTGCTGCCCCCCCTCAATGACAAATTCAGCGAGTTTTGGAAACCAAGATAGGACTCAGGAAGAGAATTCAGAGTGGTGGTAATCATCTTTGAATCCGGAATGACTTCGTCAATATTCAGCAGTTGCTCTCTCAAATCCTGAAGCTTTGTGAGGTGAGAATTCATGGAATCTCCCTCATCCATGTGCGTATGAGAAAGCTCTCGCTTCAGAAAGGAAACTCTGGCATCATTTCTTGCTGCGCAAACATACTCTCTAGTATCTCCCAAGCTGCCTTTGATGTTTTGCATGACCGAATGTGAGGTATAATGAACCTCTTGACAGAGAGAGAAATCACTGATAGAGCTTGTGCATCTCTAGAGTCCCATCTTTTCTGCTCTGTTGTGGGAGCTCCTGGAGCAGCAGCTCCAACTACTTGTGCTGCATTTTGACCTCTACCCCTGCCTCCAGCTGTAGGAGTGACAGGTGTGGCCACTGTATCTGGTCTTGCTTCATCTCCATTGACATAATCCCAAAGATGCCTGCCAACCAAGATATTGTGAACCATTAAACTCCACAAGGAGTAGTTGGTGCCATCCAACTTATCCTCTTGTGTGAAAACTCCGAACACCTCATTGGGGTTGTTTAGAGTCATTTTTGCCAAATAAACTAAAAAAACACAGCAAACTGACCAAATAAAATCCCGTCCTAGGATGCAAAATGCACAAGTAAAATCTGCCAAAAAAATCTGCCCAGAGTGACAAATACTGTCACAGCCTATCAAAGGCTTAAAATGCACCACAATGCTTTGCTGAATGCCAAAAAATCTGCAAATAGAATCTGCAAAAAGTGGCAAAAGTCTGCAAATTGACTCGTACTGAGTCTAGAAATTCTTGCAAACTTCCAACACGCTCTTTTACCTGCAAAATTGCAACCCAAATGCAAAAGCCCCAATTCTTGTGGGAAATTGCATACAAAAGAAGGCAAATGATCGGAAAGCCCCAAATGTTGCACAAATTGCACTCTGCTTGCAAAAGCCCCAAATTTCACTGCAAAATTGCAGTGTAATTGCAAAAGCCCCAAATTTTTGGACAACTTGCAAACCAATTGCAATGTCTGTCCACAAATACAAAATGCCCCAAGTTCTCTGCAAGATCTAAGCCAAACAATGGCTAATTGCAAACAATGCCTGCCAAAAAACCAACTGCTAGAGTACCTGCAGGAATAAAACCTGCACAGAAGGCCCTGCAACAGAAGTGTACGGACACTTTTAGCTTGCACCGAGCTGACAGTACGGAACTGTCAGTGTACGGTTAATGTACGGAATCCGTACAGTGTACGGACGACTGTACGACAAAATCCGTACGGTGTATGGATGGCTGTACGGCTGAACTGACAGTGTGTTGATAGCGGATGTATGGAGCATTGTACTGAACAGTACGATTAGCCGTACTATTGTACGGACGAGATGACGGCGACTGTGTGTGGCGGGTTTGATATGGCGCCTGTATGGCGTACATCGCTTGTACGGCGAGCTTGGCGGTGGAGTTGGTACGGACATAGGTACGTGCATTGTACGTCGAAATTCTATGGACTGTCAGCCCGTATGTTGTACGTACGACCTTGGAGCTTACGTGTGGGATCTGTACAGACGGGAGCTGAGAGCAGGAAGAGGAGAGCAAATGCGGAAGCAAGGAGTAGGTCTGGGAAGGGAGAGCTGCTCTGATACCAAATGTGAGAAAACAGGAAGAGCAAGAGTGTGCAAAAATGGAGAGAGTGAGCTGAACCTAGTTCACTCCCCAAAGTGTATTGAACTGAAGTGAAGTACAATGAAAGAGATGAGGGTTTTGTCTAAGTGACAAAACCCTATCTAATCTCTAACTGTAGTTAGAGATTAGACCGTGGTTAGGGGGAAAAACCTCTAAGGGGGAAAAGTGCCCCTAACCTGCCTATTACATTACATTGGCTACTGCCTAGAATATAATAATAATTCTAACAGCAGGTATTGATGCTACAGTTAAGGCAGTGGAGCATTTCTTTTATTGGCATACGTTGCGTCGAGATGTCGATGAGTATGTTCGCACATGCCTAACCTGTCAGAAGGCGAACTATGATCATAGGAAGACTCCTGGATATTACGTCCTTTGCCCATACCTGATGGACCATGGGAGAGCATAGCCATGGATTTTATTTTTTGATTTGCCGAGGACATCTACAGGTAATGATGGAATATGGACGATCATTGATCGCTTCAGCAAGCAGGCGCACTTCATTCTTGTACGGAAGAAGATTGGGGCAGATCATATGACGAAGTTGTTCATGCAGAATATCTTCAAGTATCGTGGTATGCCAAAGTCCATTGTGAGTGATAGAGACCCGTGCATGACTAGCTTGTTTTGGCGGGGAATATTTGAGAATGTGGGCACTACCCTCCTATTTTCTTCTGCTTTTCATCCACAGACCGATGGGCAATCGGAGGAGGCTAATTCCACAGCTCTAGATTTGCTGAAATGCTATGTTTCAGAGCACGAGTCAAAGTGGGAGAAGTTTTTACCCTTGGCGGAGTATGCTTACAATAACACGGTACATTCTTTCACAGGTAAAGCTCCATTTGAGATAGTGGAAGGCCGACGTAAGATTCCACCTATCTTGCAAACAAAAGATAAAATTTTTGAGGCTGATAAGTATGTGGAGAGCTTGGACATAGCTTATGAGAAGGTGAAGCAAGCATTGCAGAAGTCAGAGGAGAAGCAGAAAAAGGCAGCAGACAAGCACAGGCATGACGTTGTCATCAAGGAAGGTCTTGCTGCATTTTCAGAAAGCAAGGCTGAAAAGTACACGGGGTTGTGCTCGGTTATTCCCTAAACTAAGTATGAGGTACTATGGGCCTTTCAAGGTAACTCAGCAGATTAATGATGTAGCATTTCGCTTACAGTTACCTGATCATTGGAAGATTCACAATGCTTTCCATGTGAATCTCCTTAAGCCTTTTCAAGGTGATGTGCCTACGGATTTGGCTTCGGAGATCCAACCAGAGGTGGAAGATTTGGATGAGATCCTTGTACCCGAGCAGATCCTAGCACATAGGGAAAGGAAGGTAAAAGGTAAAGTTGTACGACGTTATTTGGTGAAATTTTGTAATTATTCATCATTGCATGCGAAGTGGATGGAGGACGAGTTGGCAAATGCTCTTCAGGTGTTACAACTTTATCTTGATGCTTTCCAGTTGGAGCCCACTTTGTGTGGTACTCATTCTGGTTCAGCAGAGCGCCAGGTGTCTGTAGCATTACCTGATGCACAAGGGGGGAGTTAGCGCTTCTATTCTTGTTGCACAGACCCGCTCATGTATCCTAGAGGACACTTGGTGTTGCATTTTGTTTCACCCGAGGTATTGGTTGCTAACAATATCTTTGCCGTGAGGGCCTCTATAATTGGTGTGCTAGCCACTTGGTTTTGATGCATTTTATGTGCAATGTATTGTATTTTTTACCTAGGCTCTACAGATACATATTTATTGTTGGTTGGTCTCTTGGCGGCATTGGTAAGCTATCCTTTCAAGTTTGGTTGGTCTGTTGGGTCGCTCCCATTTCAGACTTGGTTGATCTGTTGATGGCATTGTTGGCTATCTTTCAGATTTGGTTATTTGGTTATTTTTCTATTTCAGCTTTGGTTATTTCATTTGCTTTAGATTTTTTCCATTGCTATTATTTTCTTTTTGGTTTGGTTTGCAAGCAATCGAGGACGTTTGCCTTCTTTCAAGAGGGGGGTCTGTCACGAGGACGTGAAATTATGGGACTTTTGATTTGCGACTCCCGTAATTTGTGCGGACTGCCTTGAGCCTCTGGGGCGCGAGGGTCCGGCCATGGGGCGAGACTTCGGGAATTAAAATTCCTAGTGGGCCCTTGGAAATAGTGAATGTGCACCTAGTTTTTACTAGGCAATTAATTCCTAGGGCCAAAGTGTGCAACAGGGGGGCCAAAAGAGTGGTGCAATTAAAAATTGCTATTTTTAGCACAGGACTACAAAAAGGGCCCAGAGCTCTTATTTTGGGTTCAGTTGGCCAAATCATTTCCAAAAGGAGCTAGATCATCAGCTATGAGTTGCCAGAGCCTGCCAGGTGCTGCTAGAGAAAATTCGCATATTACCAGGAGCTTCCGGAGCTTGACAGAAGAAATCGTCACCAGCTAGAGCATGTACCAGTGCATCCAGGGCTTGCTAGAGGAAAATGCACCAGATTTAGAGCCTGTTGCAGATTGCGATTTCTGCCAGGGGGGTCTTCTGCAAATCGCGATTCTGTTTCTAGGTCCTCCGGGTTGTGCCAGGTGATTGCGTCCTGTTCTGGTACTGTTTCCAGGTATTTCCGGGCTGCTACAAGGATTGTGATATGTTTTCAGGAGTTTCCAGGTTGTCTAGGCTGTCCCAGGGGAAATTGCGATTTGTTTCTAGGCTGTCCAAGTTGTGCAGGAAGATTGCGATTTGATCTTTGGGGGCTTCTTGTTGGAACACTGAAAGGAAAGAGTAGAGTTGACACAAAATCAGAATACTTGCTTATAGAATGAAGAAGAAAGAGGTCCTTAAGTAGGCACCTCATACAAGGTCACTGACATCACTGATGACCTCAAAGCTCCACAATCATCTCCTCAATCTGCTCCTAGATTCACTCAATCATCCTATGTGGCTTTTCCACCACCTAACTGTGCTTGTGGGCACCTAACTGTGCCTCTAGCACTCACACATAGAAACATAAGGTGTGCCTGAGGCATACACCTTGAGATATCCCAACAAACCCCCCCTCAAGGAAATGCCTCAGGCTATGTCATGGATACATCTAGTCTCATAGTTTCTCATGCCATCTCATGATGGTCAAGGATAAATCAATGGCTAGGTTCTCATGCTAGCAAGGGTTCCCTTGGGTGTAAGGTAAACAGAAAGGGATACAAACAGACCTTCCAATGGTTATCTCCCCTACATGTACATGCACACAATGTCTGCAGGAGGTACCATGGAACAAAACATACACATGGCCTACATCATAAGGTGACCAGAGGTGTTTACAAAACACACAAAAACACAATAGTTTATTTTCATTCATTTTGGAGGACTATCCAGGCTGAGTACCTTGACATAAAAAGAGAGATCTGGAGCATACATAGAGATGATTTAAAATGCATAATCTTCATGGGATGCCTCATCTTGTGGAGGCAAAATATCCATGTCAAGGCAAGGTCTTACCACATGGGCAGTGTCTAGTGCCTTATAAGATGGTACTATGATAGAACAAGTGGATCTAAAAGTCATATCCTTCAAGAGAACAATTATCTTGTCATCTCCATAGTTGTGTAGAGAAGCATATCTTAGGTATCTGACCTTCATCTTTTTCTTGTACTTGGAGTCAAATAAAAGTGCCATGAGAGTGTAGATCTCTGTATTTGCTTCCTTTTTGGCAACCATTGTTTTGGCAATCTTCAATAAGGAAGTCAGGTTGGCATTTTCATCCTTTGTAGCATAACAAGACATTGCTTTATGTTTTGGCTTTTCACATATTTGGCATAAGCAAGCCATGAGAGGCTCTAACCCAAGTATTGGGTAGTGTCTTCTCTCTTACAGGTGATATATGAGCAATAAAAGGTAATCTTTTCAAAGAGTAACAATCTTGAAATGCAAGATGTCTAAGCAAGAAATGACCAAGTAGATGCTAGAAAAATGAGCATAGTAGACTGAAAATAAATCTTGGTCAAACTATCAGTCAAACTTTGACTGTCCAAGGTCAAACTTAGACTTGCATAGTCAAGCTTTCATGGCCAAAGAGGCAACTCAGAAATCTGCTTCAAATCGTTATGCAAAGGTCGGAATTCAGAGGGCTTTTGTACTGAAGAGAAAGGTAAATAGGTAGAGCTTCTCCCTCAGAAAGGAATTGCGCAGAAAACGGCCACGTCGCCCAGCATTGTAGAGGAAATATGGACTGGTTTTTCATCGAAAACTACCCGAATACTGCTCCAAAAGAGCTCAGACTTGATGAGCAGGGAGGTCGTGATGTCGCCCAGCTCCCTCTGAGAGGAAATCGACAATGTAGCTCTCCACAGTGAGAACCAGGAAAAAGATCGTCGCGGCTTCCTGAGACAATGCCGTCCAAAAGATGGCGAGATAAGTCGTGTAGCTCGTTCTGCAGATTCGCCCTGCCCTTGGGAAGACTCTCCTGAAGGATGAGATGCTGAGAATGCAGGTTTGAAGAGAACTTGCACTTCCAAAATCGACTTTGGAAGGGAAGGTGGAAGATGAAGGTGAAGAAGAAGATGATGATGTGGCACCTAACTAGGGCTCAAGGAGGATCAAATGGCTCTGATACCATGTTGGAACACTGAAAGGAAAGAGTAGAGTTGACACAAAATCAGAATACTTGCTTATAGAATGAAGAAGAAAGAGGTCCTTAAGTAGGCACCTCATACAAGGTCACTGACATCACTGATGACCTCAAAGCTCCACAATCATCTCCTCAATCTGCTCCTAGATTCACTCAATCATCCTATGTGGCTTTTCCACCACCTAACTGTGCTTGTGGGCACCTAACTGTGCCTCTAGCACTCACACATAGAAACATAAGGTGTGCCTGAGGCATACACCTTGAGATATCCCAACACTTCTAGGCTGTGCCAGCTGATTTTGGTAACTTTCCAGGCGTGGGTGTTCGCTTCTAAGCTGCTTTTGGGGCTGTGCCAGAGCAGAATCAGCTTATCTCCGCAGGATCTAGGGTTTTCCAGCGAGGGTGACCTTTCTTCTGTGGATTCCAGGTAGAAGAAGGCTTGTCTTTGCTTGCTTTTGCGGCACTTGGTTGTGCGATTGCAGGAGTGGTTCAGACAGTGGATGCTATTGGGGTCTTTGTTGTATGCTTTGTTTGGCTGAGGATACAGGATTGCCTAGTGATTGGATGCCGTTCATTGTTTGAAGTTGGGCAGGGAATTACAGGGTGGGCTGGATGGGGAGATTGCGGGCGCTGGTTTGCCTGTGGTGCAGCTTCCCAAAGACCTTTGTAATCAACCGCATGGCTTCAAATGAATGTTAAATAAATACCGCAAGGCCGCCAGCGTGTGGGGCCAATCGGTGTCTTTGTTTCTAAGTAGGAGCGCTCTAGCTCCCATGTGATTTGTTGTATGGTGCATATTTGCTTGTCAATTTACTGTGTATGCTGTAATTAAGTGGGTCCTACCACCCTTTACGTCGTGTTGAGGCTAGTTTCACACTCTCCAGGATGTGGCCTTGCCATTGTTACGCTGTAATAGAGATTTACAAGAATATAATTCATGATATTCAGGAAGAATATTTAGAGCAACCTGAAAGCTTTGAAGAATGGACTGATGTGGTATCCAGGTAGATTTTGCTCCTTATTCACGATTCCAGAAGCTGATTTTTGGAGGACATGCACAGTTCACCTTTGGTTGGGGATGTTCGTCTTGACAAAATTTATGAAAAGCTGAAAGAGCTTATAGTGGTAAGGGTTTTGCAATATGTCAAGGAGTGTGTACCTTGTCAACAAAATAGAGTCGAAGACCTCAGTCCAGTAGGTTTATTGCATCCTTTACCTATTCCAAAGGCTAAGTGGACTCACTTGTGTATGGACTTCATCACTGGATTGTTCTCTACAAACAAAGGACAGTATAGCATCTTTGTGTTGGATAAGTTGAGTAAGGTTGCTCGCTTTATCCCCACAAAGACCAATTGGGAAGTTGAGGCAGAATTAATTGCAAATATTTTCAGAATACACAGTCTCCCTCAAGAAATTGTCAGTGATGGGGATGCTATGTGCATGAACAGTATTTGGACAGAACTCTCTTAATTAGGAACTCAGCTGACTCCAAGCACTGTTATCATCCTCAAACTAATGGACAAACTGAGGGAGTTAATAGGTGACCAGAGGAATATTTGTATCACTTTTGCTTTGACACCTAGAAGACAGACCAAGATCACATAGTGTTCAATTGTAAGGCGGATGTGGTCTTCAGAACCCATAATCTTTGAGTGGTAGGATTAGCACCTTAATCACTCATATGCACATTAGTTTGGACACGTCGAGATCTACAAATGGCTTCAGTTTGGATCAATTCTGAGTTGTCTAGTTCAAGTTGTGTGCATGCTATGATTGTGTTTGTTCTAGGCCTACAATGCATGAGAAAGCAGTCCTCAGAAAGCGGTAGAAAACAACCAAGGTTGAGGCTGAAAATGCCATCTCAACCCTGTAGTAGCTTTTAGAAGCTTGCTGCTTTCACTCAGGGGGTATAGGAAGAGTGCGATCAACTTTTAGGCTTTCTAGTCCTACTTGTTTAATTAATTGTGGGTCATTGCGGCAAATATTATTTAAAGACCTAATTTAAAACTAAACTAATTTCCAACCTGCCTTATTACTCTCCCTAGCTTTTAGAAGTTTGCTGCTTTCATTTAGGGGGTATATGAAAACTGCGATCAGTTTTTGGGCTTTCTGCTTTTGATTCTTGCAATTTTGCTTCAATCTCTTGCTGCTCTCTGGCACTGTCCTGCTTCCAGTGCTGTCCCCTTGCTTCCCAAGCTCTGTTTTCACATCCAAAAGGCTCTCACCTAGTTTGCAATTCATCTAGGAGCAGCCTAGGACTGTTTTGAACCTGGCCAAGCCCTGCAACAGAGTTTCCACAGCATGGAAGAGGCTGGAAAACAGTTCACAGCAGCAAAGTTTCTCCCAGATCAATTATGATTGGTTTTGCTTACCCTGTTGCCCAGTCTTGACACTGTGGGTTCACTTATTGCAATCTTCCTACGGTTTTCATACTTCCAGCATTTTACAGTCTCAGCCTACTTCTGAAATTGCAATTCACGTTCAGGCTGTTTTTCTCAATTCAGGATCTCGTTTTTCATGTGTGGGCACTTCTGAAAGTGATTCTACTTCTAACCTACTTCTCTGAGTTTTGAGAATTCTAGTCGTGTTATGTTTGAGAACATTGACTTCTAGGGATTTCTAGCTAGGATTTCTAACACTAACTGTTTATAATCTGAATTTCTGTGATTTAGAGCCTGAGAGACAGGTTGGTGCCCGTACAGTGATTCTAAAGATCTCAGCCCTGATATGTTGCTGAGATTGGGCTCTATTGGGCCTTCTGTCACTTAGGTATTTCTAGGGGCTGCTAGTGGCTATGCTCTATTACTTTTGGATTCTCATCTTGCATTTTCATTCCTTGGGAGACCACTGCAATACATCAGAATATATGTTTTTGTTTTAGGACTTCTATGTTTCCTCGGGTTCTGTCCGAGGATCTGAATCGCTATTTTAATTACAGCCTTGTATCATTGTAGTAAAGAAATGTACTTGGGATGGGCCCAGGTAGGGTACCTCATGCACACCCATCGGGTGCCGGAGTACCCTATCCCTTGTGTGGAATTTTGAATGACATGTGTAACTATTAATTTCTAAGCAATGGCTATTTGAAATCCAAGTGTACTGGATCGCTGGGGCGGTTGGAGTTGCTGCTCCTCCCCGAGATCCTCTGCTACGTTCCAGCTAGCCCCTAGCCCCATGGTTGTCAGAAACGTCAGGTAAGAAACATTAGGTACGTTTTAGGGTTGAGTACTAAGTACCTAAACTTAAGAAACGTATAAATAAATAAATTTTTAAAAAAAATTAGAAAAAATAAGATATCTTATTACTTATTAGTAATTTATGGTAGATATTGAGATGCATCAAGCTGCATGTGCCATGGCCCATGCACATTGCACTTATTACTAGAACATACACGATACATCATACACTATACAAAATCCAAGGCAAGTACTCAAAACTTTGCTGAGGGCAGGCTGAAAGCACACATGGTCCTCCCCGAGATCCTCTGCTACGTTCGAGCTAGCCCCTAGCCCCATGGTTGTCAGAAACGTCAGGTAAGAAACGTTAGGTACGTTTTAGGGTTGAGTACTAAGTACCTAAACTTAAGAAATGTATAAATAAATAAATATATATATAAGATATCTTATTACTTATTAGTAATTTATGGTAGATATTGAGATGCATCAAGCTGCATGTGCCATGGCCTATGCACATTGCACTTATTACTAGAACATACACGATACATCATACACTATACAAAATCCAAGGCAAGTACTCAAAACTTTGCTAAGGGCAGGCTGAAAGCACACAGGGCTTCAAGATTGACACAAGGGATTGCAGGTTTCATGCGTCGAGCAGCTCGAGGTGTTGGAAATGGTATCATACGACATATACGGCCGTTGACCTTACCCAAGGTGCAATTTTTGGGCAAAAGCCCTAAATTTTAAGGCAGGTTTCTAACGTTTCTAAACCTTTCTAACGTTTCTAACCTTTAGATATGCGTATCTATCCAACCATGCCTAGCCCCCCTTGGGTCAGTATGCATTGCCATTGGTGTTTCTACTTCAGACCACTTTTTGGTAGTACTCATGATTTGTGAGCCTCACTTAAGGGGACACTCTGCTAGCATTAGGATTCTAGATGCCTTTTATGCAGAGGCGGATCTCGCAGATGTTGCAGATATGGATGTCACATATGTAGGGTGGAGTGCCATCTCCTTCACTTATGGCTATAGCCCTGACTGGTATTAGCGACTTTTATCCTTAGGTCGCCAGTACTAGGAGACGGGAGATTCTTAGACGAGATATTGGTATTTGCTAGCAATTGGTAGTCTTGTAGAGAGAAGAGCAGAAAAAGCCCACCGATGCTTGGATTTCTGGAGCGCCTTGCTGCAGACAAGGGATCATTCGTAGATATTGCTTGATTAGAGAGCAGAGTATGCCTTTCATGTTCGGGAGTCATTTTGGACACAAATGGGCGGTAGAGTCAATAAACAATTCTTCTCTACTCTTGGCCCTAGACATAGTAGAGAGTGTTTAACAGTTGATGGATTTAGACGGGATTTTGCAGACAGATCCAGATGCCGTATTGTGCATAGCTTCAGATTATTATGCCTCCCTTCTCACAGTAGATCCTGATACTTAGACTAGAGATGATGCTAGAAATATCATTTGGCAGACTATTCCCGTGCTGGTGAAACCGGATATGCGAGTTTATCTGGATGCACCTTTCACCAAGGCAGGAGACTGCCCTCTTGGCCCTTTACAAGGGCAAGTGCCCAGGTTCTGATGGGCTTTCTCCCTCATTCTTTATTGGTTTTTGGCATATGATTGGGGATCACATTACCTCTGTCCTAGTGGAGGCCCATCACACTCTTGGGCACGCGTTACAAAATCCTAGCCAAAGCAATAAGCCTGCGATTATAGCCCTTACCTCCCGATATTAGTCATGACACGCAGACTGGTTTTGTGCATGGCAGAAGCATCTTTGATAATATCTTCTCATTCTGGGAGGCTTCACAATGGGCCATGCACAGTGGCCAGAGGTTGGCCATTCTACTCCTAGACTTTAAGAAAGCTTATGACAGAGTAGTTTGGGGCTTTTTTGGAGGGCACCTTTCTTCGTTTTGGCTTTACAGATGCATGGATAAGAGGGGTTTCCTCTTTATACAGATCAGTTCACAGCTAGGTGCTTATTAGTCCGCCAGGATGTTCCCTTGCTCCCTTTCTTTTTTTGTTTGTGGCTAAAGCTATGAGTATCTATATAAGATATTGAGCCGATTCTTTTGGGACTTCCTTTGAGATGGGAAGTGGAGATTCTGGATAGCGAGTTGGCAGATGTCGTTGCTGTTTTTTTGGATGCCATGCCACAGATGCTCACTTCTTTCAGGACAGCATTGGATTTATTTTACAATGCTGTGGGGGCGCATATTAATTGGCATAAATCCAACCAATGGATTTTGGATCAGTGACGAGGACACTCCGGTGTGCGGAAGTGACATAGGTTTCACTCGGATTGAGAGGGGTGTTTCTGTCAAATACTTGGGATGCCAGGTTGGCTTGGGCATCTCTCCAACACAACAATTTGCTTCGGTGTTGGAGAGTATAAGGAGAAAGCTCCTTTTTTGGCGCTTTGCAAAGCTTGACCTTGCCTCCAGAGTAGTCATGGTCAACCAGGTCGTTTCGGCTATGGCATGGTTTGTGTGTTCTACTAGAGCCATTCAAGGGATTGCATCACTCAGCTTAAGAGACCGATAAGGAATGTGGACTTGATGGCACAGATGATGTTACAGCCAGAGTTGCTTGGGAGACTCTCATTCTCTCCACTTTGGAAGAGGGTCTCAATATAATTGATCCAGATTTACACTATAGGGCCTTGCTCAGCAAGATGGTTGTGAGGGGACTTATGCCTGGACGGAATCCATGGAAGGATTGTTTTATTCGCAACATACAGTCATGCACACCGTCTTCGAGAGGAGATTGGATGGATAGTACACCAAATGGATTTTCACTTCAGCCTGTCTCCCCCCTCATGGCTGCTATCCTGAAAGCACGGGCCAGCTTCAAGAGTAATCTTTGGAGGGTTCCACCTTCCTCCCGCGAAGAAATCGATAGGCAGCCACTCATGTGGAATGACAACATTTTGGATGAGCATGGTAGACCACTGGGTGCCTCTCATTACATGCAGTGGTCCATTTGGGAGAGGGGACCTGCCTCCACTATGGTGCCTGGAAAGCTTTCAAAAAGCTTCCAGATGATAGGAAAGCTTAGATGATTAGTTATCTCAGAGGGAGTGCAGGCATAATTCAGTAGATCGATGCAGCCTTGCCAGTGGATTGGATGGAGACATGACATGCCTATCACTTGCTCCACTTGGATGGCCGCATTCTCTAGTACGGGCTTCATTTAGTTCGAGATGCACATGAGGATGCCCTAGTTTTTGATGTGCTTTTAGGAGGCAGGCTGTCCAGACAGCCAGTCTGGATTGTAGGCTATGTGGAGATTGGTTCCGACTTCAGTGGTACATAGATCCTGACCCTCTTCTCATTTCCCTGAGATCTTGGAGACTATGGCTTTATGGAGGTGTACCCATAAAGTTCCTGCAATGGGATCCAGGAGAGTGGGAGTGGATTGACGAAGGGCACCGAGAGAGGAGGCCCCCTTCTTTCATTACACGGTCCGTAATGCCAGGAGATTTCATCTCTCTGTAGAGATTGGAGGCCCTCCAGGGCTCTTCATTGGGATGCCTTTGATATTTCTACTGATCTGCAGAAAAGTTTTTGGAGGAGACTCTAGAAATCCCACAAGAATAGAAAAATCACTCTCTTTTTCTGGCTTTCTATTCATGGTGGGATTGTGGAGATCTAGGTTCGGGGCTGATCCTACTTGTCTCTGTTGCCATGTTGCTGTGGAGACTATTCAACATTGTTTATGGGATTGTAGACATGCAGGGGTTATATGGAAGGGGGTTGCCAAGATTTTCACATTCCCCCTTCTTGATGACTTGGGGCTCAGTTCACTTTCAGGGCCTCAGGTCTTCTTTGAGAGGCATGACTCATCATGGGCTATAGCTATTTGACGACACTTGATTGAGCCATGTTCTATCATCATTCAAGACTGTGCATACCTCGGTGGAATCTTCTTGGGAGATACTAGCGAGTATTTCAGCGTGGCATATATGGAGAGCCAGGTGCACAGAGGCATTGGATGGATCCCAAGTTCTCCCCTCTCAGACTATGGCCAGTGTATGGACAGACACTGTACATACATTGATGGCCATATGGACGGGTATGCAGGGGTCCTCTTCAGCAGCTTCAGCTAGGAGAGCTGCTTTCCTCAAGGAATGGCCCTTCTTCTCAGAGTCTTCCACAGGGTTGAGATGGCATTTTCAGCCTCAACCTTGGTTGTTTTGTACCTCTTCTTGAGGAGTTTTTTCATGCACATCATGATGTATTACTGCATTGAGCTTGCTCTGGTGGTTTGTTCATATTTAATGGAAGGCAGTTTTTGCAAAAAAAAATCTAAGTGAACTAAGTTATTTAACTGGAAATTGCGCTTCCTCTTAAGCACAACTTTGACATTTTGAGACCTTGAGTTCCAGCTTGGGGGTAAGATTGGGTGAGCTCTATGGTTGGATGGTGGGTCAGAAGTCAGATGTCCTATGGTCTCCTTATGTATCTTCCAAGAACAATAGAGCTAGGTGAGACCCAAGAGTTTGCCCATTAGATCAGGGATCCCTTGCTTTGAGCCTGTTAATCTTAATCAGATAGATGTGGGCTGGTTTTGTGCTTTGTAATGTACTAGAAATTATCGTTTTATTTTGAGCTTCGACTTGATTTTAAAGTTGCGTCACAAAACTATTTATGTCTGTGCAGGTTGAACAGAGTTGATGGAGCAGTGATATTTGAAGCACTGGCATATGGTGATGTCAGTACCACTGCATATTTAACCATACATAACATGTGCTGTTCGCTTATTGATAGGTTAAGACTTGATGCCTGCTTTTATTTTCCTGCTACTTTGTGGTTGTCAGATCCAAATTTGTGAAACCTACGATGGTTTAATCATTTGAGGTCAAAATGGTAAACTGGTTTAGGGAAATGTAGGACATAGGTATCTAATTGTAAACCTAGAACCTCTAGGAGAAAAGCTGGTAGTTGACTTTTTGTGTATCCAAACTTTGCTTCTGCATTAGGACTATAAGGATATGAATGATTCCATAGAATCTATATGTGATGAATGGCAGGTTTGCAACAGATGAACAGCGTACTCACTGGTTGCCAAGGCTCACCAGAATGGTAGTATTCCAATTCGCATTCTTTATGTCCTTGTTTTAAAACATCTGTTATTTTCCTCTCCACACTAACCTTCATGGTTTCCAAAGTGCAAAAGAAAATATCATACCTCTTTTGTGCTCATAGGGATATTTGTGCTTTGCATTTGTGTCTCTTCTGCACAGGAGCTTCTATCTTCATATTGTTTGACTGAACCTGGCAGTGGGAGTGATGCAGCCTCTTTGCAGGTTCTTGAACTGCAAGCTCCTTTTTGTTACCAATTACATGGTTATAATGGTGCAAGCTTAAATTGAATATTTGGAAGACTTCACATCTAAATTGAATTGTTGATCATGGAGTGATGTCAGACTACAGCACGGCTGAATCGTGGAAGCACTGATTATATACTGAATGGAAGCAAGGTGAACAGTTTAAAACCTGGCGTTAAGCTCATGATTCCAATTTTTTGTCAACCAGGCAAGATATGTGTGTAATAGTACAGAGGCATAGTTATATGCCCATCATACATGTAATAAGGAGTTTGAAATGATCTACTACATGATCCTGAAAGAGCAATCTGGGTGATAACGACTAATCTTGTTGGTTCTAGAATTAGCATTGTTGCTCATGTGTTGTGTGTGGTGATATGTATGTTTGAGAACATAGGTTTTTGCTATGGTCTATAGGCATTGTTGGGTGCTACTGACATCAGTGGGGATGCTAGTCTCTGCTATGTGATGGAGTTTATGGTTTCAATCTTGTGAGTGACGGTCATGAGATTGTTGTAGTGTATTTGGAGGATGAGTTTGGGCATCTCTCTCTCTCTCTCTCTCTCTCTCTCTCTCTCTCTCTCATATTGTCATTCCCATGCCACCTAAGGCAAGGCGAGCTATCACACATCTTCGCACTTGCTCCCATGATTTGGCCATTGAAACCAGAGCATGGAGTGGTCTAGAAAGAGAAGATCGAGCATGCACATTATGCAAAGGTCATGACATTGAAGACGAGGAACACTTCACACTCACATGCCAAGACTATGTTGACATTAGAGTGCACTTTCGAGGATTGATTACCCAATGTACCAATCTATTCCAGCTTCTTGAGATCAGCCATAAAAATTCCCGGTCTTCTAGGTACCTTTTTATGTCTCTTATTTGAGAATAGACAAGAAATCACGACAAAATGCATAAGAATTGAATTGTTTGATCACTCAGAGGAGACTGTGTAATGCTCTAGCTAGGTCCCATAGGCCATTTTTCACTGGCCTCCGGAGTATGTTGATATATCATCATCATCATCAGCATCATCTCTTTTAGAGAGAGAGAGAGAGAGAGAGAGAGAGATGTATTAACGTTCACGGGAGGCCTCGCGGGCCTATGGGACAAAGTGCACACAAAACTAGACTCATACAAGCCTCAGTGGGCTGGAGCAAAGGGTGTGCTAGGGCCCTTGCTGAGTGCTAATCTATACTAGCAAATTCATAATGATCATAATCAATCAAGTACAAACTGAATCAAGTCAGTCATGGAGCTAGGACTCACAAACCGAAGCCCGGTACAATGATGGCTCTTTGGTGAGCTGTAAAAATATCTCGTATTTGCGTCTGTCGAGCTATCTCGCGATATGGCGATGGACGTGGTCTCCTTGATCTTAGAACTCTTTGGGCTATGTCCAAAGTGACCCCTCGTCTCTGTTGATCCCCCCTTGAGGAAAGTTGTGATAGGTTGGACCTCAATAGAATGTGCTCTAGGCACTCTTTGTCAAGCGCGTGATCTCTGCCTCCCTCTGTCGATGGCACCGTGTGGTCTCTCTCCACTGATCCAAGCTGTCCTCATATCAGCTAGCTCCTCCTCCTCTACTCCGTTGTGTCTTGGAGCTGACTCAAATGTGTAGAAGTCTATGACGCGCCGACATGTCCGGTCAGCCGCTATGTCCTGTGGTCTAGCCGCCTCTTGTTGCTCTCTGATCTGTCGCAGTAGTGTCTCCTTGTGCCGGCGCATCTCCATCAAATAGAGCCCAATGCAAACATGGTCATGGAAATGGATTAGTCATGATAGTGAGCCGAAGCCACTCTCCTCCAGGTAGAGACAGTGGTAGCGCCCCCGGATCTTATAGTAGGTTGGGCAAGTACAAAGAAAATGCTCCTCTGTCTTAATCGTCCCCAACGTACATAGCATGTAGATCTTTTGCTCTCTGGGTATACGTGTAGCTCTCCCTGCCTCGATCCTCAACCGATGGGATGAAACCTGCATGTGTCAATGGCAATCCTCAGTGCATGTGAGATACCTGTGTCCTCGAGGTACCGGGGTCTGATGATGAATCCCTCCTCCCATACCCTCAGGAAGTGGTCATGATAGAACTGGATCTTGGTGGGGAGCTCTTGGTCCCCTCCCCAAGTCCGAGATGTATGGAGCTTGAGGAGATCTCTAACCGTATGATACAGTTGATCTCATCTCGTGGGATCGACTTAGGAGGCACGTCCATGTTATATTGAAAGGGGGGGAGCTTGTCCATCTGGATACCGTGCCTTGCAAGCCATGTGGATATACGTGCATACCATGTGTCTGCCCCGCCCTTTGCTAGTCGTTTGGATGACTTCGGAGCCAACATCGGAAGTCTCTAGTGAGGTAAGTCCTAGACTCTGTCGACGAATGTCACTATTTGAAAGATGGCATCAACTTGAAGAGGTGTCATGGTGAACTCCGCCTGTACTATCTCATGTGGGACTGAGGGCACCGAATCATCCTGGATCCCATAATTACCTGTAGCTGCTCAAATTTCCTCTAGATTGTCTTCGGGAGATCACATCCCCAAAAGGGTGCTGCATACATTGTAGTCGGCCATCGAATCATCCTGGATCCCATAATTACTTGTAGCTGCTCAAATTTCCTCTAGATTGTCTTCGGAAGATCACATCCCCAAAAGGGTGCTGCATACATTGTAGTCGGCTGCAGTAGCGTGTCGAAAAGCCAGCCCTTTGTCGGTGGATCCTGGAAGTATGCTTGGAAGCACTGTCGCTCTAGTCGAGCCAAAGCACTGTGCCCCCCTGAGTCGTGCCTGGGCTGCATGGGTCCTTGTGAGAATGGGTCATGTGAAGGCTGCTTCCAAATATGTGTAGGACTGCACTATCTCTGCTAGCTTGCTATTGTAAGTAAAGCTAAGTCGGCGGAGAACTGTTCGTGAGGCGTTGAAGACCATAATCTTGGTCTTCCCAAGGTTGACTGTTAGGTCTCTCTCTCTGCAGAACACCTCTAGGGCCTCCAGGTTTCTTTGCAACCCCTCCATTGAAGATGATATAAGGACTATGTCATCAGCGTATAGCAATATTTGTATCATGAGGTCGCCCACCAGTAGTGATACCGCGCCCCTTAGGCGATCCATGAAGGTTGTGATCTCATCGATGTAAAGTCTGAAGAGAGTCGGTGAGAGGGGGCAGCCCTGCTTCACCCCAATTGTTCTCTCGACCCAATCCGATAGACCACATGGGGCATGGAGTTGCCTTTCACTAACTCATATAGGCTCATCACAGAGCAGATCAACGTCTCTGGAATCTATATCTTCCATAGTCTCTTGATCATGCGGGATCGTGTAACATTGTCGAAGGCCTTCCGAAAGTCTATGAAGCATGTGTAGACTTTCTAGACCTCGCCTCCTCAATGATAGCCCTCAGAGTGAAGATGTGATCTAGAGTAGTGTGAGAGAAGCCGTGGCATACATCATGGTTGAACATCCGTGCAAGAACCGGGGCTAAGACCTCCTGTCTATGTGCGAATTGCTCAGTCTGTAGGCCCATATGATCTTGTGATTTTCGATTGTAGAGCCGGCGAAGTGCAGCCTATACATTCCGTGTAGTAAACAAGTGACAGGTAGAGAGAGAGAGAGAAGGCCTCACGGACCTATGAGACTACAATCAAGAAAATAACTCATACAAGCCACTGTGGGCTGAAGCAAAGGGATCGGTATGGCCTTTGCTGAGTGCTAAACTAATAATGGAAGGAGTTTTACACACACACACACACACACACACACACACACACACACATCCCCTTTTGAAAAACTCAAACACTCAAAGCTAGTGCTACAAATACATATCCAGGTGCCATGGTGGCTCTTCGATGGGATATGAAGATGTCTTGTGTTGAGTCATCTCTCATTGTGGGCTTGGTCTCTATGATCTTTGTATCTGGTGGGCCATATCGAGAGTGACACCCTGGATCGGGCGGTCTCCTCTGACTAGAGCAATGATGGGATGGACCTCTACCGTGCATGCTCTAGTTAACGTCTACACCGTGTGTTGTCTCTGTGTCTTTGGATCCATTGCGTGCTGCCATCTCTTCCTACTGATCCATGTTGCCCTCATGTCGGCTATCTCCTTCTCCTCTATCCACTATGTCTCGGGGCTGACTTGAATGCATAGGAGTCGATGATGATGGTACCATCCTTGGATCTTGTAGTAGGCAAGGCAATTGCATAGAACGTGCTCCTCTATCTCTACCTCTACCAGGGTGCATAGCTTGTAGATTCGCTGCTCTCTAGGTGTGTCTGTAGCTCTCCCTGCCTCGATCCTCAACTGATGGGATGATACCCGCATCTGATGGGACAAGACCCGCATCTATCCGATGGAAATCCTCAATGCATGCGTGTCACTAGGACGTGAAATTATGGGACTTTTGATTTGTGACTCTCGTAATTTGCGCGTAACTGCCTTGAGCCTCTGGTGTGCGAGGGTCCGGCCATGGGGCGGGACTTGGGGAATTAAAATTCCCTAGTGGGCCCTTGGAAATAGTGAATGTGCACCCAGTTACTAGGCAATTAATTCATAGGGCCAAACTGTGCAACAACGTGCCAAAATAGTGGTGTAATTTTAGCAGTTGCGAGAGCCTGCCAGGTGTTGCCAAAGCCAAATCGCCATTGCCAGGAGCATCTAGAGCCTGCCAGGGGAAATCGCCATCGGCCAGGGCCAGTTCCAGTGCATCTAGAATCTGCCATAAGAAATCGCACCTGATCCAGGAGCCTGTTATTTCTGCCAGGGTGTCTTTTGCAGATTGCGATTTGATCTCTAGGTGTTCTGGCCTGTTCCAGGTGGCTGCGACTTGTTCCAGGGCTGTTCCAAGTGATTGCGACCTGTCTAGGTTGCTGTTGGAGATTGCGATTTACTTTCCAGGCTATCCAGGCTGTGCAGGGAACTTGCAATTTGATTCTGGGGAGCTTCTGGGTGTTGCTGATGATTTTGTTAACTTTCTAGGCGTGGGTGTTCTCTTATAGGTTGCTTTTGGGGCTGTGCCAAAGCAGAATCAGTTTTTCTCTGCAGGATCTAGAGTTTTCCAGCCTCCGTGACCTATCTTTTGTGGATACTGGGTAGAAGAAGGCTTGCTTTTTGCCTGCTTTTGCTGTTCCCTGATTGATTGCTGGCTAGTTATTGCGTTTGCGTTTCTTTCCTCGCGAAGAAAGGTTGATTTATGTTGTTGGGCAGTGGCCAGAGAGGCTATAGATTTAGGCAGCTTGTTTGGGAGTGCTTTGTCGATTGATTGCACCAGAGTTTGGTTGTTGAAGGCTTGTCTTGTAGCTGTTCAGCCGTGTCTGGCTGGTTGGGTGCTTGGTTGTGCAATTGTAGGTGTGGCACATACAGTGGATGCTTTTGGGGTCTCTGTTGCATGCTTTGGTTGGATGAGGATACAGGATTGTCTAGTAATTGGATGCCATTCACCGTTTGGAGTTGAGTAGGGAATTACAGGGTGGGCTGGACGGGGGAGTCTGCGGGCGTCGGTTTGCTTGTGGTGCAGCTTCCTAGAGACCTTTGTAATCAGCCACTTGGATTCAAATGAATGTTAAATAAATACCGCAAGTGGCGCCAACGTTTGGGGCCAATTGGTGTCCTTGTTTCTGAGTAGGAGCGCTCTAGCTCCCCTGTGATTTAGTTTGTGGTGCATATTTATTTGTCAAATTACTGTGTATGCTGTAATTAAGTGGATCCTACCACCCTTTACGTTGTTGAGGCTGGTTTCAATGCGAAACCCGTCTATCCTCTAGATGCTGGGGTATGCGAAACCCGTCTTTTTCTGCCTGGTTTTCACCAAGAGCTGCTTGTGGTTACGTTTTTCTACAGTATAGCTACAGCTATTTATTGAGTTCTCCTATTTTTCATCCGTCGAGAAGATTGTTGTGCATGTTTTGGACTACTTATTCATGTCCTAGGAATTCTATGTTACCTCGGGCTCTATCTGGGGGTCTGCACTATTGTAATTGAAGCTGAGCATAATTGTAATAAAGAAATATACCTTGATTAGCCTAGGTAGGGGGTGCACCTCATTTACACCCCGTTGGGTGCCGGACTCTTTTCCTTCTTTTCCCATTCCTTTGTGTGAAGTTTGAATGATATGGGTGTGGATGTTCATCTAAAAATTGTGTTTCTGCATAAGCACGACTCTAATAAATGCTCATTCCACTCATACCTTTTGGCACTCGGATTACTCACTTGTAGTAATATGCTACTCCAAGCAACTATCATAGCTTGCTACTCGACAACAGGAATTGATGCTCTTGGTGACAAGTGCTCTCGTGACTTATAAATGCTAATGCTTATCCCATTTTCCACCTTGTTCTTGCAGTAGAGTCCCACTGTGATTGCCAAATATTGGCAGTCTTTTTCCTCACCCCTCGGTTGACGGCTGAGAGCTTGGTACTTAGCGAGTGTTTGTGCCTAGTGCTCGTAGTAGTTCTCGCCTTGCAAAGAGGCTCTCTCTTTTACTCCTTGGGTTGTTAACTGTCTAGCATCCTAGTGGTGCTTGGATGTGTTGGAGTAGCATGGTGACAAGATAGAGGCAACAAGATGAATAATGAAGCTTGTTTATTCATTGAGAGAGTGTCATTATGTAGACACTGGGTATATCCATAGATTACAATCATATGTGAGCTCAATAGTGAGCATCTAAATCCACAATCATCTCCATGAATCTCTCAATCACACACCACACTCCTAGATTCACTCATTCACACCTACTAACTGACACATTATCAGTCACACCTAACTCAGGCACACCTACACACACACACACGTGTTCACACACTCAATCACATGATCACTCACAACCATAGACCTTGGTATGATCCATTACATCAATTTGTCCTTCATACCTCCCCACAAATTGATAACCTCACCCCTGGTAGTAGTCCATGGGAACCTCATGGCTTGCCCACCTCTAGTGGCAACACACATGATCCACAACTTGGACTCACTCCGGTTGCATTGGCAGTAGACTCATTTGGACCCCCTTGCTCCAACATGATCTCACTCTGAGAATTTGGCTATTGGTTTACAATTGGAAGACTGGACAATGACTATGCATGGGAAGTCCCCATAGGTCTGACAAGGAACTCACACATAAAACTAACAATCATTTAAGGGGGACATCCCATGGCAGAGAACCTTTATTGACCACACACAAAAATTCTAAGTTGAAAATGTGGGAAAATTCCCCCCCTTGATAGCAATCTTTTTCTGGCATCGTTTCCAAGCCACCATTGTATCAGACTCATAAACTTGCTTGTCCATTGCATTGTACTTGGTGTCGATGAAGCAAAGCTTTCCTTCTTTGTGTATCTTCTTGGTATACCAAAGCATAATCTTTTTGTCAATGTGAAGCAAAGTATCCAATTCTAGGCAAGGTCTTACCACATGGGCAGTGTCTAATGCCTTACAAGGTTTGACAAATAGACTCAAGCAAGTGGAACTTGAGAACACACAAGCATCATATCATCCGCATAGAAAAGCAAGAGTATAATGATGAATATAAGCTTCATGACTGAGTTGTTGTGGTGAAACATAGTAAACATATTCAAAACTTCCAGTCAAGTATAAAGCCCGAAATTTTGATTGCCTAGTCAACTGTCTTTGACCAAAATATGAACAAATCTGCCTACAGAGACAGAGATCGGCTGGAGGATGGAATTTGCCCTGATTACAGAGGCTATGAAGGGGCTTTTGGTACCAGTTCTGAATAGTAGAGAAGATCCTCCAGCAAGAAATCGCGCAATACATCACGTTGCCGGTTGGAGCCGCTACAAACTCGACTGGTTTTTTCACGTTTTCTCCTCGCTCAGTGGACCAAATGAGCTCAAATTGGAACAGCAGCTAGCTCATAAGGTCACCCAACTATACCTAGGAGGGCTGGTCGAAATTTCACTTCTACAGGTCGTATGAAATAAAAGTTTGTCAGGAAGCAATCCTGTCGGCACGGGCTGTGTAGGTCATATTTCCCCAATTCCTCTGAACACAAAGTGCGCCCTATCAAAGGGAATCTCCAGCTGAAAGGGCTCGTGAAATGGTGTAACAAAGAGGGAGAACGAGCTTAAGCAAAAATGGGTAGAAGAGGGAAGAATGGAAGAAGGTGGAGGGTGAAGGGGAAGATGATGACGTGGCTCAAGGAGGGTCAAGGAGGGAAGTATGGCTCTAATACCACATGTTGGAGTAGCATGGTGACAAGATAGAGGCAATAAGATGAACAATGAAGCTTGTTTATTCATTGAGAGAGTGTCATTATATAGACACTAGGTATATCCATAGATTACATCATATGTAGCTCAATAGTGAGCATCTAGATCCACAATCATCTCCATGAATCTCTCAATCACACACCACACTCCTAGATTCACTCATTCACACCTACTAACTGACACATCATCAATCACACCTAACTCAGGCACACCTACACACACACACACGTGTTCACACACTCACTCACAACCATAGACCTTGGTATCATCCATTACATCAATTTGTCCTTCAGGATGCAGGAAATTGAGCATCTACTACCGGAGTTGGCTGCAAGCGTGGATAGAACCGTATGAAGAGGAGGGAACGAGCATACCTAGTGTGGGAGAAAGAATGAACAAAAGCACTTATAGTACTTGAGAAAGGGGCTTGGTGCGAAGCTGTAAGGAAGCTTCACAACAACACTAAAGGCTTAAAAAAAATTGAAAATCACTTAATTGTTACAAAGAGCAAACATCATCTTTAGGCTAGAATTGTCCTATTTTTAGCCTTGTTTAACGGCCCAACACTTGAGGTTGTTGCCATGATGGAGAAGAAGGATCATGGAAGAAGTGGAGTCAACCCATGGGTTTCATTTATAACAAGCTTTGCTTATGGTTTTCATATTGTCCCATCATTCAAGTACAATATACTGCCAGCATACCATCATTTTTGTGCCCTCTTGAAGCACTTGGTTGGGCATGAAATGACCATTGTTATCCTCACCAGCTTGCAGATCTAGGCTTCCATCATTGCTGGCCATTATTAAAGTGCGTTCACCGTTGTCCACTTTGGTCTCTAACATAGCTACAATAAAATGCATTTGTGCAAAGCTTGCAAACATTTAGAACATAGTCAAATGAAAAACCGTTTCGTTCTGTTCGAAACCTCGAAACGCAAAACAGACGAAACGTTTTGAAATAGGACAAAGCACTCTCAACAAAACCTTTGTTTTGCCGGAATCAAAACACACATTTTTGTCCCGTTTTTCCTAGAATCCAATGTGTTGCGTTTTGAATTTCATTTTTACTATCTTGACTTGTATTTCTCTTTGTTCAGTCTAACTTAAATATAGCATGTCTTTTCGCTCCTATAAGGATATATATTAAGTATCAATTTGAAACCTATTCATTTCGTCCTATAAGTTGAAATGAAACGAAACAAAACTTGTCAAATCGATGAATTGACGAAACAGATGAAACGTTTCTTGTGACTATGATTTAGAACAAACCCATGTGACAAGCGTAGTTCTAAAATCTTGTGGAAGGGCCTTGACAGGCATCAGGAAGTTCATATAGGTAATTCATGATGGTTCTTGCACGATAGACTTGCATTCTACCACAAAGTGAATTCATTATGCACATGCCACAAACACATGATAAAGTTAATGGTTGATGCTTGACTTTTTTTGGGTTTACGGATCTTTGGGGAGGGTAATTTTTGGATAAGATGCTAGTGGCACTCCCAAACTTTGGCAAACACCAAAAGTTTGGATCGTCTAAAATGTCGGAATGTAATTATGGTCTCTTGTCACTGAGCTTTGTTTGGTTTGAAAGTTCCTAGGAACAAGAGTAAATGGTTGTGCCAGTTTGACCATGATTTGACTGAGTGGAGTGATTGTTGGTTCTTGCACTCAGCCTTTGTCAGTCCACTGGTACTGATGCTTGCTCTTGCCTATATCTTATAGTCTCTGTAGAAAGAATGCTCTGTGGGTTCTCATAGGATCCTCCAGGTCTTGGTAACAGTTTTGAATGGGACATTTTCAAGTGGGTCAGATAGTCTTTGCGGTCTCATCCCCCCTCCTGCTAACTATCATGCAAATTTTATATCGTTTTGAACTCTTCATTCTTTGGAGTATCCTATGCATGCTATTGGCATACATGGCCCTTCCATCCCCCATGATAGGTACACAGATCACTAGCATTCTGTAAATCTCAGTCCCTTTGGTACCTTCGCAGTATCTAAGCACATAAGGTTCAGGCTTGGGCATGGTTTCCCGTACATACCGTTCCACATCATCTGCACTTAGCATTATATTCAATGCTTAACAGCTTTAGGTGGATGGCAAACAGACTCCAAAAGTATATATTCTCAACAACATAGCCATGGTGGCTTATTTGAACTCTTTACCCTATGGAGTATTCTATGCTTTATATCATTTTGAACTCTTTGTCCTCTGGAGTATTCTATGCATGCTCTTGACCTAAATGGCCTTCCATCCCCAATTACAGGTACACAGATAAATAGTATGATGTAAATCTCGGTCCCTTTGGTACCTTTGTAGTACCTAAGCACATAGGGTTCAGGCTTTTGGCATGGTTTCTCATAGATAGCCTTCCACATCACCGCACATAGCATTGTATTCAATGCTTAACAGCTTTAGGAGGATTCTAAACAGATTCCAAAATTCTATATTCTCAATACATAACCATGGTGGCTTATTTGATGGATGCATGCAAATGAAATTCAATGTGTATTGGTGCCTTCAGATACGTGGTGCCTCTTATTTGGTGTATATATCAATATATTCTCTATATTATGTGGAGGCAATAAATGGGACTTGTGAAGTACTTTTGGAGGGAGCATCCTACTTCCAAAAGATAATGGGAAATCAGAATTTATAAACCCACCCCTACATAATGAGATATTTTGGTGTTGGATAATTATTAGCAGTTTTAACCATAAGAGTATGAATGATGCCCTGCCAGGATTCAGGGCTCTTTCTGCACAGCTGAGGCCAGGAGATGAGAGTGTGGGATTATGTATTATTTTTTTCACACACTCCCTTAGGACTGCCTTTACTCCAGTCTGGTTTTGGCCTTCTCCTATATTTTATTGTTTTATTGTTATTGTATGAAGTGTTTCACAAGAGTTTATCCTGTTCATTGTAATCTTTGGTTATAATTAAGGGTAGTTATATTTTCGCCAAAAAGATAAAACTTTTAAAAGCACTAATTCATAGACAAGAATTCTTCTAATGCTAAAAGGTGACTTAGAACATAAGGTGTGTGGTTCGGCATGTACACTTTCAATTCTCTCTGGAATATTTTGTGCGACTTTTTTTAAAACTAGTCATTGCAAAACCAACTTTCAACAAAATGTGGCCTATAAGTGTTTAGAACTCATAGGTGAGATGGGTATTTTAACAAAATATTTGAGCAACCTTGAACCTCACAGGCTTTTATCAGTGGGGGTGGCGTCAGTGATGTCTATTTGGTCATGGCCCGAACTAGCATTGGTGGTCCAAAAGGCATTTCATGCTTCCTACTGGAAAAAGTAAGTTTCTGTGTTTATGTGTGTCTATCGATAAGCATTCATTTGTTCGTATTGTTTGATGCATGTGCCTTTTCCTCTTTATCCAAAGCAGCAGCATTGGCATACACCTGGCTTCGTTGTCTTTGCTTAGAAATTCTGTTTGGGATGAGTTGTAATTTTCCATTCATTTGTATTTTTGTTTCATTTTAAAGCATTTGCATGCGCATATGTTAATTAAAATTTCCAAAATTTGGACCTAGAATATGGCAGGATTATCTTTTGGTCATCCAGAGCACAAGCTTGGCTGGCACTCTCAACCAACGACATCTGTAAGAAATACAATTTTATTCTAGTATTCCTGACTATGAAGGAAAACCTGTTTGGCTGATATTGAAGTTTGAGGCATGTGTGCAGAACAGGTTTCAATAGATAGTGTAAGGGTTCCTTGTACAAATATGATTGGGAAGGAAGGCCAAGGGTTTAAGATTGCTCTTTCAGCCCTTGATGGTGGTCGAATAAACATTGCGACTTGCAGGTACTAATTGCTTCTATATATTGTTTTTGCATTTTGTAGTAGATTCAGAATGACAACCCTAAACTTGCCTGTTACTTTGGTAGTGTTGGTGGTGCTCAATTCTGCCTTGATGCCACAGAAGAGTATGTCCAGGGTCGCAAACAAGTGAGAAAACCTCTCTTATAACATCAAGTTCTGAAGTCACTGCCACATCTCACAACGCGTCATATTACTCTTAATTTCTCAAATATGCTGCTCGGCTTTTTAACAGTTTGGCCAAGCCATTGTAGACTTTCAGAATACACAATTCAAGCTAGCAGACATGGTTACAAGAGTACAGGCATCCCGATTAATGGTGGCTCATGCAGCTTCAGCGCTGGACACCAATGCTCCTGGAGCTACAGCTACTATTGCTATGGCAAAGAGGTGTATTTGAATGCTGAATGCTATCCTTTTATGGAGCTTGTGGTCGTCTTCAATGGTTGTAATTGCCTTTTGTTTTGAAGGTTTGCTACGGATACTTGCTACAATGTCTGCAATGATGCATTGCAACTTCATGGTGGATATGGTTATCTTAACGATTATCCGGTATGTCAAACACTTGTCACTAGATCTCTCTCAATTTTTTGTCAACTAACTTGTTTATGAGCATCTCAAGCAATTTCTGGAAAAATGTGAACCACATCAAGCAACAACTTTGCTTGATTATCGTTTTGACTTGTTCTAAATTGTTATGGATACCCACTTTCAGATTGAAAGATATGTGCGAGATTTGCGAGTCCATACGATACTAGAAGGTACCAATGAAATCATGCAATTGGTAATAGCACGGCAAATGAAACAATAACAGACTCATCTATGCACTATGAATCTCTATAATCAATTTTAGTACACCATTGGATGATATTTGATTAAGCATTATGAATGGAAGGTAGTCACTCTTCGAAAAGTGATATGCCTATCATAGGGATCCCTGGACTTGCTGCTCCAGCATCTTCCCTCCAGTAATTGCTGACGTTTATCTGCAAGCTTCAGAATTACTTGATCTTATTTACAAACCTTTCCTTTAGTGAATGCCCTTTTGGATAATCAAATTAAGAGTATTGGAAGTAGCTTTTTTCCAAAGGTTTGGTAAAGCTATCTGTGACATAATGTCAAGCTGAATTTCTATTTCTCTCCCTCTTTAATTAAATGCATTGGTGTCAATGCATTCCTGAATGCAATGTTGGATTTTCTGCTACTGCTTCTGTCAACTGATTATCACCACAAATCACTGTTTGGCTATAGGCATGGTGAAATTCTATCACATCAAGTAACTGTCTTCAGCAAATTGCTTCTTGTAACTCATGGGAGGCTTTGTATTGAGACACTCTCTCATCCATTGTTTTATCTCATTCTGGTTTTCCATGTGCATGCTCAAACTATGAGGGTTTTTCATGTCATAATGGTTATCATCACAAAATTATAAACCTCAACTTGTGAGGATGAACTTACTGCTTTCTCATAGTTCAATCTTGTGCTCTTCTATCTTGGGTTATCTTTTCAACTTTTGTCTTGTTCTTCTGCCTGTCGCTGCTCATGTGTTCTGGATGCATTTTCTTTTCCATTGTCTTGTAATTTGAAAACAATTCGTTTTGGCATTCTTGCATTATATTCTAGGTGTTGCGATTAAGTTTATGGAGGAAGGTATACTTTTTAGTCAACTTTATGCGTAGGCTCGATGTTCGAGTTGTCCGAAATGTTGGATGGCACACCTTTGAGTACTCCTATTGATATGAGGCACAATCTGCAAACATTGAAAATTGCTACATTTTTTATTGTGGTGCTTTTGAGCTAGTTCATGGAAAAGCCTATTGGAATATAGGACTTTGTGTGTGTGGTCCTAACCCCCTCCTTGGACCTTGGGACTATGTGAGAAATATGGAAAATAAGGGGGCTTGGAGCATCGTTGGCTCGTGTGTAGTAACATGTGGCAGAGGGGTCTTGGGGATTAATCCCATACGCAATTGTGCATATTGTGGACCTTAGATATAAAGGAGGGAGGAACCCCTTCCCTTCATGTGGTGATGACACATGTACTTGGCGTGGCATGTCTATGGTTGAGAACTGCTTGTTCATGGTGTGCTACTACTACGACTAAAAGAAATTGAAGATTGCATGTGCGCGTGGGATGCGATGATCCATGTGCATGCTTTGATTTGCGGTCTATTGTGTACTAGCAGTTGGATGCTTTGTGACTGAATAGACGACTGCGTACATTTCGTTTGAGGTGATTGCCTGCGTGTGTATGCTCTGTCTGTAGTGTCTATTCGAGATATTTGGCGGCACTTGAAATGATGTTTGACTATCGACTATGATCTATTCGATGTGTCACTTGATTTGATTGGTTTGTTTGTGGCTAGTGTTGATTGGCTAATGTGGTCCATTGTGGATGTTCAATAATCGTTGGTGCTATGTTTGGTCAAGAAGTTGTCTACTCGGGGGTGTTGGAATGTGGGCCTTTGAGAGGCCTTTGTGTGGTCCTAACCCCCCTCGTAGCACCTTGGAACTATGTGAGCCTCGTTGGCTAGTGCAACGACATGTGGCAGAGGGCCTTGGGGATAAATCTCATAGGCAATTGCGCATAGTTGTGGACATTGTATGTAAAGAAGGAACCCCTCCTGTTCATCTCGTCGGCTATTTTTGGGATGTGGGGGAGGCATTGTGTGGCTATGGGGTTGGTATTGGGACACCCGCACCCGATGCATCCCTAGGTGATACGTGGCAGTTGTTGCAATGTTTTCCAACAAAGCTGTGTATTCACTTTTGGAATGGTGTGAATTGGATTTTCACATACTTTAGTGGGGCAACCAACCATAGGTTGGCATATCTTAAAGAAAACCAATACACAAAACCATAGTTTGCAAGGTTCTATGATGTAGATTGGGTAGGTGGCCCCAAGCATACACGTATTTTAAGATACATGTTCATGCTTAACTCTTTGTGTGTGTTGGTCTAGAAAGAAGCAAGCAATCGTGGCATTATCTACAATAGAGGCTGAGCATATCTTGCTTGTTTGGTGTGCATGCGAGCTTGCTATCAAACTGTAAAGGTTTCCTTATTTGATTCCTTTGCAATCAATTAATACCCTTAACTTTAATCTTTCATTGACTAATACATGTTAGTAGACATTAATTTTTTATTTTTATTATTTAATCATTTAATTAGTTGATAATAGGCAATTCTTTAGATTAGGGGCATGATTTCATACCTGTTGGCATGTCCTCTAGACTTGTTTCTCTTTGAAGTGTTATCTATTGTAAAAACACTTTATCTTATCCATGAATTCCTCAAACCAATATTGTGATTGCATAAATGATGGTGCACCACTACTTATATGCCATGGATCTTGATAATTTGAATACACAACACCTGATTGCATAAATGATGGTGCACCACCTCTTATATGCCATGGATCTTGATAATTTGAATACACAACACTTTCTTCTTCCTCATTTTCTACTCCTTCTCTAGCTTCTCCTTCTCCTCCTCATCTAGCTTCTCCTTCCATTGTAGCTCCTTCTCTTGCTTGTCGTCCTCTTTATTTACTACTGCTCCTCCACCTCTTCCTCCTCCTATTTCTCTTTCTCCTCCCATTGCTCCTCCTCCTCCTCCTCCTCCTCCTCCTCCTCCTTGTCTTGCTACTTCTTTTGCTTCTTTCTTCTTTTTCTTCTTTGCTATTTCTTCTTCTTCTTCTTTCTTTTGCTTCTTATAACCCGTTTCTTCTTTTTCTTCTTCTTTTCTATTGTTGCTTCTTGCTTCTTTTTCCTTTTTCTTTTGCTGTTTATTTTGCTCCCCCTTTCCCACTTCTTCTTCTAGTTGATGATGCTTCTTACTTCTTTTGTTGTTGCCCCACTGCTTTTTCTTGTTGCTTCTAGCTTTTACTTCTTCTTCTCTCGTATATGTTTCTATTTTGTTGCTTCTATTTCTTTTGCTACTACTTTTGATACCACTTTTGCTGTTGCTTCTATTGTTGCTTTTGGTCCTCATCTTGTCCTTCTGCTGTTGCTTCTCCTTCATGTTCTTCTCCGTCTCCTTCTACTCCTCACCTTGCGCCTTTTCTTCCTACTCTTCTTTTCTCCCACACTTATTGATCTTGTTCTTGCTCCTATTACTCTTGCTCTTGTTCCCCTTTGGCTCTCACTCTTGCTTCTCTTTCTCTTTCTCCTACTATTGTTGCTGCTCCTTCTCCTTTCTTTCTTTCTTTCTTTCTTTCTCCTTCTCCTCCTACCCCTTGCCCTTCTCATTATCCTCCTCCTCCTCCTCTTATAGTGATGTTTTGAAAAAGAATTCTATCTCATGCTCATCTCGTGGTGAGTTGCTATGCCACGTATATATTAGTTGCTAGGGGTGTCACAATGGATATGGGACAATAGTGACATTTAGGATGACTCTATTTCTTGAAATTCTTATAGCGATTGCATTACACAGACAGTTTCTAGAATTCGTATACCTAGTTGTGATGCACAAAAGGTTCCAAGGTCTTATGTTAGGAAATGGAACAAGCAAGTCTAAAAACAATGATATTAAGCTTTGGTCTCGCTATGTTGGAGAACTTTAGGGATTGACCTCGAATTGTTATAAGATCAAATAAGGGCATCATTCAATCTATGGACAAGAACAATGCAAAAGAGCATGAAAATGCAATGCAATGTGATTTGATCAAAGGTAAAGATGAAGGCCATAGCTCATTAAACTCTTTTCATTAATAAGACCTTGATTTTATGCACACGAGGCACATAATCACGATAGAAAGACTAGGTTAAAGGGGCCAATAAGAGAGTGGATGGGCGTTAAAACAAAAAGACTCACTCCCTCTAAATGTGTTGTTGAAGCATGATTTGGACAGACACATTTTGTCAATGTCACAAAAGTGTTGAGGTGGGAACCTTTGGTTGGCCAAAAGTTGGGAGATAAATGGTTTTATCTTGTCACAAAATTATCCCTTTGGTGTCATAGTGGGTTTACACAAGGATTTATATCCTCCCATATCTAGATCATGACTTTGGCTCCAACAGAATCAAAACTAAAAGTACACACTTTTTGACATGTAGCAAATGTCAAATTGGAAGCACCATATGGTAGGGGAATGAGTCTAAATGGTAGCCCAAAATGACAATGATATGGCCAGCCCTAGAGATTGATTACATTGAGACCCAAAATTTGTGGCACTAGTCAGAACTATGGCTTTGGCCCAATGGCAAACTGATTATTAACTACAATATGACGTGCTTTCAACAAGGAGGGATGGACAAATGAATCAAGCCCCACGATTTGAGGATTGGGAACAAGATCATGCAATAGTAGTAGAAGGATTAGACACCATACCCAAAGATACAACAAAAGAGTCAGACGAAGATGAGCAATCTATTAGTACACATAGTAGCCCTAGGTTCATGCTTCCAATCCTACAAACAAGGGTAGGAGCACCTACTACATTATTGGAATTGCTACAAAGGCATGCGCAATAGCGCCAACATAGCTTTCAAATGAATCTACCACCATAGAATCCACCACCATGAAGCCCACCACCATATAATCCACCACCACAGAGTCCACGACTATAGAATCTAGAATCCGCCACCACAATAGAATGTGCCTCCACCACAAAATCTGCCTCCACCACAAAATCTAGCTCCACCACAAAATTCGGCACCGCCTTAGAATCTGCCTCAACCTATTCCACTAGTTCCACCCGTATAACTGATGTATTGAAACGTGATGGCAAGCAAATGATTTTCAAACAATGTTCAGGGACGTAGAGAAGCTGTGACAATTTGCAAGTACATTGACTAGTAAGGCAATTAGCTGTTTACTCTGTACGGTGTTTCTCGTTTCCAAGACTATAACACTCTAAGAACACCATTCTTACATTGTTTTCATAAAGAAAAAACACCAAATGATAGTCAAAAGAATTTAAAAGAGTTAAGAAAAAAGAATTTTCTTATCAAGGATTACACAAAAAAATTTTGTAACCTAAATGCATGATTGGATCCGGTAGAAACACTGATAATCAAAACACCTGCTAAATATTTCTGTAAGGGACTCACAAGGGAAATTGACATTGCCATAAGTGGATTGGAAATTTCGGTTGCAAATGGATTTAATGAATCGATTGATGCTACCAAAAGAGCCAAAAGAAGATGTGGGTTGTTGAGGAGAGCATCTAAAAAAGAGAGCTATAATTTAGATAGTGAATGAGACTTCGATATGGAGGAATTAGAAGAACAATCCAATGAGGATGCAAAATTCAATAGTGCTACATCCAAAAGTGATTTAGATGAGGAGGACAATAAGTACAAAACGAAGAAAATACAAAGGAAGCACAAGTCGACTAAGAAAGACTCAAAAACTTGAAGGAGGACAAAAAGAAATCCAAGAAGAAAGTAAGTGAAATGGAGAAGCTGTTGAATAAAAATTGAAGACCTCAAGTCAACCACTAGATTAGGATGCAAAATTTGTCATAAGAATCATCTAACGAAATCCTTTTGGTATACCTGAATGCCAGAATGAATCCAACATAGTGGGTACCCATGCCCCAACAACTAGAGCAAATTAGGTGGCTATTGATCTGCATGCAGCATAGAATGTAGCTCAAATTTAGCAATGCAATAATTGGAACTAGCAAAGGAACAAAATGGATAATTGAAATAAGCAATGCAATGCATGGGGATAGAATAGTGGCATCGATAAAGATTTCAATTATTGTTTGGAAAATGGACACTGGGCAAGACTAAATTGTGCACTGTGGTGCTGACATCGCACACAACGAGGGTTAGAAATTATACATTATCCATGACATGACCACCCATTTAGGAGCAACAATTTTCACAAGCCAATGCTGTATTGATCAAGGATTGGGGGGGCAACATCCATATGTCATGTGGATCCCACTACCAACTTATATGAGCTACAATAGTATGACCATTCATCCTATAAGGGGAAGGAGACACAATACAAAGAACAAGAAAATGTTGATGTCCTTGCCATGAAAAGATCCAAGGGTCCAGTCATCACAGTGATTCAACATTGGAAGCATTGCCCAAGAAGGCACTTACATTGGAAAGACCATGAGGACATGCGCACATGAGTATTGAAAGAGATTCACTATATCTAGGGAGACATCGAAGCCAAGGAAGCATGGTGACCAATTCGGATGGAGCCACTAGAAGGGATGCCATATCCTTCTGAGAGTAACCCGATCTGGCTAGAGCAGCCTGAGGTGATTTAAAAAAACCTACCCTGACATTGTGAGTTCTGTTTAAAAGAATTTTTGGATGGAATTATTTGTAGCTTAAAAAGAAAATTTTGACGGAATTATTTTTAAGAGTCAACATTTTGCCATAGTACACGTTTGAAAGAATGGGACTATTGGGTTTGGAACCCGCACTATTTCAAGTGAGGATGGCTTATCAAACACATATCCAAGCAGTACGAACCCTCCAAAACCATCTGATTCATATTCAAGGCATGGTATTCAGGGTTAACTTGGTCATCTTGCAAATGGAGGAGTATGATGTTCAGTACCCGATGTTGTTGGGTCATCCCTAGTTCAAGGCAACAAGAGTAAAAGCAAGATTGGGGCTCATCAACCATAATTGTGAGAATGGGGAAGAAGAAACTAAAGATGCAGGATTTGGACTCATCAACCATAAATGTAATAATTGGGAAGAAGAAACTAAAGATGCAAATGATTCCTACCGTGACCCTAAAGAAAAATGAATGACTAGTTATAACGCAAGAAATTAATATGGGGAATAAATTAGATGATGATGAGAAAAAAAAGTTCTTGGATGCCAATCTGTCTTTGATTTTTTTTGAAGTGGATGTTTCACAAATAGTCAAGTAGTATGAGTGGCATGGCCAAAATACACCAACTGTATTAGGAAAAAAGGGAGCTCATTTTGGGGCCTTTTAGGGTTTAGAAAAATAGGTTCTCGACCAATCAGAAGAGGTCCAACGTAACGTTGGAAAAATACCAAAAACCATGTAAAAATATAAAATAGGTCATATTCAAAATCTTTTCCCTTTATTATGTCTAACATACATGATCTTCAAAAATTCATTTTATGTGCAGAAATTTATGATTCTGACATCTCTAGCGTGTCCGGAGCGAGCCAAAACCCCCAATTCGACCCTGGAGATACAAAAAACCGACGCTTGCAGGCTCGAAAAAGACAGTGCCAGCTATCCAAATCGCATTTTTGTGCAAATCCTCCATTCCGAGCATTTTTGCCCTTTTTCGGGCCTCCGAGCATCGGTTTTCGGTGTGCTAGCTGTCCAAATTGCGTTTTGTGCAAATCCTCCATTCCGAGCATTTTTGCCCTTTTCTTGGCCTCCGAGCATCGGTTTTCGGTGTCCCTAGGGTCGAATTGGGGGTTTTGGTGGACACATTGACGATGTTAGAATCATCAAATACTGCACAAAAAATCAAGGATATTATATATGCATTTAATGTGAAGCCTTAGTACTAGACTAACATTTTTGCAGTAAGTGTCCATATTTTATGACATTTCCCATATTTTGAGTGCAACAAAAATAGGTAAATAGTGAATATCTTAGAGGGCCCCAAAATGAGTTTCCTTCTTTCCTAATTTGAATCTATGCGGCCTCTGTCATATATACGACACTAGTAGAATAGAATAGCCTAGTAGATTTATAGGTCATAGAATCGGATTCAGAACCCGATGAGGGGGAAGTATCCTTGTCCAAAAAATATGGAGAAGAGTGAATTCTCAAAGCAGAATTGGCCGATGAAGAATAGAAGCACATAATGTCTTGAGTAAAGGAAGATGATCTTGAGGAATTGAATATCAGAACTATGGATGATCCAAAGCTGATGAAAATCGGTGTTGATGTTTATGGGATAATTTTGGAAGGACTTGGATGCTCTATTGAAGGAGTACAATGACATTTTTGCATGGGAGTACACAGATATGAAGAGGGTTGATCTGAGTCTTTGCGTGCATCAAGTTAACCTAAAGAAGGATGCGAAACCAATAATATAGTAGCATTATTGGATGAATTTAAACTTTCCCTAGCAGGTAAAATGGAGATTGATAAGCTGCTCTATGGTTGGGGTTCATCTACCCAATGGACAAGGTAACCCAGCGGTCTCCCATTGTCATTGTCCTAGAAAAGAATGGTAAGCTCCAGGTTTGTGTAGATGATCGTAAGTTGAATGCTACAACAATCACAAATCCATTTCTCCTCCTATTTTGTGACACTTTGCTATATGTTGTTGTGGGTCATGAAATGTATAGTTTGCTACATTGCTTTAGCGGCTATGATAAAATCTAGATGGCGGAATATGACAAAGACAAGATGGCAAATGTAATAGAATGGGGAGTGTCTTGCACACAATGTGATGACCTTTGGGATAAAGAATGTACCACCAAATGATTTGAGATTGCAATAGAATCTTAGATCAAAGAAGAAGTGACAAGATTTAAATGAAAAGCACCCAAGATAGAGCAAGAAGAAGTTAGAGTGAATCTTATTCAAACATCTTGAAAGTTTTGAAAGAAGGGAGTAAGGAACAAATAGTAGAGGAAAGCAGGAGGAAGAGGCAGAGGATGTGAGGTAGTAGTAGTAGTAAGAGAAGTAGGAGGAGGTGGGTGAGGAAGAACCAACCACAATAGAGGTAAGAAAGAGGAGGATGTGGGGGAGAAGGTCGTGATGGAGGAGGAAGTAATAGTGATGGCACCAAGGGAAGCAAGAAAAGGTGGGTTATGAGGAGGTGACGGAGGATGTGAGGGAGGAAGCATTATGTAGTAGAGGCATTAGGGCCTCTTGCTTCTCTCTATTGTTTCTACTTCCTCTTGAGTTCCTCCCTCACCTCCTCCTTCGCCATTTCTTGCTTTACTATTTCTAGTTCCTTAACCTCCTTCCCCCTTCCTTTCTCAACTTCTCCACCTACTCCCCTTGCTACTATTGGTTCCTCCCTTACCCCCTCCCCTCCATCTACTCCACCTACTTCACTTGCTACTATTGGTTCCTCCCTTACCTCTCCTCCTCTATTACTATTGCTTTCTCCCTCACCTTCTTCTCTCCCTCACTCCTCCTACTTCCCTTGATACTAACTTTTATTCCTCCCCCACCTCCTCCTTCTTGTACTTCCCTTACTATTGTTTCTTCCTCATCCCTCACCTCATCCTCCTACTTCCCCTTGCTGTTGTCCATCACCTCGTCCTCCTCCATTCTCATCCTAATACTATTGCTTCCTCCCTCAGCTCCTTCTCCTACTAGTCCCTCTTTTTGCCTCCTCCTCCTCCCTTCTCATCTTGATACTATTGCTTCGTCCCTCACCTCCTTCTCCTAATAGTCCCTCTTCTTGCCTCACCTCATCGTATTTATTCGCTTAATATTGTTGCTTCCATGTTTCCCTCCTATTCTCAAGGACTTGGAATCCATCACCTCCTTCTCATACTAGTTCCTCTTCCTGCCTCATCTCATCCTATTTCTTCACTTACTACTATTGCTTCCATGTTTCCCTCACTTTCTCAGGGACTTAGATTTTTTCCTAGCAAGGAGCTATCTCTTATTTGTTCATGCAAGAAAGATTTTTGGAATTGTCATTATTTACAACATTCTCAATCATCATCTTCTTGATAGAATTTGCTTCATGCACTGAGTTGCTTACTAAAATCTAAGGCTATGTCTCATCCAAATATATGGGTTTGTTGAGGATGGAAAATACAGTTCGAGTCATGGACGTTTCTACATAGATGGAGTTACAGCTCAATTTTCAACTTTAATTCTCAAACCACTCATACCATCTCTAAGTCCATCATATATCGCCATAGTGTGACTTTTGAACTTGTTAGGTTCCCATTTTTATAATGCATCGATTTATTAAAATGGCCTAGCAAGCTAGATCTTGGCCATTCAAATTATAAGGATGTTTGTGCTATAGCTAGTCATCTAAAATATGGTATGGGAGCATTGGGGGCATAGTTGAACATGTAGAGATTAATATTCAACTAAAATATGGTATGGGAGTTGTGGGGAGACATTTGAACATGTGGAGATTAATATTTATCTCTAGGTCCTTGGTTGGACACTTAATATTTATTTCTTATTGTATCATTTTTTCATGTGTATATATTTATTCTTTGGGTTGGTTCGATTTGTGATTTTTTTTGTCTTAAAACTTTCTAGATCCATAAGTAATCCATACAAACACACAATTTCTATCAAAAAATCATTGAGGTGGTCATGACACATAGCTTGGCAATCTTTACACATCCATTTTTCACTTGTTGATCCATAAAAAAGGAAGAATATGTTTTTGATTTGTTTATCCATGAAAAAGGAAGAGCTTTACATATCCAAATTTTCTCCATTTCTTCTTGAAAATGGAAGAATTTGATAGTAACAAGGAAGGGGGGAGAGGAGGAGAAGTAGGTCAGAGAAAGAGGAAGAGGAGGAGGAGAGTAGGGTGTCTATGGACGAGGGGAGAGGGAATTGGGCAACTGGATAAGGAGGGGAGAGGAAGGAGGGAGGAGGAGGAGCAAGAAGGAGCATGGTGGATGGAGGAGAAGGGGAGAGGAAGGAGAGAAGAGGAGGAGCAAGAAGGAGGAGGGGAGAGGAGGAGGGAGGGAGAGGGGGATGGGGAGGGGAAGGGAGAGGGAGGGGGAGGAGGAGGGAAGGAGGTGGAGAGAGAGGAGGAAGGGGGAGGAAGGGAGATTCAAAATTTGAAATTTTGAATTTCAAAAAGTGCCTCCCTCCCCTCTTTCATGGGGGTAGAGCTAGGCTCAACTATGGGATTAACCCATCTAGGTTGGGCTGGTTAGGCCTCTTTGGGACCCTCCAAGCCCCTTGCATTAGCCCACTAAGCATTCCCTTATGAGGCCCTTTTGAGACCCCAATTCTCCCCTAATGAAGAGAAAAAGAGGAAGAGGAAGAGGAAGGGAAGGGAAGGAGACGAGTAGAAGAAAAGTGAGAAAGGGGAAGGGAAGGGAAGGAGAGTAGAGAAAGAGAAGAGAGAAAGAGAAAGAGAAATGGAGAAAGATGAGAGAAAGAAAAGAGAGAAAGAGGAAGAAGGAGAGGAGAGCAAAAAAAGAGAGAAAGAGAAAGCAAAGGGAGACAGAAAAGAGAGAATAGAGAAAGAGGAAGAGGAAGGGAGGGGAAAAAGAGATAGGATAAGAGAGGGAATGAGGGGAAAGAGAGGGGAAGGGAGAGGGAAATGAGGGAAAGGGAGAGGGGAAACAAGGGGGAAAGAGAGGGGAAGAGAGGACACGAGAGACAAAGGAAAAGAGGAAGGGAGGGAGAAGAAGGGAAAAGAGAGCAAGAGAGAAAGAGTGAAAGAGCGAAAGACATGAAAAGAGAAAGAGGAATACAAAAAAGAGAGAAAGAGAGGAAATGAGAAAGAGGAAGAGGGAAAAGAGAGGATGAGAGAAAGAGAGAAAAGAGGAAGAAGGAAGAGAGAAAGAGAGGAAGAGAGGAAGAGAGAGGAATAGAGAAGAGGAAGAGAGAAAGAAAGAGGGGAAAGAAAGAAAGAGGGAAAAAGAGAGGAAGGGAAGGGAAGAGAAGGGAAAGGGAAAGGGGAAACGAGGGGGAAAAAGAGGGAAGAGAAGGGGAAAGAGAGGGGAAGAATGGCAAAGAGAGGAAGAGAGAAAGAAAGAGAAAAGAGGGAAAAAGAGAGGAAGGGAAGGGAAAGGGAGAGGGGAAGTGAGGGGAAAAGAGATGGAAGAGAAGGGGAAAGAGGGGAAGAGAGAGGGAAAGAGAGGATGAGAGAAAGAAGGGGAAGAGAGAAAGAGGGAAAAAGAGAGGAAGGGAAGGTCAAAGAAGGGAAAAGAGAGAAAGAGAGCAAGAGCACGAGAGAGAAAGAAGGGAAGAGAGAGAGAGAGAGAGAGAGAGAGAGAGAGAGGGGGGGGGAAGAGAAGGGAAAAGAGAGTAAGAGAGGAAGAGGAAGAGGAAGGGGGAGGGAAAAAGAGAGAGGAAGGGAGATAAAGGTTTCCTGTGCCCGTCACATTTGCTAGCGTATAAGGCACTAGCAAATGGCCATTGTAACTTAAAAATAAAAAAAGAAGAGAGGAAAATAGAAGCTCATTACTTGGAGCTCAAGAATGAGAGACAACCTCAAAGCACAAGATTGTGGTTTTGACTAGTCCCACTAAAAACAAAGCAAAAAAAACACCATTAAAAAAAAACCCACTGGGTGAAGTGAGAACTAGTGGGAGCTGCAAAGCAAGGGAAATGAGCAACAAAGCAAGGGAAAGCCCTACTACAAGTAAGAGACCAAAAGAGAAAGCAAACAACCAAAGCAAGAGGTATGGTTCTTTAGCACATCTTGTTATTCTCATTATGGTTCTTCTTAGAGGGAAAAGAGAGGGAAACTAGAAGAAAAAAGAGGAAGGCAAAACAATAACTTAGAAAACCTGAACATAGAAATGAAAGAAAGAGGAGAGAAACACATACCTTGAAGGAAAGGGAGGAAGAAGTTTGTTGCAAAACCTGGAAGTGGAAAGGGAGATTTGTAGAGGTGGGGAAGGATCTTTGTTTGCAGGGATTGCAAGGGGGATGGACAATGAAGGGCAAGCTATTTGAATGCAGGTTGAAATGATGAAAATAGAGTGAGGCATCACGAGAGAGAAAGTGTGATGCTTTTTGTAGCTTTCTTTCCTAGGGAGCCATCGGTATATACCGACGGTTTAAAAAGTAGTGTTGGTATATACCAATGGAAATCAACAAAAATAGGGTATGCAGTCGGTATATATTGATGGAACATGGAATTTTTCAAAATTTGATGGGTGCTTAGGTAATTTCTGAATTTTTTGGGTTTGAATTGGTTTTATGTTGTGGTTTTTGAGTTGTTCAGATGGAGAGGATAGTTGGAAGCTCATCAAACGAAGGACCATTGCCTAGGAGCGCAAAGTGGCTTAGGGGAAGATTGCATTGTCCTTTAACACATTGCAAGCGAGAAGTCTGACATCAGCACCGTATTATCATACGCCACGTACAAGCATATTGGGAGTCGTCAAAAGTACCGGTTGTTGGCGGTGCTAATAGATAATTGGTAAGTCAATGGTATTTGAGTTCATGATTAATATTGCATGCATATTGCACACACTAACCTTGTAATTGCACAAAACCATCATACAAGATGAGAAGCGTAGTGAGGGAGCAAGTGCACTTGCACACTTGGAGCCTAAGGATAGTCTCCCTGATGTGCTAGATGATGACGAGGGTATGATGGACATGATGGATACTATTTTTAGAGGCACGATATCACATGTACACGTGATGCTTCAATATGAGATTGTGGTATGGGAGTTGCAATCATCATGCTTGTATGATGGTTCTTGAATGTCAAAACTACAGGCTTGCCTCTCGATCTTCAATCTGCAAGCAAAGTATGGTTGGTCAGACACAAGTTTCTCGGCTTTAATGAGGTTAGCACATAATTTATTTCAATTGATGTCTGGATCTTAATTTTTTAAATAGTTATAAGTATCTCATTCTTAAAGTTTCTTGCATATGTCAATTGCAATAGGTTGCTTTAGAAGATGTTTCCTGCCCCAAATACCATACCTCCTTCAAGAGACAATGGTTGGGATGGATTATGACACCATCCACTGTTGTCCTAGTGATTGTATTCTCTTTTGTCATGAGCATAGGGATTTGATTAGTTGTCTAGAGTGTGGGGAAAAGCGTTATAAAGAGGACTTGTAGGGTGAGAAGATCCCATTAAAGGTCTTGAGAAACGTTCCCATCATTACCAGAATATAATCTATATTCACTTGCAAGTCCACAACAACGTTGATGACATGGCATGCTACACACCAGTCCATTGATGACACTTTGATGATTCCTCTAGATTGTGTTGCTTGGAAGCATATAGATAACACGCGGCCATACTTGCAAGGGAGCCACACAACTACATCTTGGTCTTACAATGGACAACATGAACATTAGGGAAAAAGGGAGCTCATTTTGGGGCCTTTTAGGGTTTGGGAAAAATGTCTCTCAACTAATGAGGAGAAGGCCAACGTAACATAGAAATTCCACAAAAAAGAGGCAAAAATGTGAAAAACATAGTACTTTATTTGCTACAAGCGTGTGGCATTAATGAGAAGATTTGTTTTGATTCTTTTACAGTTTGCATGTCCCTATCAAGATACGTGGACCCAAAATCGAAACAGAGCTCCATTTTGAAACCTTCCCATGTGGTGACGCAAAACAACCATATGCTTTCTCTTGTTTTCAGGTGCCATTCTCTCTTCAACAAGCATTCCTCTACTTTCGCTTCATAAGCCATTCCATTCTCTCTTTGACAAGCATCGTCCTTGCATTACTATTGTTGTGATGCTCTTAAACTTTCAAGACAATAAGCTCCTTTCACCTTTCATTCGCTTGTTCTCAGTTTCGTTCAAAATTTTTTTTAAACGTCGATTACTTTGGGAAAAATACTTCAGAGTGATAAAGTATAATGTATGACTATTTTGCTATGTGTTTCTTTGACTTAAACTAAGAAATCCAAGGAGGAAACAAGTGCAATAATCCCTCTAGAATGTGGCAATGATTACATAAAAAATCCATGGTATTAGAGTGAGGATTTCTGTGGGGGTTAAAGGTCACTGTGCCTTTACCCCGGTTATGTACAATACTCAAACACATATATAAATGAATGAAAAAGAAGATTAGGGTGGTTCTGCACCCACCAAACTTGTGTGGCTCTCTATCTCTCTCTCTCCTTCTTCCGTTCTTGCTTCCGTTGAGAGCACTCTCAACTGGTATCAGAGCCCGAGTGATCTAGCTAAGCGTGCATGAATGCTTGAAGCTCAGTAGCTCTGTGGGAGGAAGGAGAAGCTTTGTGGGAAGCTTTGTGGGTGACTTTACTTGCATCCGAGTGTGCAGAGACCTTGGAGGAAACTTTGGAAAAGTCACTTTGGCTTTGTGAAGTGGTTTTGAGAGCCTGTTAAGAGCTTTCAAAGAAAAAGTCGTTTTTTGAGCTTTTTCTTGTTCCGTTCGATGACAAAGACTCCGTATTGACTTGTAGAGGCAACTATTGCTTGCTTTTGGTGTCCACATTACTTCAGGAGCTTGGAAACACCTTCATTCTTGAATCTGGGATCATTTCATTGGATTTCTGACTCACTGTGTCAGTTCCTGCGTTTTTTGCCCAGGTGTTGGAACTCAAGTTTGGAGCAACCATTTGCAGATCTGTCAGTCCCGGTGGACTCAAGAGGTCCTAAAACTTCTATGTTGCTCATCATTCGCACTCCGGTGGAGTTTACAGATAGCTCTATTTCCAAAAACGTTTTTCAGTCCGTGTGTTGGACCCAGTGATTGAGACCACAGTTTCCAAAACCGTCTGTCTCATTGCGTTTCGGACGCCCAAAAACCCCTACCTATCAGTTCTTGCATGATTCGGTGGAGGATTTTCAGAGTTATAAATCTCTGTGTATTCGATTCCGTCTCTCTGTTATGCATTTTTTCATACTAAGGTTTTGAAACCTTAGATTTATGCCACATGGCAGTGAATAAGTGTTGACTCCCATTTCTCACTCATCGGTTGGGATTTTGGAGTTCCGGCAGAAGAGAGATATTTGCAGATTTTCTTGCTGATTCCGATTATGCAATGGCGCCCATGTTTTGAGGCATCTCAGGTTCTATTTTCAGTAGCGCTCATTACCGTGGGACTATGATTTCTTGAGCATACCTTATGCAGATCACTCTGGTTGTAGTTTGAGCAGTGTGCGCTCATTCGTGGTGTGCATTGGGTTGCAGTGGATGATTTATAGGCCATTTGGATGCATTGCGGTCCTTATTGGATGCGCTGATAGGCCCAAATTGCCTTGTGGGATGCTATTTTTATGGACGCTTTGCACATGGATGCTATTTTATGTTGAGGGACAGCTTTGACACATTGTTGGTGATGCACTGATAGTGCTATGCTCTCTTGGATGAGATATAATTGATGCATATGCCAGTGGATGGTGTTTATGCTTGAGTCATTTGGCACTCATATGGATGCATAGTATATGCACATGAGTCAGATGCATCTTTTGATGCTTTGAGCTTTGAGTTTTGGTGATATTTCACTCTATTGTGGCATACACATTTGGGTGCACTTGGTATTTGGTGTGATTCTCTCTTGCAGGCACTAGCATTTGGGATTTTGCTTTATTTGCATCATGGCATCCTCTTCCATGCCTGAAAAGGAGTTTTTCAGCATTAAAAAGTTTGATGGGACAAACTTTTCTTTGTGGAAAGAACAGATAAGGGATGTGCTTATTCAAAAGAAGCAGATTAAACCCTTGGTAGGGATTGAAGCTAAGCCTGCGGATATGTCTGAGGATGATTGGAATGAGTTGGATGCATTAGTAAAGTCTACTATTAGACTTCATCTTGCAGAGTCAGTTTATTTCACAGTAGTAAATGAGCAGACTACGGAAGATTTGTGGAAGAAACTGTGTGCCACTTATGAGAAGGAAACTGCCTCTAATAAAGTTTACCTCATGAAGAGGTTGTTTGAGCTGTAGATGAAGGAAGGGGTCTCCATTGCTTCTCACTTGAATGAATTCAATATTATTTTCAGCCAGCTTCCGGCTCAGAAAATGAATTTTGATGCAGAGACTAAGGCAATATTTCTCTCATGTTCATTGCCATCCTCATGGGATACCTTTCGTACAGCTGTCAATAACTCTGCACCTGGTGGAAAACTGAAATTTGATGATGTTGTGGGTAGCTTGTTGGCCGAGGAGATTAGACGGAAGTCTATGGATGGCAACAAGCAGGATGCAGCCTTAAATGTGCAAAGGGGCAGATCACAGTTCAGGGGGAAGTCCCAAGAAAGAGGGAAGTCTCGTAGCAAATCCAGGGCACGGAACATTGAGTGTTACCACTGTGGCAAGAAGGGCCATATGAAAAAGGATTGCTACAAGCTGAAAAGAGAGCAAAAGGATAAGAAAAAGAATGCAAATTGGGGTGCAAATCAAAAGGAAGAAAGTCCAAGGAAGGACAAAGAAAAAGTGAAGATCGAGGAGATCAATGCAGTCACACATGATAGTAACAATGATGTTCTCTTCATGTCTACTTTATCTACAGAGTTTCTTACCACTTCAGATGATGCATATTCCCAGGATTGGATTTTGGATTCTGGTGCTTCATTCCATGTTACTCCCCATAGGGAATAGTTCTCCACTTATGACAGTGGAAAGACAGGTTGTGTGCATCTTGGAAATGACTATGCATGTGACATAGTGGGAGCAGGTGACATAAAGTTTTCTTTTGCAAATGGGTCTGCATTTGTTTTGAAACATGTGAGACATGTGCCTAAGCTGACCAAGAGTCTTATTTCAGTGGGTCAGCTAGATGATGCTGGTTTTCACACCACTTTTGGCTTTCAAAGTTGGAAAATTCAGAAGGGCTCTATGCTTTTGGCCAGGGGTGCCAAGTGTGGGACTTTGTATCCCTTCATGTATCAGGGGTATTTGATCATGTTGTTGCAATAACCGAGCAGCCAAGCACTTCTTTGTGGCATTGCAGGTTGGGGCACATGAGCCAGAATGGAATGAAACTCTTATGCCGTTTGGGTTATGTACCGCATTTGAGTTTCTCTGATTTTGAATTTTGTGAGCATTGTCTCTATGGGAAGCAGACTAAATCAGCCCATAAAAGAAGGGGAAAGAAAGAGTTTGAAATGCTTGATTTGGTGCATTCAGACGTATGTGGTCCCATGCCTACACGGTCATTAGGCGGGGCTGAATACTATGTGACATTCATTGATGATGCAACTAGGAAAGTGTGGGCTTATGCTATAGCTCGGAAGAGTGATGTGTTCCAGGTATTTCAGAAATGGCTGGCCTTGGTTGAGAATCAGTCAGGTAGAATGCTTAAATGCCTACGGACTGACAATGGTGGAGAGTATCTCTCTCATGACTTTCAACATTTCTATGATACTCGTGGGATTAAGAGTATGTTACAAAAGTATTACAGCGTTTCAATATGGAGGGGGGGAAGGCAGTGAGTACTCCATTGCCTCCATATGTGAAACTGAGTCATACAGATAGTCCCAAATCAGATGAGGAGAGGGCCATGATGGCCAAGGTTCCTTATGCATCAGCGGTTGGGAGTCTTATGTATGCTATGATAGCTACTAGACCAGACATTGCATTTGCAGTGGGAGTTGTTAGCCGGTATATGGCTAATCCAGGAAAGAGGCATTGGGAGGCAGTTAAGTGCATCATGAGGTACATGAAGGGTACCAAGGAGATGTGCATCTGCTTTGGTAAAGGAGACATGCGTGTACTTGGGTACACAGATTCAGACTATGCAGGGCATGTGGATAGTAGGAGATCCACTTCTGGTTATGTGTTCACCTTTGCAGGTGGTGTAGTGTCATGGATGTCTCGTGCACAGAAGTGCGTGGCTTTGTCTACCACAGAGGCTGAGTATGTTTGTTGCAGCCACAGAGGGTTGCAAGGCGGTTATATGGCTTGATCGGCTAGTGGGAGATTTGGGGACTCATACAGGTGTACCGACATTGCATAGTGATTCCATGAGTGCTATTCAGCTAGCACGGAATCCGGTCTTTCATGCAAAGACCAAACACATTGAGGTCAGGTACCATTTCATCAGGGAGGTACTTGAGGACAAGCGCATAGAGCTTGTCAAGGTTCATACAGATGATAACCCTACAGATATGCTGACGAAGAGTCTACCTAGTCAGCGGTTTGAGTATTGTCGTGTATTGATGGGCATTGGATAGTATGCTCACTGGTTGTTCTCCCTTAAAGGCACATTTTCCTTTAAGTGGGAGGTTGTGGGGGTTAAAGGTCACTGTGCCTTTACTCTGGTTATGTACAATACTCAAACACATATATAAATGAATGAAAAAGAAGATTAGGGTGGTTCTGCACCCACCAAACTTGTGTGGCTCTCTATCTCTCTCTCTCCTTCTTCCGTTCTTGCTTCCATTGAGAGCACTCTCAATTTCATATGGCAACCAAAAACTATGGTCGTGCCACTAGGAAACGGTCTGTCGCTCTACTTGGCAAAGATGTGGATGTACAAAGTATCTATTTTCCACCCACAAAGACTGGCCTCATTGATCTCATGTCTAGAAGTTTCCAATACTGTGACCATGGATGGTAGCTAGAAAAGGATAGCAGTGGTGGCGAAAAGAGCCTGGGTGCCAATGCAACCCAACAGGCAAAGAAAGCAACAATCAACTCACTTTTTTGGCTTCTTTGAAGGGCAAAGTGAAAGATTTCAGAGTAAAAAAAGAAGGCACAAAATGCATTAGAGAGGTTCGGATACAACACATCTACATGCATCAAGAACTTGTATTGTGAGATTATCCTTCTTGTCTTCCACACCATAGACCCAATTGTAAGCATATTTGTATAATGAAATAGTTGAAACAAAAGAACTTTTGCTTTCTATGATAGATAGTATCTTTGTTTTAGTTCAAATATATACCCCTCATCATACAAAGAGTGGCAACCAATGAAGTGCATATTGGGATTCTTTGATGCTTTACATGGTGCTATTGGGGAGCTTTAGTACAAAGGTATACAATCAACGAAGCTAGCTGAATCGGGTATATTTTTTAATTCACTTTTATCAATTGATGGACAATTCTCACTCACACGGTTTATTAAAAAAGCAAGATCTCCCGGCATGGAGTATAGTGATTGGTTAGTCCGTGATGGAAGCATCATAGAATCATACAGAGCCAAACTATTTTCAGAAGTACAACATTCCCTGAAACCAAATATTGTTACCAGGATAGTTAAAATCAATGTTTTGCATGCCACTTATAGTTTTTGTAGAACTTTTTCAGGATTATCCAGTTAAAGTTTGTAAGTCAATGTTGAATTTCAAAGAAAAAGGATATGGTGAAATTCCAATTCCACAATTTTTGGATAATGGTTGGGATAGAATGGTGGCCAACAATGTGTATTGTGAGGTTGCTCATAACTCCATCAACATTAAGTACATGATTGCCTCGCAAAACTTTATTTTTTCTTTTTACTATAAATGCAATAGGATGATAGGAACAAAACTTGTGGCAATGAACCAAGACGATTGTTCTTCAAGTCCAATAATTGAAATAGATGTTATTGAGAATGACATCCTTCTAACATCCATCTCACTGGGACAATGCTGCACTCTCTCTTAGTTACGCAATGACATTATTATGGAGGCTGAGAACAATATCTGCAAAGAATTTTCATTCATTTTGAACATGAAGTAAGTTGGTTTCCACCCTATGTTCCTCCTAAATCTTTTGTCTTTACATTTGCATGATACATTCATCTATCACTTCTAAAGTTATGATATTGCTAAAAAAATATTTTTGTAGATATTGCAAAGGAGTGAAAGCAAAATTCAATGCAAGGACATTGTAAATAGAATAATTGAGATAATTTAAAGCTATTGACTTCGGGTATTACTTGCAATCCAAAAAAGAAAAAGTTAAGATGTGATGTATTAATACAAAATGAGAACAAGTATCATGTGTTTTACTACTATTGCTCAGAATCTTTCTCTTGACTTTTGTGCAGTGGAGACTCCTTCTGAGAAGATTGTCTTTAGCTTCTTCCACATGCTAGTCAGGCGGCTGGCTGCTGATATACATCCTCTTGATGATTTGACTCCTCCGTGGGCTTGAGATCGGCGTGTTGCAATCGTACTTCCTCCTCGTGCATCGACTCAAGCTCGTGTTACTTTGATGTCTCTGCCTCCTCATGCATGGGCTCGAGCTCATGCTACTTTGATGTCCCTGCCTCCTCATGCATGGGCTTGGGCTTTTTTGGTAGCTCTGCTTGGAGAGGATCAATTGCGGCTTCTCCTTCCCCATCCTTTGAGAATTGTTCCAGCAGGTCATCAACACCAACACCCTCTAGAATATCTTCTAGATTGCTAGCGATAGGGACATTTTTGTTGGCCTCCTCAACCTCTTTTCAACCCAAATATCTTCAAGGCCTTTTGAGGCCTCTACTGTGTGGAATATCTAGTCTAGTGCTAGAGAAGGGGAAGAGACCTCTAACAGCTTTAAAATTGTCTTTGCTCTGAAGCTATTTACATATTCAGAGCCAAAACTATCCTCTTTTATCTGCAATAATAAACAAAGTATTTTTTCAATCTTTTTTGTACCAATGCATTGAATTTAGAACTTCTTAAATAGTATGCAATAAAGGTGCTTACAAATTCAGGCTATGTCTTTGAAAAGTATGTGTCCATCATATATTTTGCATTTATTAGAGTCCTCCATCCACAAGAGAAAGGATCCTCCTGTTGTGGTGTTTGTTTTATCAAAATAGAATGCTAAGATGTATATTGGACTACGATGAGTGCTAAAATAAGAGAGAGATACAGATAAGTTTCTATGATTACTGTACCTACTGCAATGACATTGGTTGAGATGAATTTAACATCTTTAAATTTGGATTACGGAGGTCTAGTGTATCTATTAGTCTTTTGAGACAACTACAATCAGAATGAAGATTGAGGGAATGCATAGTGTTAAATTAAATTGGGCAACAAAATATAATATTCATACTTCTACATGTGAAAGCGATATGGTTGACTTTTCCAAGAGATAACATAGAAAACATGTTTTGCAGCAAAAGTATGTGGAAGACTGACTTAACATTCAAAATCTTGGTGGGTGACTTTTAAAGAGTTAAAGGTATAGCATAACTTTTGTTGTATGTCCATATGCACCAAACTCCAGTGATTGCTGCACAAAAAACAACAAACATGAGGGGATTAGACCAAGAGGGTGTCAATACAATTTGAACATATCAAGATTTTGTCAATAGAGGGTATTAGTGGAAAAGGTCATGGAACGTACTTTGAACAATATGGGAGGAGAAGCACATCAACCACATCGAGATTTCAAAAATGGAACCACTTGGAAATGCTTTTTGTTGATGTCTTGTTATCCTTCAACTTGAATGAAATAGCTGGATCGACTATATATATAGTGTGCTGAAGGTTCTGGTGGATTAACTCTTCAAAATACTACAAAAAACCACTTCACTTAGCCTATGAAAAAGTGCCTGCTACAAAGACATAAACACAATTGGCCTTGAAAGATACACTTACTATAGAGCTGCAAGAATGATTGTGCAAGTGACATGGTTTTCTTTCTGTGCTAAAGCACTTATGCAATCCTATGCCAAATCCCAGCTCATATCATCATTCACAATCTTTATAGATATTCTGATCCTTGGTCCAAGTTGCAATAGCTTCTATTGAATTTGCAACTGCCTCAGTAATGTATGGGATTCCAAGACATACACTATTTCTTTAACTTGCTCCCTGAGGGACTCTTCATATGCAAGCTTGTGCCTCTGGTCTCATGTTGGTAAGTGACCTCTATTATCTTTATTGCATCTGCTTTAGGTTTCTTGACTGGAGGTATCAACAGGATATCTCTCATTTTAAGACCATCCCAATCCTCTACATTAACGATCTTGTCATATCTATACGTGACCCTTACAAGTATTTGGATATCTTTTTTCATTATAGTCACCTTGTGTGCATGTGTTGCTACCAGCATTGTGTCTTCGAAAAACTTTATGAGCCACTCTTTAGCAACTTCTTGAAGAGCAAGAAGTGCAATCCTTCGCCATCTAAAGTCCACATTCCAATTGATGCATATTGCCCTCACAAGCCTCTGGAATGGTGCCATGGGTACTGCATACCCAATGGATTTCTGGGACTTCTTGATCTCCATCAAGATAGGTCTACCTTGGCTAACTCTTTTCTTCGTGTTCCTTCCTAGCATATGCATAGACTTCCCCTTCTTTGAGGATTTTGAGGTTGATGGAGCTGTGTCATCCCCCACAATCTCAGGTCCCTTACCTTTCTTCTTGGTTGTTGCTTTTGTTCTTGCCATACTCTTTGTTGTCTTCTCCTAAATATAAATCCAAACATAACTAAGAAATAAGCCACCCAAACATTTGCTTGAAAAAGCAATTTGGAGCAAAGATTTAAGGAAACTAATGAAATCGCATTTTAGAGCAAATCTATCGGTAGCATACTCTAGCGGCATACTTCAGCAACATACTCCAGCAACATACTCCTAATTTTGATGTAACATACTCTATAATGCAGACGTTTTCTTCTGCTAAGATAAATCCAAACATAACAAAGAAATAATCTAGGCAAACATTTGCTGGAAAACATGATTTGGAGCAAAGATATGAAGAAACTGATGAAATTGCGTTTTAGAAAAAATTTCTATGTAGCATACTCTAACAAATAACTTTGATGTAGCATCCTCCTAAATTTAATGTAGCATACTCTAGAATGCAGATGAGATGTACTTGACAGAAATAAGTCATATAGTGTCTTTGAGAAAAAGCTAGAGAAAGGCCATTTCATCTTAACAACAGGCAGGACACAATGACCCCTTATTGTTATGAAGGTAATATGAGATTGATGGGTGACAGATTGCTTACCTTGGCTTGTGTCTCCTGATGATATATAGGTCCAGGTGATGGTTCAGGATGGGGAGCTAGAGCTGCAGTGGGTATGTGTGATGGAGCTAGTGAGGTTGGATAGCACAAGATAGTAAGGAGGCAACTGAAACTAGAGATAGAGATGAAAAGCGAAAGTTAACTCTACTTAGTGGTGGCTTGGTCTTGAAATATGTGCAAGCAATGATTAGCACTTAAATGGACGTGTACCTAGAAGACCATTTTTCGCACGTACTTGATGCCAAATAACTGTGTCAATATGCTCTTCATTGAATTTAGATGTGAAGAGATGGATTCTCCTCTATCCAATTTTAAATCACAAAACTTGATGAGCAAGCTAAACTTAGAGCTGGCTGACAGGACTGATGTGACTTGCATAGATAATTGTGCCATCTCCTCTTATCTTCACTTCTCTCCATTCCTCAAACAGTTTTGATATTCTTTCCTTTTCTCCAACACCACATCCTTATCTGCATCTGGACAACATCATCACTGCCATCATCCCCGCCTTTCTGCACCTGTGCAAGAGCCATAGAAAAGTCCCCAAGGCTAGCCATGGCAAGAAAAATCTAGGTATTCATATATCCCACTTTGGAATCTGCTATATTTATGGGCAGGAGTGTTTTCTTGATCTGTGTTTGTCTAAACCTCACTTTTCCTTAGATCCTCATCCTTGTTCCATAGAGGATAGGATTGTTTTCCAAAAAATACGAATTGAGACTCTCTTAGCTAAAAAAGGCCCCATAACGCGTTTATGATTAAAACATGCTATGTTTGCCATGATTTGCTTGAAAATGCGATTTGGAGCAATATACTTGAATTGTTGTGCAATTATATCTAAAATGCATAGAGAAAGACCATTTTACCAAAAAGACTAACCTTATTAGTATGTAGATAATATGAGCTTGATGGGTGTTAGCTTGATGGGTTGAAGCACAAGGATTTTCTTGGAGAGGTGTATGAGTCTTGCAACAAGTTGATAGTTGAAAGATCTCAAGTTGTCAATAATAAAACCTTTGTACATATCGAGGACATTGCTGGAAATGACATGATCAGGTATCAAATGTACAAGCTATTTGATACTTTTGAAGACTGCATCAAGGGAATCTACACCGTACACAAGGGCAATTGTAGGATACTTGAAGTCACTTGCATTTTCCATGTACATACACTATGCTGATGGGCCAGTTGAGGACACAACGGATAGTGATGAGGAAGAGGAAATAAAAGAAAATTTGGATATACCATATGTGAAAGAGAAGATCGACCAAAAGAGGAGGAGCTTGCAATTGTAGCATTGGATCTAGTGGCTCTAAAAAATGAGACACTAAGAGATGCTGTCCTAGTGGATGACATTGAGGTTAAAAGCTCCGACATCACTGTGCCCATTCTTACCTCTTTCAACGTTGAGGGAAAAGAGCATATCCTATTGTATGACATACAGTGCCTCTTTAATTTGAGAGAGGATTATGCAATTGCCCTTAATGCTCAGTCTTGCAGGGTCGACAAGGAAGTAAAGATTGATGACAATCCTTTGTTAGAGATGGAGGACAAGTTCAATCCTTCAAAAGAATTGTCCATCTGTTTTGAGCAAGCCAAAATGTCTGAAGATGTGGATGAGACAATCTTCCAGGAAACACAAGCACAAATGAACCTCATAGCAAGCTTGGATATCAGTCAGAGCTCTGAGGGGAAGGAGGAGATGCGTATCTCCTTGTTTAACGATGATGTGCTCGAGAAAGATGAGAATATTGAGGTAAAGCACCTATCTTTCTTGAATTTGGAGTTTAGATATGCAATGTAATGGTTTGTTTCTAATCTGAGTGTGTTTTGCATATGGCAATTGTTCATTGAAGATGACACATTCCTCCTGAGGGCAGTTGGAAGTAGAAGCCTTTTGCATTATATTAAAGACATGTCTACTGGCTGCAAAGATATTGTTTTTTCACAAATTGCTTAGTAGCAATGGAGCTAATATTACTTATTTTTTCAAGTGTGTCGAAAGTTTTGGGTGGTCATCCTATATCCTGGCAAATAGATAAGATCATTCTGATAGAGAAGCAGTATGATTTAATTATTTTTGGGTGTTATGCTAGAAAGCAAGGCTCAAGAGCTGGTTACTTTTTGACATATACTGCTTGGGCACTATCTTGTGTTGTAAAGAATCCCCTTGCCTTGGAGGGTTATGGAAAGCATAAGCTCATATGGAATTGAGAGCCTTCTTTAATGGCCCTTCCCGACAAAACAGACGAAGAGCAAACTGTGATAACAACAACTCTTGCACAAGATGAGAAGAGTTCGGTTGCTCCTCAGCTCAAGGAAAAAAGGTCTCCAATCAAAGTCACAAGAAGGAGTCCAAGCAAAGTTGGTAAACCATTGGAAACATAGCCTATATGGCATTGTATTTTACAAGATGGAAGTAGAGTTGAATTGTGAGAACACTGTCACTTTAGAATGTCTTAATTATGTTTATGTATATTGGTGACAAAAAGTCTCTACATTTTGAAATAGAAATATATGTATTACATTTCAAATATTTCAATGATTGCATACAATGACACAATAAGTGCTATCTTCTTATGAATGAAAGATCCAAGTAGCAAATTTTTTCTTGTTACATTAAATGATTTAGCACTTAGCTTCTATCTACCCATTTGTGGTTTACAAATATCTTTGAGTGCCTCCACTGAGCATGTCTTTGTGCTGCACTTGAGTTCTCCAAAGTCTGCCTCCTTTTTTCCTTTTGAGCCAATCTGAAAGCTAGCTTAACCTGTGATGTATTGACTTTCTTCTTGGCTTGAAGCCTTCGTAGTATTCCTCGATAGAACCACTGAAAGACTTCTTTTAAACTATTGGCTTTCTATTTTCCTCCAAAATGTTGTGTATGTCTAAAGAATGCATTCCATGCCATGTAGTGTGATTTCTCCAATCCCTGTGTGGACCCAATTGCAAGGCATCCATATTTTCTTTACAAAGAAAGGAAGGTGATTGTAGATTATATGATGTTTTGATACATAGGCAAGTGGGCATTAGAAATACATAAAAATAATATTGTTTGCTTTAAAAAAATACATGCACAAAAACAAGATATTGTTCTTACCATGTAGTGAGTGATGTTACATGTTGTCCAAGCCTCTTTCATTGCCTTTCCAAAACTCTTTATCGCTTCTTCAAATTCTTGTTGATCATTCTTGCTCCAGGTAGCTTGGTCACAAAAAGAAAAAAGCTTATCTAAGCATTTCTACACTTCTTCCTTGACATCTCTTGCCAATCTATCTGCTTGATGATCTTTGACAGCATTGTGTACTTTTCTCCACAAGTTAACTTTATCCTCGATACGTATGTTGTTTTACTGCCATTTATTTTTGTTTTCTCTAGATGAGACAAAAATCTTCTAGCCTTTACTCCGCCAATAGATGACTTGATAAGGACATCTTTTCCATTTGTAGATTTTTTAAGATCCTTTGTAATATGTACATCTCCTCCATGGTGACCAATTTATGATAGCACTGATTCTAATGATTGTAGTGTCTCTTTTCTTTTGCTCTTGGGGTGAAGTTTCCATGCAAATCAAATATATAGGAAAACTAGTTTCTCAATGATCCTACATAATGGATGCAGTGTACAACTGTGAACATTGCATAATCAGCTCTACTTTCTGATACAAAGTCTTCAAGAACTTCACGTTTTACCTTCTTAAACTTTTTTTCCTCGATCACGTTCTTTGCAACAACAGTGGAGACTAAACCCTTCATTTCTTTGACGGGAATTAAATTGGGATCAACGTTTTCTTTTTTAGGTCTCAAAATTTCTCTGCAACAAGTACACTTTGCAATATCACAAATTTGCTTGCAAGAAAGACACACATACAAATACAATGGCCAAACAAGATGTGCTCTTACCTTGCTTTCTATACTTTGTGCTTACATCCTCCAATGCCAGCTTTTAACTCCGCAATGTTTCGAATTCTCTTGCTTCATTGTCTGTCTCCAAGAACCGTTCTCTTCATAGCTCATTCTTTGTCTTTGAATTCTCTTTGATTTCCCTCTGCATTTGCACTTTCAAGTATGAATTTATCGACATTTATTGCACCTTTGCCATTCTCTTGTACATTTCTGCAGTTCAATGTTGAGTCAAAATGAATCCTTATGATCCATTGTTCCCATCACCCACAAACCTCAATAGCATTGTCAGATTAGAAAATGGAAGGCTCAAATTTCTCAATGGGCATTTGGCTAAATTTGTCCATCGAACCATAAGTCGATATGCTGGGAGCCTGCTCTTCTCATGTTTTCCTTTTGCATCGCATTTACAAGTAGAACCTTTCTTGTTTTCTGTAGTGGTGCATATTGTTCTTCCAAATCAATGTGCAAATGGTGTAGTCACTTCTTTTGAGGTTTTCTTCAGTAGTATGGTTGCATGCAACCATCTCGTGAGGTTTGGTTCTTCCTCTTGTGTGCTTTTTATAAAACTCATCAATAATCTTTCGCAGTAACCATTCAAATATTTGAAAAAACATATTAGTGATGGGTTCTTTATGAAAGACGGCCGAAACACTGTCGAAAGAGATGCAAAATCTATATGGAGAGTTTAATACAGCATCTTCTCACTTATTTAAAAGGACTTCTTTACTCCTCCTTGGACTGACACACTTGTAGTCCTGAACTAACATATATCCCTATTTTATTACTTTCTCCACATTTTAGAGAAAATATAAAAGACAAAATAGTGAATTTCTTACAGGGCCCCAAAATGAGCTCCCTTTTTTCCTAATGCCTTTTGGGTTATGCTCGATGGATGATGTCTTGGTCAACATGGCCCATAGTCTTGGTGAATTACAATATCCCACCATGGCTAACAATAAAGAAGAGACATGCCCTACTTGTGCCAGGTAAGTATAAGGCTAAGAATATGGATGTGTACATGGCAACTTTGATAGAGGAGCTCTAGACCTTATGGAGAGGTATACATGTTTGATATTTCTAGACTTTTGAGACATACCGATGACATTTTCATAACGGGAATTTTGATGTGGACCATGCATGAATTTCCAAGATATGGGGAGCAATCAGGTATGTACTTGCACATTTGGGCATGCCTAATGATACTTTTATGCCTAGTGATGTGAACTATGCATGCGTTATTATTACCTTTTTATGCATGCATGTATAACTTGCTATAAGTGGGTACTATGCTTGTCTTATTTGTGGTGGCGGTGGTTAGAAAGACCTTGCACAACACTCCAAACATATGAGGAAAATTGTTTGTGAACATCATGCTTGATACCTTCCGCTTAACCATCCTACGCATGGTCAGCCTAATCCACCACCACCCTATTTGAAGGCAATTACCTCTTGGAGGGAGAATAGAGAGGAGCCTCCTGGAGGTATGAAGAGACTATCGATATTTCACCAGCTTCCATATTGGGGCCAGTTGTAAATCAATCATCTCTTGGATCCCATGCATATCTTCAAGAATGTGGGGGCTTCTATTTGGGCACACTTGGTTGGTGACAAAGACACAAGAGGAGCGAGAGAAGGATCGCAAGCCATGGCACCGAGTGTGTGGTCCAAAGTGGTTCTCCCAACCAAAAGCACCATGTATCCTTTCCAAGGGGGAGGAGGCAATGGTCAAGGTAGACATTGACTCTTTTTGACACCAACTGGACACATGCGTTTCTTGAAAGGAGAGATTATAAAGGACAATAAGCTTAATGGCCTAAAGTCCCATTATTGGCACAAGTTCTTATAGGTATTCTAAATGCTTGAATGCTTACTAGAGCTATGATTTTCCTCATGCTTAGTATAACTATGATTGTGATGCATTGTTATAATTCCTTTGTTGCTTGAATAGTTTATCCTCCTAATTATAGTGAAAGGATACTTATCAAAAGATGTTAGAAAAGCCATCTACAAGATCAGTGGCATTGTGAGGTATGCTTATTATCTCTGTATTGAGCATAAAGAAGGCTAGGGTGGACTCCATCAAAGCTGTGTGCTTTCTTGAGAAGAAATTTCCCTCAAGCATTATGATGACTCAGGTGCACTTGCTTGTAACATAATTGATGATGTCACCATTACAGGAACCGTTCAGTGTCATTGGATGTTTTTCCTTGAATGGTTTATGAAAACTTTGAAGGGATTTATAAGGAAAAGGGCAAGACCCAAAGCAAGCATGGAAAAAGGTTGGCTTGTGCAAAAGTCAATAGTATATATCATGGAGTTTCTTGCAGCCATGGATCCCCATATGACACACATTTGGCATAACTATGCTAATGATCATATTATTGCCGAGGTCCCCCAAGGAAAAGGGATTGAAAGAAAGATGAGTGAAGAAGAAAGGGAGAAATTCAACAATTTTTGTATCCTTAATAGCAAGGAGATGCAAAAGTGGAATAAGAGATATGATTAGCCCAAAGCAGAAAGAGTAAATGCAAGGATGAGATTTAGAGTTTTACATAGCTGAATGCAATCATATCCATGGGATCTTGCTCTTCTCCCAAAAGACATGTCACATGATTGGCTACAAAAGGCTGCTCGTAAGCCAAAGATAATCGAGAGATAGTAAATGAGCGAGAGCGAGAGTTTGTGCAAGAATTTACGGTACATGTAAATTTCTTACCTTTTGACTGACTATAATTTATTCATGTTTACAATCACTATAAAATGCATCCTCATCGTTTCAACGATGTTCTTTTGTAATACAAAAAGTACACTGCATTATGGTCACATGGGTGGCATTTTCATGTGGAATGCATCGATTCAAAGGGAGCCACATATGATTGTGGAGTCATGGCCAACGTCATACAAGATAGCTGAGCAAGTGCTTTTGATACCAATCTTCTCTCCTCAAAATTAGATTATTGTGGGACCATCTATGAAATCTATGAAGTTAAGTTTAGACAATTTAGTATTTTCATTCTTGATGTAAAATGGTTTAGAAGTATCTAGATGGTACCAATGCTACAGTCATGAAAGACAGAAGTGATTTCTTTGCCATAGACTCCACCAAACTCTGGACCGATGAAAGTGATACTTTTGTTCTTCCCCATCATTGTGAGCAAGTACATAGTAACAAATTAACTAAGATAATGCCTTGGTTTTTAAAGAATTGGTACATGTTCGTATATAATTAAGCATAAATTGATACAATTGATGGCATTTAATTTGCATCTTTCATAGGTGGTCTTCCATCCGGATCATTTTGATCCAAGATGGTGGTATGTTGTCCAAGTATCTCTTTGAAATAAACATACTTTTGAAGATAGGGATGTGGATACGAAGATGCCACCAATGGATCCAGTTGATCTTGATGCATCTAGGAAAGAATCTGAAGATCATGTTATGGGCTAAGAAGGAAGTGCATATAACGACATCGTAATGGAGGAAGGTAGAGATCATGACATTGGGGAAGAAGATGGGGATCATGTATCACCCAATATTATCGAAGAAGTTGAATTAGAGGATCAAGTATTAGGTATACGTACAATAGATAATGATGATATAGGTGATCTATTGGGGAGTGGTGGGAGAGAAGAGATGCATCATGATAAGAGTTGAGAACACAAGAGAAGACTAAAATGTGTGTCCCATTTATTGTAGAGTGCGTGGGAGGTCAGCCTAAATCAAAGTCACCTCTCCTACATCAAAGGAGATTACTCCTATATCATAGTCACCTCCTTAAGACAGGGCCTTGCATTACATCATTGGCTATGTCATGGTCCATAGCATTAAGTGTGCTTTACTACACATACACACACACACACACACATAAACACCAATAAGTAGCAAGGATAAGAAAAGAAGAATAAAACAACATAGATTATGCTTTTACTTTGTTTCATAAGAATTGGGACAAAAGAAAAAGAAATGGAATTCATTGATGTGTGGATATGCTTGATTTGTAGGATGTAGAAATCCTTGTATATGGATTTGAGTTAAAAATATATGGTCACTTGCACAAAAAACAATTGGTATTTTAAAGCAAAGGCTCGAACGACTCTCTTATTTGAATGAAGCAGTTTCTTCTCCTTTGTAATTTGTTGTGTTTTTCAAATTAAAGAAGAGAACACTTTTTTCAATTGATAATACTAGATATTTTTGGGTTCTGGCATAAAATGTAAGTAATATTTTATGCATTCTTTTTTCATAAAAGTACTAGTTTTTAAAAATATTCGACATGGTGTATATTTTGTCCCTCTAATTTTGAAAAAATGCACATTTTTGGGGTTTTTTTTCCCAAAATGGAGTTGACTTGTTTGCATGATTTTGTTGTCTTTTTTTATGACTCAACGTTGCTCCCTATTTTGGCCCAAAAGATGAGAATTTCAACATCCTAAATTCTCATCTTTTGGGCCAAAAGAGGGAGCGCATTAATGTGCTCCCTCTTCTGGCCCAAAAGATGAGACTTTTGACATCCTGTATCTTTTGACTTACAAATCCAAATGTGGTCATGTTACATATCAAAACGAATGGCAAGGCATGATTTATATTATTATCATGACCTTCTGCACCAATAAGTAAAATTTCATGCATCAAAATATGAATTTAATAAACATTTAGCCGATTTGTTGCATCGGATCTAGAGGAAAGTTTGCCTAATCTGTACCATGTCAATATGTTGTCTATTTTGGCTTCTATTATTGATTTCTATAAGCAAAGATTAATTTGTTTTGAAATTTAATTCATTTTAAGGAAGGGATTTACTTACTCTTTATATTTTGTTGGATTAGTGGGATGTAAGAGGTATTCATTAGGGAGGGATTTTTTGCAAACTAAAAAACATGGGTTTTATTCAAAGAGTGAATGGAGTTTCAAAAACCAAACATTTGCACATGCATGTAATATGGACTATTCCATTCAAGGAGTCATAGGAAACTTTTGACTTGTGTATAAGATTTCATTGGTGATCTCACTTATGTTGGTGGAGAGAGAGAACTTGATCATGGAGGATTACCAAAATTTGAATGAGGAAAAGTGAGCGAAGATAGGGTGTGTCTTTACTAATGATGCCTTGGCAATGACATAGGTCCAACTCTCTCATGGACTTTTGAAGAACTTAGACAATTTTTCTACTAAATAGGGGATTGGTCAATCTATATTATTTTTTTGTTTTGATTGTTTTTTTAGGCTCGCTCTCTTTTTCTTGCTCGCTTTTTTTTATTTGCTATAATCAAAGTGCAATAAGCTGGATGCAACCTCAAAATTTCTAGCACCTGCTTAACATGTCTGATGTGTTCCTGCTTATTCTTACTGTAAAAGAGGATGTCATCAAAAAATACCATCACACATTTGTAAAGAAGAGGCTGCAAAATCTTGTTCATGAGGGCTTGGAAAGTAGCCGATGCATTGGTCAATCCAAAAGGCATCATGTTGAACTAATAGAAACCTTTCTTTGTGTGAAAGGTTGTCTTATGCTCATCTCCTTGTTTTGTTCTGATATGATGGTAGCCTGACCTCAAATCAATCTTAGCGAAAAATTGAGCATTCTTGAGTTCATCCAACATGTCATCTATCTTAGGGATCATAAACCTCTTCTTGATAGTGGCCTTATTCAAGTGTCTATAATCAATGCACATGCGGTATGAACAGTCTTTCTTCTTTATCAGCAGTATTGGGGATGCAAAAGGAAAAGTGCTTTTTTTTTCCCAGAGAAAAGAAACTTCTATTAATGCTTGAAAAAACCTCGTGCTTCTAGCCTCCATAAAGGTGCCGGAGACAGCGAATACAATGAAACGGTTGTTAGGACAGAAAAAATAGCCTGTTCTTAGGGCATCGGCTCTGTGCCTAGGTTGCCTCATGGATGGGGGCTAACAGACATGAAGATGGTCTATACATCTAGTGGATATCACCCGCAGAGAAAGTGTACAAAATCCTCATCGGCCAAGCCTCGCAAAAGCAATCCTGTCTTTTGCAGTCCCTCTTGGACCTAGAGTGCCACACTCCCAAGTAGCGTGCAACATGATGATGATATCCTACCAGATGGCCACTAAGGTGGTCGCCGGAGTCATCATCTGTCCCCCCATCGCCTGACTACAATGAGCAACCAAATGTCCAGGTCGGAGAGATCTCCTAACCATGGATCCTATAAGCTGGCCCCACTGGGTCGATGGAAAAAGCATGCCCACCCTCTGTGAGCCATGCTACCATCCCCCAAGTCCCTCTACATCCGCTATGTATTGGTCACTATTTGAAAAGACACAAGCCAGATCCTCTGAGCAGCTACGTAGCCCCATAGGCAATGGGAGATTGTCTCTAACACACCCTCTGCACAAGAAAGGCATCTGCCATCGACTCCCATCTGTTCTAGCCAGGGGCTTGTGGCCAATCCTCCATGAGCCATCAACCAAGAAAAGTAGGAGATCTTCCATGGTCTCAGGTTGGACGAGGCCAGAATTGTGAGATGACCTCCTTGGCAGCATCTGCTCTACCCAGTGTCACTCCCTTAATGGGGTCCAAGCTGTGGCCTCTAACTGGATCTGATGATGACTGATGCGAGTCGTGAAGAGAAGAAGGCACCTCCTCCACTCTGTCTAACTCTCCTACCTGCGTCGGCTAGAACCACTCCCCTAAGTCCCACAGCAAGTCATGAAGAGGCCAGCCCTCCTAGACCCAAACGCACCATAGTTCTCCTTCCAAGCCTGAAAAAACTGTATTTGGGTCAATGTGCCATGCTTTGCCTAGTCAGCCTACTCCTCGGATCTACTACCACTCCACCACCCACAAGTTAGCCACATTCTAGCCATCACTCTTTTGTGTCACTATCCCCTGAATTTTACATGCATCCTTTAGTATATTGGTAGCTATTATACTCCATGATTCCATCCTTTGGTATATTGGTAGCTATTATACTCCACGATTCCATCCATTTCATTCCTTCTCTGTACACTTCGGTGATTTTTGTGCCTTCCATCGTATCCTCTTGTCGTCCATCTCCAAGGTGTTCTCTCTCTCTCTCTCTCTCTCTCTCTCTCCATCCCCCCCCATCACTGCTCATCCGCTCGTTACTGCTCATCTGTCCGTTTGCTCAGCTGCATCGCCCGTCTCACTGCTCATCTGCCCGTCGCTCAGCTCCATTGCGCCCGCCTCTGCTCATCTGCCCATTGCTCAGCTCCACGCTTGGGTTGCCCTATTGCTCAGCTTCAATTGCTTGCCCGTCGCTTAGCTCCATCGCTCGTCACTTAGCTCCATCGCTCGTCACTTCGGTGGCCTCGTCACTCGTTACTCTAGCCCTCATGCCTCAGGCTCATTGCTCAAGCGTCGCTCGTAGCTAGTCAATCAGCCTTGTCGTTCATCACCGTCGACCAACAGCTAGCACATGTTTTATGGGTTGGTTCCCCCTCACATGATGCTCTCGGCAGACCTCTCAATGTCACCTATTCCTGGGGGCTATTCTCCGCCTGTGCCTATTTTGCCGCCCTTTCTTCCCTACAGAACCTTTGCACACAAAATAATTATTAGTTCCTAGCTTAATTAACCGGGCTAGTTTGTTTTGGCTAGGTTAGATTAGATGGTTGGTTAGGTCTCGTTAACATTGGGTCAAGTTAATAAGTTGGGGTTAGATTAGGTCAACCTAACTAGGGTTAGGCTAAGTCATGATTAGGTTAGGCTAGACTAACTACCTGACCTAACTGTCCTAGCTTGTATACCAGCCCAAGGCCACTAGCCAAGGACAGATGCAAAATGTCGCATTGTCACCCAAGAGAGGTTAAGTAAGCCCTACTAGTTTTTCATTGATTTCTCCTCATCCACTTTAGCATTGGTGCTCAAAATTCATCAGCATCTTTCTCAAAGAATCAACCAATAGCAACTAGGAGGGCTGGGTGAAATTTGTTTCCAAAGGAGAGAATTTGATGTGAGGTTGCCGAGAAGAATACGTGTCGGCACGGGTAGCAGAGAGGATATTTCTCTAATTCCTATGAGCCAGAGGTGCACCCTATTAAGGGTAAATTACAGCTAAAAGGGCTCAAGAAATGGTGTAAGTGTTAATGGGAATGGGGCTAGAGGGGGGATTGAATGCCAGCTCATATCGTTCTGTCTGCTGCATCGTAATAAAAGAAATCAAAATCCAAAGGAACTGTGTTCTTCTTTCAATTTCGATCTGTCTTGCCTCTCCATCCATCAATCGCAATTCAATTCATAGCTCAAATCGATCCGAGCTCTTCCATGGCTACTCGCAAACGAACTTTATTGAAGGTTATCATCCTTGGCGACAGCGGGTTTGTGCTCCCCCCCTTTCCCTCCTCCTTCTCATCTCATTTTTCTTTCTCCTTCTCTTCGATCCTTCATTCTTTGACTCGTTTGCCTCGCAGAGTTGGGAAAACTTCTTTGATGAATCAGTATCCTCGCTCCCCTGCGATGCATTCTGTGCTCGCCTTGCTTCTCTCATTGCTTAGCACCCGATTCTGTTTCCTTGATCTTATTACGTTAGATACGTGAATAAGAAATTCAGCAACCAATACAAGGCAACCATCGGAGCGGATTTCCTGACTAAAGAAGTTCAAGTGGAAGACAGACTCGTAACTATGCAGGTACAATTTTTCCTGGCAGATTTTGACTTTTGAAAACCTACACCGTACATGCTGACGCTTTCAGGCTCGCAGATTTGGGATACAGCTGGGCAGGAGCGGTTTCAGAGCCTTGGCGTTGCTTTCTACCGGGGCGCAGATTGTTGTGTTCTGGTCTATGATGTCAATGTCATGAAGTCTTTTGACAATTTGGACAATTGGAGGGATGAATTTCTTATTCAGGTAATCAATATTGAGATTGTAGCGGTGTGTCTCGGTAGTGAATGCTTTCCGGATTTTCTTGAAATGTTAACTTCGCAGGCAAATCCATCGGATCCAGAGAACTTTCCTTTCATATTACTTGGAAACAAAGTGGACATTGACGGTGGAAACAGCCGGGTGGTAGGCATACTTACGCTCTTCTTCTCTTTTGTTGTCAATTGTGGTTTAATACAAGTCAGATTTTACAACATGTCATATGTTTGAATGCTTCCTTGTTTTCAGGTGTCAGAAAAGAAGGCCAAAGCCTGGTGTGCAAGTAAAGGCAACATCCCTTATTTTGAAACCTCAGCTAAAGAAGACCTTAATGTAGATTCGGCATTTCAGTGTATCGCCAAGAATGCTTTAAAAAATGAGACAGACGAAGAAATGTAAGCTATGAAGTACTATACCCTTAATTCCATTCTCGCTTTTGGGGATCTAGGCAAATCATGAATTATGGGATCTGTGAGAGAGTAAAAAATTTCTCTCTGTTTTTTTGTTTGATGCTGCAGTTATCTTCCTGATACAATAGACCTCTCGACTGGAAGGACACAGAGAACTTCCGTTTGTGAATGCTAGGCTGTGATGGAAAATTGCTGGGGAATTATGGACTGCAGGTTTCCAAGGTTCAGGCGTTCAACAACTGTGGCACTTTTTGTGGCAAGTGGGGGGGGGTTGTAGGATTTGGTGGAAGGATTACGGTGGAGTGGATTCTTGAATATCTTTGAGGCAGGCAACCTTGGCACTTGTGAATGCTTGCCACTTTTTCTTGCACTAGCATTAGTGTTTCATGTCCTTGCAGTTAGAGAATAATGTACAATCATCTTGATTTTTGGAATATTTGAAAACCTCATTGTTTTGAATAGGCACAGGGGCATTTTTCCAGCTCATTGAGTTCTGGGAATATGGATAGCAAGTGGTATCTGTGAATACAGGAGAGGTTAGCAATGACATAAATTTAACTTTTTTTTTGAGCTTGCAATACCGAAACTGTAAAATGTGAATACAGATGTTTATGAATATGTATACACTCTCCCACAATGGATGCATTTTTTCCGAGGGATTTCCTTCTATTGGTATGCAAGTCAATTGGAGATGCAAATTGTGAATTCTTAATCGAGGTCGACTTATAATGTACTGTGTAGGCAGTGCCTCAATTATGAATGTGAATTCGTTATGTCCTTTATCAAGTACGTTCTTTGTTCTACCAGTCACGAGTTTCTGTAGTACTGGCTGCTTTTCTTAATTCCCCCTAACTTTTAACTTTCCTTTCTAAATGCTTATCTCCCAATTCTTTTTTACCCCTTGTTTCACTAGTCAATAATTTCTGTAAAACTGGCTATGGACAGGTTTTGTTTTTCTGCAAGCCGCTCTGTTAGAGCAGGTGCTTCAGTTCTGTAGTAGCATATCTCCAATTATTTTTCTGAAAGTACACATTTGGCATGGCCAGACTGCATCAAGTTCTCATTGTTTCAACTCTCCTAAAGTCGTTTCTTTGGGAAGTCTCAGATTTTTTAAATTCAGAACTGTTTCACGTTATTTCTTGTAACAAAGTTTTTATAAGAAACATTTTGTGCATGTACATGCATGTGCGTGTGTGTGGGGGGAGGCGGGGAGAGAGAGAAAGAGAGAGAGATCTATTAACGTCTTTGGAAGGCCTCACGGGCCCATGAGACAAAGTACACACCAAAACATAGTAGCTACTACATCTCTGGAAATCATAGAGTACGATTGGATATATTCTAGTCTTCCAAATGTGTATATATAATACACATGTACAAGTTAACGTACTGCAAACTACGGGTTCAGTATTTGTGGTTGAAGGGAGAGAGTTTTTCTTTCCAATTTATGGATTGAAATTGGATCATATATGATGTGTCATAAGCATGAATTACTAGGAGTCCTAAAATCATGGAATTGCCTCTTGGATGTAATTTTAATTTTGCCTTGTTTCTCTATCCTCTCGTTTGTTGAACAAAAAGGTTTTATCACTTGTTGTCAGCTATACATTTGATGGAGATAGAGGTATAGTTTTAAGGCTTGACATGCATCGATAAAATCTCACTACTTGCACACTTGTACTTTAGGACAAACCTCCATCTGCTGTACTTAACTTTTTGACAGTTGCAGAACATGCCTTCCAACCAATTTGCTCGTGGGAGATAGGAAGTGTGACCAGGACAGGCTCTTTTGCAATTTTGGGTAGGCCCCCTAGGTGCATTTAGTAAACAACTCTTTAGCTTGATGAATGTGGTTTACAATACTTGTACGTACATGCATACATATACGTAAATACATATATATATATATATAATGTATGTATGTATGTATGTATGTATAAAAGAAGTGTGAAGATATTCATTTGTTTGGTGTTTAGTGTGCACGTATCATTACCATTTGGGAGCATACTTTGTACTCTAGAACAATCTCTATCTACCATAGTTAGCTTTTCGGGACTTGGATAGGTACAACACATCCCTCCATCCTTTGGAAAAGTAGAGGGAGGTTGCTTGCTTGAGGCCAACTCTCCTATGCAGCAAAAGATTTGCCTCGAGATCACAAGATGCTTAAGGTGGAACACAACTCAAATACATGTGCTTACTTAATGTAAAGAGGGTTGAAAGAAAGCTCAAATGTATAGCCAAAGTAGAAAAGGTATAGGTAAATCTCACCTACAAAATACATGCGAACATATGTACCAATACCTCTAGAAACAATCTATGAGGTAAAACAAGGCCTCGTTTTGTTGCACCTTTTAAAGGAAGATAGTCTCTGCCATGTGCCTCTATGAAATGATTTAGTAGTTGCTCGAGGTTGAGCAATGGTGTATTGTAGACGCAGCTCCCTTTGCCGCACCCCTTCTGTTCTTCTAGTGTGAGTAGATATGTACCTAGGTGAATAATAGATGTCTAGACTTCTGCTCCTACAAGGACACTCTGTGTATGTGGGGCCGTCGATGTAGATCAATAGCTTCATTGTTGCACTTATGCTCTCCACAATGATGTCCAGTAGGATGTTGGTCTACAGATTGGAGGGTCCAGAGAATGCTCCTATGACTAATTCAAATGTCTCCAAGGGAGGCCTTTATATAGGCCTAGAAAGGGTCGACCAGTTTGTAATCTGATTGGTCTGTACCTGTTGCCGACCTAGAGGTGTTGAATTGTTGATCTGGTGCTGACTATATACAGCCTCTTTGCCGACCTGAACAACACTTGTTTTGCAAATTGTTTGTAGCCTCTGTTGCCCTGACTGTGGGCTGTCCCAAACTCCCATCAATGCATAGTTCCAATCATCAGCTAATGGGCAATCCTCCATGGGCCACCATCCATAAGAAGTATGTAATCTTCTGGGGCTGAAGGCTGGTCCATAATCATGCCAAAATTGGAGATGACCTCTCAGGGTCATTGCTACTGGATCAAATCCCACTCTCTCAAAGGAGTCAAGGCAGCTATCTCCAACTAAAGATGATGACCATGTGTGTCATGTACAAAAAGAAGGGCACCTCAATACCTCTCCCAGTACTCCAATATGATGAACATAAATTTGAATATGCAAATGTATGCAATGCATGCATAAATTTGATGCTAATTGGTCCTTCTAATTGTGAAAGAGCATCCTTGTGAGAGTACTTGTTCTTGTTTGATGTATATGTAGGGTGAGAAAGAGGTTACACATGCATGCAAGGTGGAAGAGATAATGATATGTGTGATCACAATGAAGGAGGATATTCCTTAATTAATGCCCCTTGATATCACTCAAGGTCCATCTTCCCATTTAGAACTACCCTTAACCTATGACTCATGCACCTACCATTTTGTGCCTCTAATGCATCCTTCCCTTTCCTATAATCCCTAGGACCTAGACACAAGGTGCATAATCCATTCTAGGGTAAGAACTTAATCCCATCAAGTTATGATTCATTCCATCTCGATTCCTCTTGATGCTAAATGCCCAAAATTGTAGAAATATCACCGTAGCATCTCTTCAAATTGTTTGCATCATGAAAGACACTCATCAAGTGACAAGTGACCTAGTAGTCTCAACTCATATGCCAGGGTGGATACAAATCTATTTTAATCTAAAATGGACCAAAGACAAGTGACCTGGTAGTCTCAACTCATATGCCAGGGTGGATACAAAGCTGTTGAAATCTATAATGGACCATCAAATTTCGCTGCTACATGTCTCGTACTTCCTTTCAATGACTTGATTTTTATTTTATCAATCTTTCATAAGACCCAATCATCCTTGTCATTATAAACTTGTTTCCTGGATTGTTGAGCATGGGCCTTCTTGATATGTTCTCTTACCTGCTCAATAACATGTGACATATCGTTAGAAAAGTGGTCAACTGCAAAAATTCACTCCAACGATTGTATTATTGGAGTAAGTAAATATTTTCCATACATGATTTTGAATGGCCCTTTCTTTTTGGAAGCATATACCTTGGATTATTAAATGTGGGCCTTCTTGATATGCTTTTTTACATCCTCAATATCTTTTGGCATATCCTCAGCAAACTGGTCAGCTACAAAAATTCACTCCCCCAGTTGTGTTATTGGAGTGTGTAAAGATTGGCCATACATGATTTCAAATGGCATTTTGTTGGTGGAATCATGTATATTATTCTTATAAGAAAACTCTAATATGGGTCATCGGTTGGTCATGGATGTAAGCTTGAAGTAATTACGGTTGGATTATGGTTTGATTAGCATTTTCACCTTGACCATCTCCTTGAGGATGGAAGACTGTAGTGAATTTTAATTTGGTCCCAAGGTTTCCAAAGTTTTAATGAAACGGCCATCATTATCGGAGATAATAAAAATTTTCAACCCATGTAACCTAAAGATTTCCCTAATGAATAACCTTGTTGGTTCAGGAGCAAACAACTCCTTTTTACAAGGGATAAAATGGTCTTGCTTATTAAGCCTATATATAATGATCAAAATCTGCTCAAAATTGACCAACCTTGGGAAATCTTGATATATATCCATTCTAATATGTTCCCACCTTTCAAAGGTAATAGGTAAAGGGTGCAAACACCAATAGTCGCTTGTGTCAGATTTAATCCACTGACATACATCACATCGTTGAACAAAGATTGAACTTAAACATGTGATGTTTGGGCCATTGGAAGTACTTCTCAATATTATTGATGGTTCATCTAATGCCTATATGTCTAGAATATGGACATGCATGTAACTTACTCATGAATACATGTCGAAATGTCTTGGGTATAGATATCGTACACCCAAATAGCATGTATCCATGTATGATGGAATAGGCATTATGATGGCATAGGCCTCTAACTCCCTATTCTCATTAGAGGAATATTTTTTTGTGAGCTTTCTACGGTGAGCTTTTAGGGTTCTCCCCAAATTTTTGGTGAGCTTTTCAATAAAAACATTTGGGGAGGTCCCTAAAAGCTTACCAAAATTAAAGGGCATACATGACCATGCAATGATGCTTGGGAAGAAAAATACATTACATGTCTCACCTCAAATTTATAATTGTATTCTGTGTGCCATGATGATGACCCAATAATGGTAGATTTCTCCTCAAACTTTACTTCAAAGTGCTTTCAACTGCAATTTAGTTCAACACTCTTGCCTCATCCCTACTAAAACACTTTTTCCATTCTTGTTCTTGCCTATTTGTCTTTGTAAAAGCATTTCATATCTCCTTCTCTCATCGAGAAAGCACTTTCTCTTGTCTTCTTTTCGTAATTGCTACTTCCACTTCAATACTTTTGTGCTTCATTGTCCTCCACATTCTCTATGGTTTATGATTTCTCCTTCTTTCAATTTCATATTAAGATGGATCTAGATACACAAATACCTGAATTGAGGAAGCTACGATGAGCTCTTTGGGGTGGTTGCTAACCTACAAAGAGTTTGCGAGGAGCACAAGTGTAGCACAAGTGTCATTATTTTGTCACTTTTATTGATGACTAACACTTATTTCATTAATGACCTATTTCAAGATTTAATTAAAAACTTAGCAACTATCAAAGAGGAGGCTCAATCATTTAAGGTATGGAGGAAATCTTGGGATATTTGTGATCAAGGGCTTGCTCTAAGGCGCATGTGTGCATCTAGTAGTGGTCACATGTGTGTGTGTGTGTGTGTGTGTGTGTAGTGAAGCACACTAGTGCTATCTAGGACCATGAAATAGGTGATGATGTAGTAGAAGGCACCCTCTCTAGAAGGTTCCAATGATTTAGGAAGTCCCTATGATGTAGGGATGATTGCCTTTGATTTAAGAGAGGTGCCTATGATCTAGGACACCCTCTCTCCCACTCTATAAATGAGAGGCTTCTCTCTCACAATCAATGGAACACAATTTTGGCTTCTTCTTGTGTTCTCACCTCTTGTCATGATGCATCTCTTCTCTCCCACCACTTCCCAACATGTGGTATGAGAGCTCTAGGCTCTAGTGAACTCTCTAGCCTCCTAGCTACCACCTCATCATCTTCTTCTTCACTCTCCACCTTCTCTCTCATTTTTCTCCACTTTGCCCAATTTTTTTGCTTAGGCTTATTCTCCGCCCTTAGTGCTCCATTTTCACAATCCTTCTAGCCATAGAATCCTCTTCTACAGATGACCCTGTAGGTCCAAGCTTTTCTATAAATTGTCCTGGCATAGCCCGTGCTGATGCTTTCTGTGTCCAATGACCTTTTGACAAATTCAACCTGCAGACTCCAAATTTCAAGCAATGCTCCTAGCTACTTTTGGGTGACATCAAAACCTATCTTGTGTCCAAATCAAAAGATGACTTGGGATAGGCACAACTCTCACCAGGCAACTTCGTGCATAATTTCGTCAATCCTCCTGGGTGGACATGAGTTGGTATAAGATGTTTGAATGAGCAATGAAATCCCTCTCAGATATGCTTCAGAGTATTTGAATTGAGGCCTCAATGTTTCTCTATTTTTATACTACAGTTTTGGGCAGTGTTGGTCATTAGATGCATGATGCAAGCTTAGAAGAGTGTTAATTTAGATGATTTATTGACCGTAAATTTTTAGTTGTAATGATTGTTCACAATGCCTAGCTCTTGTTGCTCTTCTAATGCTACATATGTGAAAGCAAAAGGGTAGAAGAAGAAAGAAGCACTTAGATATGTCAATAGAAAAGTGACAAAGCTTGTGAAGAAAAAGACATATTATTATTTTGATTCAAAAAGACTAGGATTCTATGATTTCATTGCTTGCAATATGCACTTGTATGGTTGAGATTTATAGCCATTTGTAAGAGAGCAGATATTACCTAATCATATAGGTAAGACCTTCTCATGGCTACCTTAAAGATAGACAAATTCAATGGCCAAGGCTTCCATACTTGGCAAATGAAATTAAATTTATTCTTATTAAGGAGAATTTGTGGGATTTAGTCAAGCCAGGGAATTAGTCGTCCACAAGAGCGTGAATCCACTACAACCAAAGGAAAGGGGAAGGCAAGTGACTCTACTTCAAAAACACCAGCAAATGCTAAAAGGTTAGGGAAAGACTATACAATTATTGCATTAGGTTTGGGAGATGATTATGTGCATCATATTTTAGATTTGAAATCTCCTTCTGAGGCTTGGCATACCTTGGATGTACTATTTGGTGCTAGCTCTCAAAACTCTAAATTGGCTTTGAAGATCTTTGAACCTCTGTTGCAGCTCATGTAAACACTATGAGTCGTCTTATGACACAATTGGCCTAACTCAACTCTCCAGTCGCTGAAGATGATGCAATGGCTCTGCTCTTAAAGAGTATGGCTTAGGATTTTAACAATGTTGTGAGACTACTTTGAAGAATCTCCCCCAACCAACACTAGAGAGCATCATTAGTGCTCTACAAGAAGAAGAGAGAAAGAAGAATTCAAGGAAGGTAGAATATCAAACTCACGCACTTACAGTGATGTTCTCATCAAAGGGAAAGTACAAAGCATGAAAGCATTGTCGAAAGACCAATCATCTTGACAAAGATTGCTATTATAGGATCAATCCTTGCACTTATTGTGGCAAAAACAGTCACTTTGAGAAGTTTTGCAATGAGAAGAAAAAAGTGAAGGCAGATATGGTTGAAGAAAGAACTCAATCGATGAAGTAAAAAATTTTGTGGTAACATCAGCAAATGAAGAAACAAATTTTGTGGTAGAGGAAGATAAAAGTTGGACCTTCTAAAGTCCAACATCTTTGAACTTTTGTCATCACTTGGTCATGCAGTCAATTTTGAGGTTCTCTGCCTGGAGTAGTACTCCAAAAAGGATGTTATGTGTTTTTGGTTCTTATAGTCTTTGTAAATCACCTCTAGTCACCATATGATGTAGGCCATGTGATATGTGTTTGACTCCATTGTACCTCTTGCAGATATGAGAAACTAGGTCTACACAAAGTCCTAAGATTAATCCTTGTACATGCAAGAGAGATAACCATTTGTTGGAGACTCTGTTGGTAGCTCATATAAACACTATGAGGAGTCTTATGACACAATTGGCCTAAGTCAACTCTCCAATCTCTGAAGAAGATGTAATGGCTCTACTCTTGAAGAGTATGGCTCAGGATTTTAACTATGTTATGACTACTTTGAAGAATCTCCCCCAACCCACACTAGAGAGAATCATCAGTGCTCTACTAGAAGAAGAGAGAAATAAGAATTCAAGGAAGGTAGAAGATCAAACTCAAGCACTTATAGTAAAGTTCTCATCAAAGGGCAAGTACAAAGCATGCAAGCATTGTGGGAAGACCAATCATCTTGACAAGGATTGCTATAGGATCAATCCTTGCACTTATTGTGGCAAAAACAATCACTCTGAGAAGTTTTGCAATGAGAAGAAGAAAGTCAAGGCAAATATGGTTGAAGAAAGAACTCCATCAACCAATGAAGTAACAATTTTGTGGTAGCATTAGAAAATGAAGAAACAAATTTTGTGGTAGAGGAAGATAAAGATTGGACCTTCTAAAGTCCAACATCTTTGAACTTTTGTCATCACTTGGTCATATAGTAAATTTGAGGTTCTCTGCTTGGAGTAGTACTCCAAAGGAAATGTTATGTGGTTTTAGTTCTTAAAGTCTTTGTAAATAACCTTTCGTCACCATATGATGTAAGCGATGTGATATGTGTTTGCCTCCAAACGTGAGAAACTAGGTCCCCATAAAGGCCTAAGATTAATCCTTGTCCATGCAAGGGAGATAACCATTTGAGGGTGATCTATCCCATTTTTTGTAAACTTTGACCCTTGGTCACCCTTGCTAGCATGAGATCCTAGCCATAGATTTATCCTTGACCACCATAAGATGGCTTGTGAAACTATGTGACTAGATGTATCCGAGGGTAATGTTGGGATATTTGTGATCAAGGGCTTGCTCTAAGGTGCATGTGTGCATCTAGTAGCAGTCACATGTTTGTGTGTGTGTGTAGTGAAGAACAATTAGTGCTATCTAGGACCATGACACATGTGATAATGCAGTAGAAAGTGCCCTCTCTAGGAGCTGCCAATGATTTAGGAAGTCCCTATGATGTAAGGCTGATTGCCTTTGATGTAGGAGAGGTGCCTATGATCTAGGACACCCTCTCTACCACTCTATAAATGAGAGGCTTCTCTCTCACAATCAATGGAACACACTTTTGGCTTCTTCTTGTGTTCTCACCTCTTGTCGTGATGCACCTGTTCTCTCCCACCACTTCCTGATAGGAAATCTTCCTCCTCATTAGTGGACAAAAGGATTGTCATATATTTTCCCCCTTTCACCATCATAAAGGAAAATTTGAAATCTCAGCAAGCAATCGGGGCCATTAGATTAAAGGAGATCATCAAGGGTCTAAAATGGATCGATCTTGGAAAATCCGATGGTTAAAAATACATGGCACATGGGGACATTAGATCAAAACTAGATCTAATGGTGGCTATGGCAGACTGTGGGGTGGTCGCGGGCCCCTAGGACGCCAACCCCCTTTAGCAAGAAGACCTATCAAAATCTTGAGTATGAGATGAATTTAATAATATGCCATGAGTAGAAATTACTCAAATTAACATGGTTGTGTTCTACACTAAAAGAGCTTCAAATTTGGGTAACACTTGAAAAAGTTACATTAATTTTAAAGGAGATGGGTTTTCATATTTTAGTGTATTTTTTGTTTTACCCCCCCATCCAAAAGACCCCCCCCTTAGGCCTCACATATTATGAAAAATATATACAAATCTAAAAATCTTGCATATTTTTGAAGGTATATACCTTATATTTTGTGGGAGGGGGGACATGAAATTTTCATATTTTTCCCTTGCATATTTGAAATCTTTTAAGGAAATCCATGCATACTATATATGGACCTTGTCCCACCATACCCTGGATTTTAGACAAGGGTAGTAACATATTACATATTGAGTTGGTGCCCCAGGGCTGGGCCTTGTATATTTAACACATGGCAATGATGGCATGATCGCCTATTGATGTAGCCACAATGCAATCAACGGTCCAAAATAGGCCCTAATTGACACGGTCAGATATAATCCTATGCTTGCAAATTATCGCCCGTCGCATGCCATCGCATCTACCCTTGCATATCCCACATGGCATGGCAGGTATCTTCGGACATCGTTACGCCCATTTGTGGCCATTGGATGGACTTTCTCATCCAACGGGCCAAATGAGGTGACTGTCTAGCATTGTTGGACCTTGAAGCCATCAATGTTGGCCCCTACGTTTATCCCTATTGGCGGCATTCGATCCCTACTTTTATCCCCTTTGTCCTTTTTGAGGCAAACAGGCCCTAGTTTTATCCCCCTTCACCCATCCTAATTTTACCCCCTTTCACCTTTCCCAAGCAAAACAATCGAAGATGAACATTTCTAACACGATAGAGGGCCTCTACCTGACTAAGTAGCTATAACACGATAGAGGGCCTCTACATGACTGAGTAGGATGAATGGGGCTATAAGTTAACAAAAAGAGTTCACAATACATGATACAACCACGATGCCAATAAAGTGTTTCCTCACAGTACTGCTATGATATTCCTATGATGCAATAGGTGCTTCACAATATGTTGACTCTTGCCTATACGAAGTATTAAGGCAACTTGTTTGCCCGATAGGGTTGGCTAAGGAATGAGCATATCTTTGGACTTACGCAACCCCTAAACATGTCGGAACACATAATCTTGATAATAGGGTGCAGGGGAAGCCAATAGGTATTGTAATCATCTTCAAACACAGGGCCCTTACTAAAGAAGGACATGGCTATCTTGGGGTGTGTGTAGTTTGAATGTTTATCTAAGAGAGTTAGTAGTGTTTATGGAGGCAATGGTGTTAACCGATTTGATTAACAATATGCCACTCTACTGGTTGGTAATGCCATTTGATGGATGATGGCAAGTCTTTAAAGCTAGGATTGTGCCTTGGAGCCAGATGGGCCCAAGATGCTTGTAAAGAATAAGGAAAGATAGTGGTATAAAGAGAATATGGTTTGCCCTCCCTTCAAAAGGTGGCATGTATAAAAGGCCAAATAGTTGACTTTGGTATTCACTTATTGATTGCACACATTAGAATACAAGGTCCTTTCTCCTATATGGAGTCATCTCTTTTTCCCTCAGTGCCTTTCATGAATGCCATGTTCTCTTCCCCTCTTCCCTAATTCTCTCCCTCTCCCTTCTCCACTCCCTTCTCCCCTCCCTCTTTTTCTCATTATGGATTCATGATCGCAAACAAATAAGGAGTCACTAGAGTAACAATAGTTGATGGCGTTTGCATGCATTAATCTCAACCCAGAGTAGCATGGAGGAGTAATCCATCGATCCAGAGTATCTTGGAGTCGTCGTTGACATTCCTACAAGATCCCACAACTCATGAGTCACTGTCAGACTACACATTTTTCGCTCCACTGTCAGGGAGTTCCACGTGTGCTTTTGCATTGCATTTTCTTCCCTCTTTATCTACCCATTTCCCAACGTTGGGTATGTAAGAAAACAATACAACATCTGTGCTCAATAGATAACAAAATCTCGTACACAAGAGAGAAAAGCAGATAGTATGGAGAATCAAAAATTTGATTACTCTACTTGTAGGCCCCCCATATGAGGAGAAGGCATTTGAGTAGCTCAATTATCCGGTAGGTCCTAGTTTGGACACCAGATGGGGGCCATGTGTGGCCTAATGGCTGGACGTCTTTAGATAGAGTTGGCACACTGCCAACTAGGCTACATGCAAGTGTGGGAAGGCATCCCATGACTGATCGCATTGAGGGTAGACAGAGCATTTCCCGAGGTAGCCCACTTGACTCTGAATAATTCCCGCATAGTTACACGAGAGTGGAGCATTGATATCTAAAAGGGTATTGTAGAGAAAAGCTATTGGTTTTTTGTGTATAGGAAGGTGTGAGTGAAAGAGAGGTGTGGGAAGTCATTTGGAGTGATTTTAAAGTGGTTTTGGTGTTTTTTAGTGTTCAAAGTTTGTAGAAAGGTTGTTTATATTATTTCTAAGGGGAGTGTGATAGAAAATCCCAACAAGAACACTAAGAAATGATGCTAGGAGTGATTTTCAAAGTTTTGAAAGGACAGAACTACCACTTTTTGCAACCCCTTTCCAAAAAAACTCATGTTTTGCAAAACATCCATTTTTTCCTTCAACAGTTATTTTTTCTTGTTGTTTTTTGCATTGAATAGGTAGAATAGGTAGATTAGCACCCCCCCACACAAAAAATATGCACCAAAGCTCAATATCATAAAAATCCAATCAATGAACTATGTAGAACTGGGCATGTTGCATTAAGCATAATGTGGCTCCATGTTGAATTAGTGCTAACGTGATGCATTGCAATAATGTTAATGTGATGCCATGTTGCATTATAACATAGCATCACATTGCATTAGTTGACATAAAGCATGATAGATCTCACCAAGTGCCAGCTAGCTTTTAATGCACATTTAACGTTGTTAGTCGCATTGCATTAGCTTCAACACAGTGCCAGTGCATTAGCATAATGCATTAGCATAATACGACGCTCAGAGCATTATTCTTAATGCAACATTGAGGCTTTAACGTAATGCTACATCCATAGCGATAATCATTGTGCAATGGCTGGTGTGACAATCTTAACATTGTGCCCATTGGGATTAACCTTAATGCAGTGCTCATTGCATTATAATGTAGTGTCATGAATTATCTGTCACGCAATGTCTAGAGGTGATAATCTTAGCACGATGCCTGTAACATATTTGCATTATTAATAACATAATGCCATTGCATTAACTAAAATAGTCCCAAAATTTTACACTTGGCCAGCCACACAAATTTAGACAATAATGATGAAATTTGCATGATGCAGATTGCATTGAAATAAACCCCCATTTAAAATAAACAACAAGGGGCTGTTGCCCCTTGACTCCTCATCGAAGTGAAATTAACCTAGAATTGGGGCCTCAACTGTGTTGACCAATACATTCATTTAAGATCAGGATACATAAGAGTGGATCTTGTGAGGATAGTTACTCAGATACCCTCTTGTCATCTTACACACCCAATTTTGCATCCTTAAGGTCAACAAGCTCAAAAGTTAGTTCTTACACCTTACACACACCACCACTAGGTGACCTGTCTAGCTTAGAAGAGTCCATGAGCCTATACAGACATGGGAGAACCCTCCATTCTTAGAGCCCCAGTCACTCCCAACACTGGCTTTAATGATCCCCAATATCCTTACCCTTCTTTAGTAGCTGAATTAAGGGAAACCTTCTCCAACATGATGGGGGCTTGGACTAACTGAATCAATCGATATGCTAGACCCATTTCCTAGGAAGAATATGGTGCCAAAACAATGGTGTCGAAAGAAATATTTAGGGAACCAAGTCCCATCAATCTCAATTGCCACCATATCCATACTTTGATAAAAGCTAGTCACATAGGGGTGAATTTATCCCATGTCTCCCTTCGGAGTATCAAATACTGGAACATAGTGAACAAAGGAGTAATCCAATTTATAGAGTAGAGTCACCATATCCTCAAGCTCTGCCTAGTCCACAAACCATACTTGTCAATGAGGATCCTAGTGCAAGCCTAGAAAGGGGTGCCATGCCTCTAACATTTATGGAAAGAGATCAAAACCCTTCCAAAAGTCAGAGACCCAATGTCCCATGTAGAGCATTTTGAACAAATCTGTGAGACATTTGCTGGCATTGGTGTTTTAGACAAGGTCAATGATTTTGGTTTGAATCTAAACAGTAAGGCAGGTCAGTGATTTAGATCCTTGAACCCCAAGGAGAATATCAATTGGGATACCTTGCATAAGGCATTTATAGTAGAGTTTGCCCCAAGTGGACCAAAATGGAGTCCTATCAACCAGCTCTACGAGGTCACACAAAAGGAAACAGAGTCTCTTAGAGACTACATCTCTAGGATTAAACATTTAAACTCATGATGTGAACCTCATGAGAGAATGAGTGATGCACAACTATTACCATGCCTCCTCATAGATTTATGGGACTCTAAGCTTCATGATCATCTATTTGTGATGAATCCCACATCGTTTGAGCTATGCAACAGGACTGAAATATATATAGGAAATAATATGAAGGAAAAGGCTCAAGGGGAAAAGATTTCAACCACCTTATCTGAGGCTTCACAAACTTTGAAGGGCAACCCGAATGAATCCAAGGAGACATCCGTGATTGCTAAAGGCATGAATGTGGAGGACTTGGCTACCAATATATTAAATCAGTTGAGCCAATAGCTAGAAGGAGGAACAATAAGGGAAGCCCCCCAATAATCCTCATTTATTTCCAAGGTGCGATAATTTCTATGTGGATTTGTATGGAAAATCACCCCAAAAATGAGTGCCCCCACCTTAGGGCAAGGCCATCACTCTATTGTGCCCATTGTGCACGAAGGGGAAATCGTGAGACATCACAATGTTGATATTTTAAGACCATCCCCCATCCTAGGTAGCAAACTAGGCCACCATTGACATTGCCAGCACCTTCAAATCTATCCAACCAGGCACAATAAGCAATACAAGGAGCCACTCCCATCAACCAAGGGCAATTTAGGGCTCAAAATTACCCATTACCCCCACCTATACTGGGACCTTAACCATCTCCACCATAAATCACTCCTATGAACCAACTCTTAGTGGAAGAATTATCTAGGGATTGGGAGTTCCATATCACACCCTTATTAGGAGTGAGTACTCTCAATATTGATAATATTATGAGTCACTTCAAGTATATAAGTCACTATGTAATGCAGGATGATCAATCTATTCCCATCTATCAAATGTCTCCTATCTCTCAACTAGTGACAGATATGAACACCTTGATAAGGAGACCATTGATTCAATGCTATACGTGTCAAGGACCCCATAGGGCTAATGAATGAGTGTCCATACAAAATGGTGACTCACCAACCAGAATTGTGCTATAAGTTCCAAGGACCCCACTACTTAAAGGATTGCCCATACAAGAACAAACCATACTAGTTGCAACCACCTCCAATGTGGGTGTATTGTTGTGTTCTGGTTGTGGAATAGGTCACCTTTACAAAGATTTCTCAAGGTGGAGACTAGTAGCATTGGCTACTACATTTAAGAATACAAGCCTTAATCTTCTCAGCATTGAGAGAGGCCAGGTGTCCTCAAGATGATTGAATGTAATTACAAGGGTCTAAGCCAAGGCCTTCAGTAAAGAGTTGCATAAGCCAAAAAAAGGGGACAAGGTTAATACATCGCAACAACTGCTAGTGGTGTCTCCAAAAGACTGGAAAACACCTACACATATCCACTCCTAGAAATGGAAATGCAAGGGTTGGACTTAAGTGACTAATGTTAGAAAGAGGAAAAGATAGTACAAAACATATAAAGAACTAAGACAACTACTCATAGAGTAGAAATGTTGCTAATAGTTTGTATTTCAGTAGATCACTACAACAACCCTAATACAGGAGGTGAAAATAAGCTTATAACATCATTTGACTTCAGTTAGGGAACAATCAGAAATAGGCATAGTTCAAAACATGATGTGGTGGGATAAGGCCACTAATATTGGCTGTTAGGGATAGTTATAACTATTCCTACAATTACAAAATTATCCACTACTCACTAATGTACTTCCCTTTACTAGGGGTGTACTAACTCTCCTTGGGTGAGGTCGAAGGGGTTGGAGAGATCACCCTCAACACCTGGCACACCCGGTGGTAAAACTTATTGCCAAAAAGTGGAAGACTTGAACCCTTACTATAGAAATACTCCATTAGATGGACCTTGATGGTATGGGTTGAGTGTAGATCAATTATTGCTGCCTTAGCAGCAATTGGGTCAGCTTCAACTCCTTCTAAGGCATTTATCCTTTCCTTGAGTATAAGATTCTCAATGTTCAAGTCGGAATGGATTGCACCCATTCGATCCACACTGCAAAAAAATTTATGCCTTCATTTCTTTTAACCAAGTCATGACAATGGGTAGGCATTATTTTTGGACTCTGACCTGGGCAGTGAGTTTGGAGACTTGCTTCTCCTGCATAGTTCTATACTAGGCATATTCCATCTTGACTTCCTCTAGCTCCAATTGTGTGGCATGTAGCTTTTTTTGCATGTTAGCCTGCTTCAACATGTATTCATGTCCAGCTTTCTTATCCTCTGTTAATTCCTGTACTTGCTGCTTCAGCTGCTGCTACTGTATTGTCCTCTGTTGATCAACATAGTCCTATAAAACTTTGAGTGCATGTTTTGGCTCCATGCTGGCATGTATCCCTTCTATAGACGGACTCTTCAAATTATGTTTGATGCAACACCCTCACACAACTTGCATGGGGTAAGGTTGAGTGATAAAGTGATTATGTCAGTAGATTTATTACTATAAGTGGTATATAATGGACATATCCTATAGCCACCCAATTGAGCCTAACCGACTACGACTAGTGGCTATATAAGAGCAAGCCCGTGAAGCCCATTTCATCACTGGCTATAGCAACCCTTATTCCTTAGCATTCAGCCTCCGTCTTCTACTGTTTCTAGCACACCATCGAAGCTTCTTTCACAGGAGCGCACGGTTGGGAGGCAACGCCATCTATTGTATCAGTTCTACAGTAATCAAAATTTTGATTCTCCATACTATCTTGTTTTCTCTCTTGCATACGAGATCCTGTTATCTATTGAGCACAGACATTGTATTATTTTCTTACAGTCGAGAGATGGACTTTGAGGAGACTACACGGGTATGCAGGGTATGAGGGAAGTGATGGAGTGGATGTGGCAGGAGATTGGGTGCAACTTTTAGTAAGTTCCAAGTAGCACAGCCAGTGGATGATGATGACCTCGCTCCGACAAGGTGACTAGGAGTGCTCGAAAACAACTTGGAGAAAGCCTAGCCACCAGTGTCTTCACCACTTCATCTCTCACACTGAAGACACAGGTTTCCCCATTAATCATGGTTGTTGTAATGCAGTCCATGATGTAGATGCAAGCTCAACAATCAGAGAATCTCCTCACTCGCATGTTACAACTCCAAGAGCTGAGTGATAGTCACCGACTAGGGGGCCCAAGAGGCCTAAGAAGAATATCTCCAAGGTGCCCATGAAGCGAAGGAACTGGCCCAAGAGGCATCTCCAAATGGCACAAGAAGCAAAGGAAGAATGAGACTGGGAAGCTTGAGAAGCAAAGGAGGAATGTGATCGAGGTTTGATGTTGTTATTGCTTCAGGCCAAAGCAGCAAAGCCTGATAGACCAGTTCCACCTTCAGTCAGGCCTTCTTTTCTACTTCGCTGATCAAGTACGTGGAAGCTAAGATGCATTCTCATTGTCCTATGTCCACATAGTAGAACAATAACTCCCGAATTGGTTGAGCTATGACAATAGAATTGGTGCTTCTTTCTTTTCCTCGAATATGTTGAAGTTTAGCTTCCTTCGTCACTTGGTGGCACTCAGAGTACTACAATGCAGTACTAGCGATAGCTCACTATGATTGGGATGAGTTCATCAAAGGACTTTTAAAGTACATGGACCATCTTCACACCTAGTTCTTTGAATTTGGTACAATTCGGTCAACCACTATGCGAATCGCTTCACGCAAGTAGCCATTCAGTTTCAAGTTCCAGACAAGGACCGGATGGGCAGCGTATGACGAGGAGAGCATATGCCATACAGTCTACACAGATGAGAGGACATAGGGGTAGAGAGGATAGCATAGGAGGATGCATGATAGTAGTAGCCTATGTCCATGGGAGCAGCAAGCGGAGGACGAGGCCTTTATGGTGCACCATAGCAAAGCTACCCACTGTGTAGTGCAGAGGTTGTGTGGAAAGCCAACGAGAAGGAGTAGTTAGGCAAGAGCGGGGTTCTATCCGTAGAGGGATAGGAATAAGGGATGGGGGTTGTATTTATATAGGGAGAAGTTGGGGCGACGTGGAGAGGTTGGGAGATAGAGGGGTAGAGGTAGTGGGAGAGTTGGGGTGTGAGAAGGAGGGAGGGGGGGGTGTTGGGAGGGAAAATAGGGGGGTTTGAGAGAGAAAGTAGTTAGCAGGGGGTTACTTAGGAAGATGAATGTAGTCAAATGAATTAGGTAGGGAGAGCAATAGGAATTAGCGCAATTTGGGGTAGTGCAATTAGGGAAACATAGGACATGGAAGAATGGGGGAAAATAGGGAAAATAGGGGAAAATTAGGAAAAGTTTTAGAAAAAATTAAGGAGAAATAGGAAATAAATAGAAAAAAATACTTAAAAATAGAAATTAAATAAAGTAAAATTAGGGAAAATAGGAAATAAAGGTGGAAAAAAGGAGATATTATGAGGAAAGAAGACAAGACTGAGAAAAAGGAAAAAATTCAAAAGTGTTAAGAAAAAACAAAGATAAAATTAGGATGAAATCGGAGTAATTTAGGAATAATTTTAAAAAATAGTGAAAAGATTAGGAAAAATAAAAAAGATTAGAAATAATTAGGAAACAATAGGAGAAAATAGGAAAGATTAGGAGAGAGAGAGAGAGAGAGAGAGAGAGAGAGAGAGAGAGGAAAGGAAAAAAAGATTAAAAGAATAAGAAAGTATAAGACGGGAACAAAAAAGTGAAAAAGAAGGAAAATAAAGGGGAGAATACAAAATTTTAAAGGAAATATCAATCAATAAATTAAATTAAAAAGGAAAAAAGTAGAGAGAGAGAGGAAAAAATCTAGAGAGAGGGAGAAAGGGGGAAAGGCAGTATAAAAGGGTCTTCAAGGGATTTTAAAGGGAAGAAAAGTAATTAGTATGTTCAAGAGGAAAAAGAGGATAGTAAGTGTGTGTGTGTGTGTATTTATGTATGTATATATTTTTTATTTTTTTATTTATATATACACATATATATTTGCTTATTTATTTTTATACTTCTCCCTCTCTCTTTTTTTCCTTTCTCTCTCTCTCTCTCTCTCTCTCTCTCTCTCAAACACACACACACACACACACACACACACACACACACACACACAAACAGATATATAAATAAATAACACACACAAAATATGTGTGTGTGTGTGTGTGTGTGTGTGTAATATATATATTATACCATATATTATCTATAATACGTAATATATTATATATTTAGAGTATATTATATATTTTATATAATATAATATATATATAATATGATATATTCTCTCTCTCTCTCTCTCTCTCTCTCTCTCTCTCTCTCTTTGTTGGCCTACTGAAAGGAAGGACTAAGTGAAGGCGATTCACAACAAAGCGAAAATAGTCATTTTCAATTTTCAAAAAATCTTTAATGATTTTACGATCCACTTCCTATTCTTCCCTCTCCACATGCTATTTTTCCCTCTAGAAATCTCTCTCTCTCTCTCTCTCTCTCTCTCTCTCTCTCTCATGAGCTTTCAATTCATCATCTCTGCCCTCTTTTTTGCAATGCACATCTTCCTCGCTATTTTGAATCTAGGGTAGCAGGACCTCGGTAGGCCTTATGAATGATTTATAATCATTCACCTTGTTCTCTCTCTCTCTCTCTCTCTCTCTCACTCTCACTTTCACTCTCTACTCTCACTCTCTTGGCTCTTCTCTCTCTCTTTGTTTTGTCTCTCTCTCTCTCTCTCTCTCTCTCTCTCTCTCTCTCATCTTTGTCTGTCTCTCTTTTCACGCGTCAGCATCATGTCATCGTGTGATGGTCCCTCGTGGCGGCATCGCGACACATGCCATGTTTCCTATAACTGCATCTTGTTGATGAGAGCCACGTGTCTAGTGGCATCTACTTCACATTTATACTTTGCCTCCCCCTCCTCGAGTTTGTTGACTGGTGGCACTGCGCCCTGCGCAGTCCCACGTGTCAGTTTGACTCACTACTTGATCAGTGTTGGCACTCTCCATCGTGCACTCTGTCCCACCTGTCAGTTTGACTCATGTCAGACTACTTGATCAGACTCTTCTCTGTCGCCACTACGACATGTGGCATTTGCATATTGTTCGCACAGTCTAGAATGACCCCAAAGCTAATTGAGTCCATGCCCGAACCTCCATGCTGAACTTTCGAGCATGACACATTGGATTGTGCACCACGTGGCGGCCTCTCGTCTATCTCACCCTCCTTAATATATAGTAAGATAAGATAAGAAGATAAGAAGATAAGAAGATAAGATAAGATACAAAATCAAAAGCTTTTGAGAGTAAAAGCATGCTTTTGTCTGATTTCTTGCTGTTCTTTCTTCCATGGCTTCGTTATCAACACTAAGAGCAACCATGAGAGCATCTAGACATGCGCTTCTTTGGGATCGATGATGGTTTGCATCTGCAAACTATTCTACACAGAGGTAGGTGTTTGAGTTCGTTGCTTCTGTGTGGCTTCTTTTGCTTACTATGGTTCTTGCAGGTCATTCAGGTTGTTCGTGAGCTTCCCTTTGATGTTGAATTTCTTCTTTGGTGATCCGAGCTGCTTCTTTCATCATTCGAGCTGTTCTCAAACTTGCTTTTGCTGCTATTGTAGCTGGCTGTTGTGTCTGTGTCGGTGTGATTCTTTCTCCCAAATACTTGTTGCTCATCATATAGCTACTTCCTGCTTGATCAGTTGTTTTGGAACTCTTTATCCACCATTTTGTTTCATTCAATATTTATTTATAGTGCCTTATCCTTGTTATATTTAAAAGAATGAATTTATTTTTAAGGTTATTTTTTCCTCTCCGACCTTTTATTAATTTTAATTCTCTAAAACTTACATACCCTCCCCTTTATTCTCATGATTAAAGCTGAATTTTTCTTTCATTAAACTCATCTCAAAGATTACATAGGGAATGCTCATGTTGATTGTTCTAATCTAAACCCCCTTCTTTTTCTGTAGTAGAAAATGCTCACACACCCACTTATCTAAACCCTTTTTCCATTTTTTTCCTCCCCTTCATTTTTTCCCTCCATATTAACTCTTTCTATTTTACACCCTTTCCCTAAAAATCTCGTCCTCATTCAATCACAAGTCTACTTTGAGCTATTTAAGTCTGTGGTAAGCTTTTATTTTTATTGTGACCCTGATAACAAGGGATGGGTGTTTATGACACCTGTCTTCCCAACCAAGGTCTAAGCGGATTCTCACCACGTTTTTCTTGTTGGATGGTGGCAGGTAGGCAGACTCCACTCTTCAATAAAAGTGATGCTGCCAACGACTTTTCAAAGCTCTACTGCTCTCATTTTCTCTTTTAACACCGTATTAGATAAAGTGGGACAAAAGTTGCATTTTGGGAATTTTGAAATTGGGTGGATGGAAAGGTTTCATTAAATTTGGGAAAATTTTCATTGATTGTGGGATTTTTTCCAATATTGAATATGCTGATATTTGGAAATTTCAATGATTATGAAAAACTTCATTAGTTGTGAAAAGTTTCATTGGGTATAATAACCAAAACAAAGCATTTGTGGTAGAGTTTGAAAATCATGTATTTGGTGGTGTTAATAAACACCGTTTGCGGACAACATGTATATTTTATTTGAGGTGTTAATAGTTGGTGGTGTTAACAAACATCGTGCAAAGTGAACCACTAGAAACAAAGTTGTTGGTGGTGAAAGACAACTTTTAAAAATTGTCATATTAATAATATGCAAATATCCTTTGATAAAAAAACAACAATTGAGAAACATCACATGAGAACACATATTACAACGGAAGTTTGGGAGATCAAGAGGGAGAAAATCATCACCATTTTCTATGCTCTGATACCAAGCAAACTCTCCTATGCTTTGATACATACACTCTATGGAATCTTAAGCTTCTTGGGTCTATTTATGGCTTTTAATGTCCACGACCAGACCAATGCATCAATACACTCCCATACCTATGGATCCAACCTATTCTACGCCCAATACTTGTTCTAGTAGTCAACATAGGCATCTGTATCACTGAGCCCCTTTCTCCTAATTGATGGTGTCCAATACTGAATTAATTTTCTTGAAGTTAGGACATCTTGGCACTTGATACGGCAACCCGAAGTCATATGGGGTATATAGGGTCTGATGGCCTCACAAAGACGAAGTCGCCTTGCTTAACATCTACCATTGGTCTAAACTCTTCCCTTGGTTTACCTTGTAGTGGCCCGCAATAGTGATCATTCCATTCCTCATAGCCTTGGAACTCATTAATGCAAGCATCTATATCCTCCTCCTCATGAGGTGATTGTGTTCTTGGCAAAAAATCTCTATAGACTCCTATCTTTGAGATGTTTTCCTGTTTGAGCTCAACAATCATGGTTTTCCAGTAGTCTATCACTGGCCTAATATAGGACTCATACGATGCATTCTTTCCACTTGCAAATCTCTCCCAAAACTTACTGTAATCCTTTATGCTTGATATTAATTACAAGTGATCTCTCACAAATGCAGCCATTGGCAATATATCTAGACAACTTGTTGGCAACAATGGTCGACCCTCACTATCTTTCTTCCATAGCTCAATTCCCCCTTCAGTGGTGGGCATCCGATTCGGTGATTTTGGATGCACCTTGTACTGCATCATAGGTCTGTCACCTTGCATGTAAAATCGAAATTGTAATGGCTTTGCATGACCAACTAGCATTTCTTTCCCATCACATAGGTAGCAACCCACATAATCCTTGAAGTTAGGAACCCATGTAAGAAGAAATGGTGCTGGTGAAGATGATGTACATTTTTTGAATGTATCTATCAAATGAGGGAAAGTGAATGTTTGTCCCCACTTAGAAGCTCTCATAGAGCCTGCTGAACATTGCATCAATGTCCTCATGTGTGTGACTTGCCATAAAGAAGACCAATTGAATTGTCTTGAAAATGCCCCTTGCTACAAGAAGAGAAAGGTATGCAAATAAGTATCTAAGTTTTGTTCTTAGACCCACAATTATCTAGTTGGAGTAGCAAGTTCTCTGGCAACTTTTGGTATGGTGGCTCAACAACAACACTTCCCTCTGAAGAGGGTGGGTTTTCTCTTGTATTTGACAGCAACAAATTCATACATGTGTCTATAGCCCTTGCAATGGAAGTTGTCATGGCATCCGTGACATACTTCAGGTCTCTTTGTTTAGGCACCCTATTAATGAAAGTGTACCTTCTTTTCTTTGATGATGGATCACCCCTTTTCAACATTTGATCATTGACCACCTCATCCCTGCCAGCAACGTGGTCCATGGACACATATTGTTGCAATGGGCTTCCATTAAGTAAGGTAAGCTGCTTGATGGGACACTTAACTAGGTTGAGAGAGTTGGCATCTTGGATAGAAGACCCACTTCCTATAAGAGCAGGGAAAGAGCACCTACAAAACAGGGTGCTTCATCCTGCTCAAATCATAGCCTGCTGATGATGATATCGCTCAAGCTGGGTCCAAAAGCTCCCATGAATTATGCGCTGGAGGGTTCCATTGCCATTTTTGTGCCAACATTCAATAGGCTGTTTGGTCCTTGGTGGAGGGATGATGCGAGCGGGCTATGTGTAGGGATAACCAGGTTCACTAACAGGGGGCATATTGTGAGAGTAGTTCTGGAGATGATGTGTTTTCAGGCCAAGGAAGTGCTGAGGAGGAATGGACAGAGGTGTGAGAGGCAACGGAGGCAGCTTGGGGAATACGGAGGCCAAGGGCAGAGATGGAGAGTTGGGAGAAGGGGCAATGTTCCATAGCTAGGAGGAAAGAAGAACCAAAGGCTTGTCCATTCAGATGCAGAAACAGAAGCTGGAAAGGGGGAGTTCTTTCTGCGGGTCGATGGAGGAGCAATTATCAACAATCTTCCCATTACTTCACTATCTTTCATCTTTGGCTACCACATTTCTCTTTTCTTTTGGGAGGCTGTAGCTACTAGCAAGCAGAAACTAGTTAAACAACTCTCAACTAGTTGAGTACTTGTATAGAGTAGCTAGCATTGAGCAACACCCACTTGTTGTAGTTTAGCTGCATTTAGATATCACACAAATAATTAGCTCACACACACTTGATGCAACTTCACTGCTCTCGAAATTCAGGATGATGAATTTTGAGAGCAGAATGATGATGTGAGCGTGGATGATGAATTCGGGAGCCAATTTTAATTCATTGAAGGGGAGCATGGATGATGAAATTGAGATGTTTGATTTGTTGAAGGGAGCACGCCGTGCGGATTTTGACCTTGGAGGGAGAGGAGGAGGTAAGGTCTTTTGATTTTTTTAGGGTTCTTTTTTTTAATCATTGCTTTTTTTTTTTGCTTTCGTTTTGTTTTCATAAAACATTGCGTAAACTAATAGTGGGCCTAGGCTTGGGATTATGAGCAATCATAGTGGCCACTAAAGGAAAATTCAAAATATTATTCTTCAAGCTATGCTGAAGAGTAATACTTGGACCCTCATCTTGAAAAATCTTTGACTTTGCCTCTTAAGAGGTGGATTAGGGTAATCATCCAAATTGATTACCATTTGGACACCTCCTAGAAACTACTTCTCTCTTGGTAATACTCTTCTAGTTGTCTTTCTAGGAATTTTTCTGGCTTGTTGTTGCTTGTCTAAATGTTGATCCTCCTAGGTATTGGATCTCTATCTCCACCAACTTAATGGAACGGACTACTCAGAGCTCTCCAAGGCATAAACTATCCTTTTAATTGTGGAAAAGTACCTATGGATGGATGCGAAGTACAAAATATTCAAATAAACTATGCCTTCCTTGCCTTAATTGCATGTAGCCTAGAACAAAATTTTGCTATGATGGCTACGTGCACCTTAATAGGCCACTGAACCCTCTATACTCTTGTTCAACTTCACCCACTGGTGGTATTCACCATCTTGACTTGATAAGATTCATGCACTCCATGAGTAGCTAATTCAGCATTCAATGAGTTCCTCAATTGAGAATGCTTCTTACACACCCCTTGTACTTAAAATCCCCTTATGCACAAAGCATAGGTGCTAGTGAGTGGATTGGATAGGAGGATCCCCTCTAATGGAATTTGTTCTCTTGTGGTTGGTACAACCTTGCTATCTATAAAACTTGAGTGGGAGAGCCTCTAATGGACTTCCTTCTCTTGTGCTTGGTACAACCTTGCTATCTCTAAAATCTAGATCTTAGGGTATTCAAACTTAACAAAGTGTCAAGTTTCGACTCAACAAAGTATCAAGGTTCGACTGCACAAAGGATGAAGGTTTAACCATTGTAGCCATCCATTGACTTCCCCCTTGTGACCAAGCAGTTTGCATTGATGGAAGTTTTCAACTATAGTGAGACACTTGCTCCCATAGCTCAAATGAAGGCAAATGCAATGATAATTGCAATGGTAGCTTATTCAAAGTGGTACATCTTCTAGATGGACATGAAATGAGAATTTTTAAATGGAGATATCAAGGACATTTATATGAGAGAAGCCACCTAGATTTTGAATGTAGGGTGACCAAACGGGGAAAGTGTACATAGCCTCAAAAACATTGTATGACTTGAAATAGGCCCCTTGAGCATCATACCAATGGATCTATGACTCCTTTGGAAGAATCATCTTGATATAGAGTGCATAAGATGTAAACATGAATCTTCATTCAAGGGCCCAAGAAATAAATGATGATTTTATACATTGATGATTTGATCATAAAAGAACCCACTAAAGGGATATTAGGTTCTTGACCATGATTACGCTAGCTCACCATGTCAATGATATTGATATCCATGTCACAGTAAAACCTAATCGTTCCAAAATTCTTGATCAAAACCCTCATCCTCATTCTCACAATGTATATCTCATAGAAATTAGAGTATCCAAACTATGCAAGTAATTAATGAAATATCACATGCAATATAAAAATCTAATTATGTAGAAGATTAAAGAGAAACTTACATTAAAGGAGGGGTGGCCCCCCCCCCCCTCTCTCTCTCTCTCTCTCTCTCTCTCTCTCTCTCTCTCTCTCTCACTCGACTCTCTCTCTCCGTATATATATATATATATATATATTAAAAACCAACAAATAATACCTACACACAAACAAATGCAAGGTCATGATGATGGTGGAAATAATTCATGCTTTAGAAAAAAGTTCTATCAAAAAACCAAAATTTTTAGGGACTCATTCATAGATTTTGGAGATTGGAACTAGTGCCATTCTCCAAAAACCCACGAGGGGATTGGCATCACTGCCATTTCTCTATGTGGGTTTGGGGAGAATGGCACTGGTGCCAATTTCCATAAACCCACATGGAGGTCAGCACTAGTGCAATTGTACATAGGAAAGCTAGACTCATATAAAGAATGGCACCGGTGCCATTCTCCACAATTCTACATGGAGAATGGCAATGGTGCTCCCCCATTTCAGGGACATCTGTGTTGATCTTATGAAATTTCGCACAATCCCACATGTCTCCCCAACTTCAGGGACATCTTTATTGATCTTATGAAATTCTGCACAATACCACATGGAGAATGGTACTAGTGCCATTCTCCATAGGAAAGCTAGACTCACATGGAGAATGGCACTAGTGCCATTCTCCACAATCCCACATGGAGAATGGCAGTGGTTCCATTCCCCATAGGAAAGCAAAACTCACATGGAGAATGGCACCAGTGCCATTCTCCACAATCCCACATGGAGAATGGCACTCGTTCCATTCTCCATAGGAAAGCCAGACTCACATGTAGAATGGCACTGGTGCCATTCTTTGCAATCCCACATGGAGAATGGGATTGGTGCCAAACTCACTTGGAGAATGGCACCAGTGACATTCTCCACAATCCCACATGGAGAATGGCATCAGTGCCATTCTCTCCCGCCAAAATGACATCTTTGTTGGTCTTATGAAATTCTTTGGTTGTAGTTTGTTCATAATTAACATCCTATAATTGTAATGAGAGGGTTGGCTATCAGATGCGGTGACAAGGTCATGATGATGGTGGAAATCATTCATGCTTTAAAAAAAGTTTTATCAAATTACCAAAATTTTAGGGACTCATTCATGGATCTTGGAGATTGGCACCAATGCCATTCTCCAAAACCTACTAGGGGAATGGCATCAGTGCCATTTCTCTATGTGGGTTTGGGGAGAATGGCACTGGTGCCATTCTCCATGAACCCACATGGAGATCGGCACTAGTGCCAATGTACATAGGAAAGCCATACTCATATGGAGAATGGCACCGGTGCCATTCTCCACAATACCACATGGAGAATGGCAATGGTGCCATTCTCCCAAACTGCAAGGACATCTTTGTTGGTCTTATGAAATTCTGTACAATCCCACATGGAGAATGGCACTGGTGCCATTCTCCATAGGAAAGACAGACTCACATGGAAAATGGCACCAATGCCATCCTCCACAATCCCACATGGAGAATGGCAATGGTGCCATTCTTCCCCACTACAAGGACATCTTTGTTGGTCTTATGAAATTCTTTGGCTGTGGTTTGTTCATAATTAATTTCTTGTAATCGCAATGAGAGGGGCAGATGCGGGGACAAGGTCATGATGATGGTGGAAAGAAGTCATGCTTTAGAGAATAATTTTGGGGAAATAATTAATAGTTTCACAAAAAAATTGTATAGACTCATTCATGGATTCTGGAGATTGGCATCAGTGCCATTCTTTAATAACCCACTAGGGGATTAGCATCAATGCCATTTCTCTATGTGGGTTTGGGAAGAATGGCACTGGTGCCATTCTCCACTGAACCCACATGGAGATTGGCACTAGTGCCAATGTCCATAGGAAAGCTAGACTCACATGGAAAATGGCACCGGTGCCATTCTCCACAATCCCACAAGGAGAGTGGCACTACTGCCATTCTTCCCCACTACAAGGACATCTTTGTTGGTCTTATGAAATTCTTTGGTTGTGGTTTGTTCATAATTTATTTACCTATAATCGTAATGACAGGGGATGGCTATCAAATGCAAGGACAAGGTCATGATGATGGTGGGGAATGAAGTGGTTGGAATTAGTGCAGTGTGTGCAATAGATCCAGAGGGTTGAGGCCTACTATAGAGATGTGAAGATTGGGGCTGAAAATGTATCAGTAATAATGGAGAAGTCTATCAATAGTAACATGCTCTTTGCATTTCCCACTATGGATGCAGTGCTTAGACCATGGGGGAAGGTGTGATCTTGAATGTTTTCCCGGGTGACGGGTTGAGCAGGATGAAGCACCTTGTTCCATAGGTGCTCTTTCCCTGCCCTTTCTTGCACTGTTGGTCGAGCTCCCAAAATTCATCATCATCATTCTGCAGCTTGCTCTCGAAATTCATCATCGTCATCCTCGTCTTGAAATCTACATCCACAGTCCAGAATCGATATGTGCTGCTTGTCATGTCAAATCTTCATGAGATTTTAGAAGCTGCTGGTTTCGTCCCTGCAATCCACAAGAAGTTTAGAAACCGAAGGAAGGCGATAACGATCCATCTAGTAAGAGGTGAATCGATACATAGGTTTGGCATCTTGGGATTTTTCTTTCTTGACTCTCGTCCTACAAATTGGTTTCATCAAATTCCTCCTCCTATGCTCTCTTCTCTCCTACGATGCTCTCTTCTCCCTCCTACCATGCTCTCTTCTCTACTAAAGCTACTCTTTGCTGCAATTACTCTCTCTCTCTCTCTCGCTCACTCTCTCTTGTGCAACTCTCACGCCGCTCACACTCTCTCTCACACCTCTCTCTCTAGCTCTCTCAACTTCAAATTGAAATTGTATTGCAAATGCAAATTCAAATTCAAATTCAAAATTGAACACAATGTAAATATTATTGAGAGCCCTGCTTGCTTGGAATACCTTGATACTGTGGCTTCTCTCACAATAAACCATTTTAACATTATAATTTTTTGAACTTAAATTTTTAAAATTGAAGAAAAATTCAAATTTCCCGCCTAATTTTGAATTTTTTCCACAAGGCAGGTTGAAGTTTGGAGAATGGCACTGGTGCCATTCTCCACAACATCATATGAATATTTGAAGAATGGCACCAATGCCATTCATCACATGGAGAATTTCTCCTCAATTGACCATCCAGCTTGATTTTTAGACCTTATGACCTAAGATTTTTAGACCTTAGGACCATAACAATTCGACCATATGCCATTATAGTTTTGACCATTTGCCACCATGGCTCAATCCTTTGACCTCATGCAAATGATTTCCACCATATGTAAAAGATTTGGCCATAAAACTCTTCGTAGGTTATCACCATATGGATAAGGTTTTGACCAAGAGAGAGAGAAAGAGAGAGAGAGAGAGAGAGAGAGAGAGAGAGAGAGAGAGGTGGACAATGGTACCAGTGCCATTCTCTAACCGTCATCTATGACAATTTGACATGCATGGAATAATATGAGTTGAATTTGGAGAATGGCACTGGTGCCATTCTCCACAACATCATATGAATATTTGAAGAATGGTGCCAGTGCCATTCATACATAAAGAATGGAGAATGGCACTGGTGCCATTCTCCTCAATTCTTGTGATTAATGGCATAGGTGCCAATATCAATATTTTACTCATATGGTGTGGTGGACAATGGCACCGGTGCCATTCTCTAACCATCACAGGTGACAACATTGACATCTAGGGAATGGGATTTGAACCATTGTGTGTAATCCATGAGATTAATCAATATATGGCTAAAGTTTTGACCATCTAGCCTGATGTTTAGACATTATGTCCTAAGATTTTAAAACCTTTTTAGACCTTAGAGCCATAATATTTGGACCATATGGCATTATATTTTTGACCATTTGCCACCATGACTTAATCCTCTAGCTTCATGCAATTGATTTCCACCATAACCAAAAGATTTGGCCATAAAACTCTTCATAGGTTATCACTATATGGATAAGGTTTTGACCAATTGTGTGTGTGTGTGTGTGTGTGTGAGAGAGAGAGAGAGAGAGAGAGAGAGAGAGAGAGAGAGAGAGAGAGAGAGAGAACATTATATGAATATTTTGAGAATGGCACCAATGCCATTCATCAAATGGAGAATAGAGAATGGAACTAGTGCCATTCTCCTCAATCCACGTGTGTCATTCTCCTTAATCCAATGCCATTCATCTCATGGAGAATGGAGAATGGCACTAGTGTCATTCTCCTCAATCCAATGCCAATCATCACATGGAGAATCAAGAATGGCACTGGTGTCATTCTCCTCAATCCATGTGTGTCATTCTCCTCAAACCATGTGTGCCATTCTCCTCAATGCAATACCATTCATCACATGGAGACTGGAGAATCGAGAATGGGACTTGTGACATTCTCCTCAATCCTTGTCATTAATGGCATAGGTGCCACTCTGAATATAATCATATGGCACCAGTGCCACTGTCTAACCATCATCTGTGATAATTTGACATACATGAAATAATTTGAATTCTATATGAGTTGAAGTTAAGAGAATGGCACTGGTGCCATTCTCCACAACATCATATGCATATTTGAAGAATGGCACTAGTGCCATTCATACATAGAGAATGGAGAATGACACTGGTGCCATTCTACTCAATCCTTGTGATTAATAGCACATGTGTCAGTCTCAATTTTATAATCATATGGTGTGGTGGACTATGGCACCAGTGCTATTCTCTAACCATCATTTTTGACAACATTGACATCTAGGGAATCGGACCTGAACCATTGTGTCAATCCATGAGATTAATCACTATATGATTAAAATATTGACCATCTACCCTAATTTTTGGACATTATGGAGAGTTGAATTGGTAATGGAAGTTTAAAACCTACATAGTTAAGTGCACATTGTTAGGATAAGACTGGGATGGGTAGCCTCCCGGGACCTCTTATTTTGACATAGTTTTGAACTTTTTTGCTTGCAATTAGCTAACCAAGGGTGGAGGAGTGTTTTTCAAGAACTACCCCATCTAAGACGTTGTCCTAAGGCTCTCAAACCACCCTAGTTACACATTTGAGATCTAGGAAGGGAAAGAACAAGGTGAGCCTAGCACTTGATCCCCCATGAAGATGAATTCAATTCCTTCTCATAGGTTTACTTTTTATGCTTGGTTTAAAAGGTTTGTTTAGCTTTGCCTTTTAAAGTTTTGGTTTTTTAATAGTTTTAGATTTTCTGGTTTGCTTTTAAAGTAATAGTATGATTTTAAAGTGTAATAGCATGAATCATGAAAAGCATGTACGATTTTTTTGAAAGTAGGATCTCTAGATTTGAATTTCAAAATTTGAAACTTGAAACTTGAAATTTGAATTTTGAATTTTGAAATTTCAAATTTTTATTTTAAAATTTGAAATTTGAATTTTGAACTTTAAATTTTAAATTTTAAAATCTGGATTTTCAATTTTTAAATTTAACGTTTGACGATTTGTCCATGTGGCCAAATCTTCCTAGTGATTTGAAAGAAGATTTGGCCATGTGGCCAAATCTTCCTAGTGATTTGAAAGAAGCTAGCAACATTTGGTAGCATGGCAAAATCTTCCCAAACCCTAATGCTTTGAAAGATTTGGCCACACGGCCAAATCTCCCAAAACCTGATGATTTGAAAGAAGCATGCAAGAGGAGGTTGCACGGCCAAAACTCCCCATACCCTAGTGCTTTGAAAGAAGCCTACAAGATTTGGCCACATGACCAAATCTCCCCAAGTTTGAAAGAACGCCGCAACCAAATCTTCTCAGTGCTTTGAAAGAAGTCACCAAGGTCTCGAAGGATTTGGCCGTGCATCCAAATCTTGCTAGCTTCTTTGAAAGCACCAAGGTCTAAGCAGATTTGGCCATGTGGCCAAATCTTATTGCTGCTTTCAAAGCACTAGTTTCTTAGGAGATTTGGCCACATGTTGGCTCCTTTCAAAGCACCAGGGTTTGAGGAGATTTGACCATGTGGCCAAATCTTGTGGGGTTCTTTCAAAGCACCAGGGTATGTGGAGATTTAGCTTCTTTCAAAGCACCAAGGTCTAAGTAGATTTGGATGTGTGAATAAATCTTGATGGCTTCTTGAAAGCACCAGTGTCTCAGGAAATTTGGTTGTGTGGACAAATCTTGCTATCTCCCTTTCAAAGCACCATGGTCTGTGAAGATTTGGCCATGTAGCCAAATTTTGCTGCCTAAAATTCAAAGCACCAATGTTTAGGAAGATTTGGTCTTGCAATGAAATCTTGTTAAGCATTTTCATCCTAAGTCACACCATCAGATATCAATGCTTGCTATCTCCCTTTCAAAGCACCATGGTCTGTGAAGATTTGGCCATGTAGCCAAATTTTGCTGCCTAAAATTCAAAGCACCAATGTTTAGGAAGATTTGGTCTTGCAAAGAAATCTTGTTAAGCATTTTCATCCTAAGTCACACCATCAGATATCAATATTGAACTATAACAAATGATAGTTGCCATTGGGGCAATATTCTCTACATCACATGATGACATGTGCCAAGGTGTGCCCTTGGGAGAAAACAATGTATCGGTGGCGATCGATATTTGTATGATGAAAGTGCACTTCTTCCATTTCCCACAATGGATGCATTCTTAGTCTATGAGGCTTTGGGTAGTGTTGTTTGTTGGAAAGCACGATCAATGAGTTGTGTGGACAATGTCAATGGAGCTATTGTACCAATGAATGATATAACATCAGATACCATTGACATTGAACCTCTATGTGAATATGATGAGTTTTCCATTCGAGAATCATGGAAGGACAAGAAAGTTTTAATATGGGATGAGCAGAAAACCAAGAGCATCGCAGAGGGTGTTGTTTTGTATCTCTACCCATTTGAATCTATAAATTTTAAGATGCTTGGTGAAGGTAATCTAGGTGTGGGAATTGAAAAGTATCATAGTGATGTATCAGGCATCGATACCATCCACTTAATAAAATGGCCCATTGCACAAATAACCTTTTTAGATGGAACTTCATTAAGAATCGATGACACCATAAATTCTCCAAGTGGTTTTGGGAAAAAGCAAATGGAAGATGAGGACCCAATGGAAAAATCCACAAAAAAGAGGCGTTACTAAACAAGGCATGCCATTAGCATCATCTAGACTCACAAGGGATGCAGTCACAAAAGTATCTATGATTAATTGTTGTAAACAAAATTGTTGTCAATTTGCTGATCGTCAAATGATATCCAAATTACGCATAGAGTATTGGGGCCAAAGTTTGGAGGCTCGCACCAATTATGTATATGACACTCTTCGGGTTGCTTGTCGAAAAGATGACAATGGGTAGTTCAAATGTGTCTTTTCATTGAATGGTATTCAATTTTGTTGTAGAGCATGGTATGAAATGCATGGTATTCCAAAAACAACATTATATCGATACAGGGAGCAATTTGAAATTGGTAAACGAAGGTGCATGCATGGTAATAAAGGAATCATGCAGAGAGGTTGGGACCACATACAACTGGGTAGAGCCATAATCCAAGATTTTGTGGATAACAATTCTGAGCGTATGCTACACAATAGTAGAACACTTCAGGATGGATCAAGGGAAACACAGTTGGTGATACCGGATGTATACAAGCAGATTGATATTCTCTATGAAGTTAACATGCAATTAAAGCATAGTTTAGGTTGTAAGGAGATGTCAACTTCCACGTTCAATCGCATATGGAACTCTGAATTCAAGCATGTAACTTTGTCAAAAACAAGTGAATTCTCTAGGTGTGGTTTATGTAGTGCAATCAAGGCTCAGCTTGCAGCGACAAAATGCTAAAATGAACATAATAAGTTGATGGAAGATAGAAGAAAGCACATGTTACAACAAAAAAGTTGTAGAGATGTGTACTACACTTGGCACAAATTTTCTGAAATGTATCCTCAGACATACTTGTGCATTATCCATGGTAAGATGGACCAAAAGAAGACAACCATCCCTAGATTATGCAATCGTTATCCCAACTACCTAACAAGCCTGGTTTTGCAATGGCCTTTAAATTTGCATGGTTAGGTGGATTGAGGGTGAATTATACTAGGAAGGATTTATCTCGCTTTAGTTGAAAGGACCTTTCTTTCGCCCTGCCTATTTTAATATTTTGGATATGACTCAGGTGGTGTGGCGACACAAAGCTCCTTTTGAGTCTTTGAGTATTTGGGGCTCTTTGACTTTAAAGAGTTTGGAACCTGACTCCTTCTCTTGGACTAAATTTCATGTTATGGAGATTGCTTACTAATGGAAGATATATTGGTCAAATGCCAAAATGGCATGATACATCCATTCTGCAACCTCCAAATGGAATCTCATTATGACCTTTTCTCGGGTTGCTTTACAATTAGAGGCATATGGTGAATGCTTGAGTAATGGTTAGCTTCAAAGCTTGTGCGTTGATCAAGCCCAATGGATGACTCCCCATTTAATCCGTGCGGTCAAGGTACAATGCATATGCCTTAGTACTAGACTCCAGTAGACTATCAATTTTGGATATGTAGGTGCTAGGGAGGTCAATACATTTAATATTTCTTCGGGACGAAAAACGAATGCCTATTTATGGCATTAAGGCTCAGTGCACACGGCTCGAATAATGCACAATTAGAGGCTAGTTTTAGAGGCCTGCACGTCTCTCAAGGCAAAGTTGGACTGCCACTGATGCTCATATTGGCACCTCCATTCTGGAGGTTGCTGATTTGAGCATTAGTGCGCAATTCTTACTCCAGCCAATCCTCATCCGCCTTGTGGCTCTGAGCTTTCCTCTGTCGCCCTCTGTAGCTCACAAAGAGCTCCCTGCACCCTCACAGAGCTCTCGTGCACGTAGTCAGAATGCCAATAAATGCATTGCCATTTCTGTTCACACGGAAAATTTCATTTGAGGCTTTAGAGTCGCACCAACTGCGCATTTTTAATCGCGTGTGCACTGACTCTAAGCCAACTAATAAGTATTGTAAACTGTTACGAGCTGTGGTACCACCGGTAGCTGTGTTCCTGCATTTTCCTTTAATAAAAATTTTCAATTTTTCACGCAAAAAAAGAAAAAGCTGGCTATCCATTAACTTTGGGTGTGCAAATGCTTGCAGTCTGCAGATTTTGTTCACTGCACCGGCTTGTCAGAGCAAGTTTGCGTCAATTAGTTATAAGTCCTTTCCAGTTTTCGTTTTCAGGCTTCCGCAGGTGGTTCGAATATTCCATCATGCTCGCCCCAAACGTTCTGATCATGTCACTGTTCACAACGAACCATGACGTTCACCGCGATACCAGCAGCGCTAACAACTGCGTCGTCCAGCAGTTGCACCTCCCGAATCCCAGATCAATGGCCCCATTATACTTCCACCGGTAGCCATAAATAAGATGGCCATGACCTCCTTTTCACGACTGGTAGAGTTTGGCGTCTAGAGCACAGATTCCACACAGTAGTCCGTTTTATACCTATTTGCGGCTAGCAAAACGTGACCCGCGAGGCATTTCTTTGGACCCAGCGTTGATGGCCGTTTGAGTAACGCCTACGCAGCTGGCGGAAAGCGCTGCTGTACCAGCCGAGTCCAGCCTGTCCAGACTCCGCAGCTGGTGGGTGGTATTCAGATTTCAGGTGTCACGAAACATACTGTACCGGGTACCCAAAAGCTATCCAAATCCAAGCGTCAAAAAGCATACTGCTCTCTGGCTACCTGATCGATCGCCTGATTGAGTGGGAAATGGACGACATTCTTGAGATCATGAGTATATTTTCGTTATGGAACTTACGAATGTGGTTGGCTGATTTCATCACACGACGATCATCCTCTCTGGCAGGTTCGAATTTCATTTTGAAGGGTAATTTAAGGGTTATAACCTATTTTGAAAGGGTGACGTGGCAAATCTTTTCCAACTAGGTTGTTGCAACCTTCAAATTTAAGGAGTGCTAGTCTCTCGGGTGTGTCACATGTGATCAAAACTACCTTCAAATTTAAGCACTACGAGTCTCTAGGGTGTGTGACATGTGATCAAAACTATTATGGTTGGAGGGAAAGAGCCTTGGGAGCCCTTTCCTAGGAGGGAACCCTTTGGAAGGTAGCAAGCAGTTGGTAATGCCCTTTCTCAACTATCAAGGGCTATTGGGAGGGGATTAAAACAAGATAATTTTTACTTTTATTAGCATTGACGTAGTAAATTTGCTAGGTGTTGGGTTGTTGCCTTAGCGACTGTGCTATGTCATCTGTCTGTCCTGGGGCGCCAACTCCCTTTAGTAATAAAACCCATCAATATCTTGAGTATGGGATGAATTTAACAATATACCATTAGTAAAAGTTATTCAAATTAGCATGGTTGTGTTCTACACTAAAAGAGCTTCAAATATGTCTTTACACCTTGAAATTTGGGTAACACATGAAAGAGCTACATTAATTTGAAAGGAGATGAGTTTTCATATTTTAGTGTATTTTTTGTCTTACCCCCCCTCATCCAAAAGACCCCCCGCTTGGGCCTCACATATTATGAAAAATATGTACAAATCTAAAAATCTTGCATATTTTTCAAGGTACATATCTTATATTTTGTGGGTGGGGGGACATGAAATTTTCATATTTTTCCCTTGCATAATTGAATTTGAAAAAGGAGATCCATGCATATTATATATGGACCTTGTCCCCCCATACCCTAGATTTTGGGCGAGGGTAGTAACATATTACATATTGAGTTGGCATCCCAGGCTGTCTGTCTTGCAGAGTCTGACCGTTGTGCCACCCAATCTTGCAGCATTGCAGACTATGCTATCCTCCCGTTGTAGAAGATTATGTTATCTCACGGCTATCGAGGCACGTGCCACATCACTAGTAGGTAGAGCACTAGAGCACAACAGACTAGAGAACTGGCCACCACACGGAGGAGAGCAGTACACTAGAGCAATTTGTCTACATAGTGGACCAGAGCAGTCTGTCTGCATAGTGGATCAGTATGAAGAACACTTATTTCATTAATTTTGGACTTTATGTCTACATTTGGACTAATCCTAAAACTCCTTTCCAAATGGAAAGTTTACTTTATGAAAATGATGTTCAAGAATCAAAAATTTACTTTTTGGCATTGTCATTTCCGCGTAGTAAATTTTAGAATATCTCTCTATAATGTTGCACTTAATAACAATTTAAATTAATAATTTAATTAAAAAAATATTTTAATTATATTTAAATTAATAAAAGTAATTTAAATGTATGAAAAAATTATATGTATGTATGCATGCATGCATGCATGTATGTATGTATGGCCCATGCATGATATTAATTTACCATAAGAGTCCTCTAAAATCTTCCAGATATTATAACGGTATTAACAAACACCTTTTGAGAGTTTAAAAACTCTAAAATATGGTAGATATGGAGTCACACACGACACTACACATGCATGCATGGAATGTACATGTCCTTGGTTGATCGATGGAAGGCCATTGATACATATGTTGGGACTAGTGCACTGCACTTGTCCGCATGGCATGGGCATGCCCGTAGGGCTTGTAATTGATCCGTGTTGGTGTGGGATTCATGCTGCGACGACTGTTGATGGAGGGGGAAAGAGAGAAAGGGAGGGAGGTAAGAAAGAGAGGAAAAGAAAAGGGAAAGGGAAGGAGAGGGGGAAGGGAAGGGAAGGGAAGGAAAGGAGAAAGGGAGGGAGGGAGGGAGAGAGAGAGAGAGAGAGAGGGGGGGGGGGGGGAGGAAGGGGAAAGGGGAGGGGAGGTGAAGGGGAAGGGAAGGGAAGGGCAAGGTAAGGAAGGGGGAAGGGGAGAGGAGGGGGAGAGCAAAAGGGAAGGGGTGGGAAGGGGAATGGGGATGAGGAGGGGAGGGAAAGGGAGAGGGGTAAGGAAGGGGGAAGGGGAGAGGAGGGGGAGGGAGGAAGGGGAGGGGAATGGCGAGGGGGAGGGGGAGGGGAATGGGGAGGGAAGGGAAAGGGAGAGGGGTGAGGAGGGGCAGGGGGAAGGGGAAGGGGAGAGGAGGGAAGGGGGAAGGGGAGGGGAGGGGGAAGAGGGAGTGGGAGGGGAGGGGAGAAGGAAGGGGAGGGGGGGGGAGGGGTGAGGAAGGCAAAAAGTGGGGAGGGGGCCTCCCTAATGCATGCTCTAGCAGCCGCGGCCGTTGACTACCTAACGAAACAATAGAAAGAAATGAAAATTGGAGAGGAGGGAAGGGGGAAGGAGAGGGGAGGGGAAAGGAAGGGAAGGAGAGGGGAGGGGGCTCACAAATACATGCTCTGGCGGACGTGACCGCCAAGCCCCTGCAAAAAAAATAAAAATAAAAAAAGTTGCATCTAGCAGCCGCGGCTGCCCAATTTGTGTTTTGGATTGGAAGGGGGAGGGGTGAAGGGAAGAGAGAGGGGAGGAAGAAGAGAGAGGGAGCGGGGAGGGGAAGAGAAGAGAGGGAGAGGGGAGAGGAAGAAGAGGGAGAGGGAAGGGAGAAAAGAGAGGGAGAGGGGAGCGGAAGGGAAGAGAGGGAGAGGGGAGAGGAAGAAGAGGGAAGAGAGGGAGAAGAGGGGATGAGAGGGCAGAAGAGAGACAAAGAGGGGAGGGGAGAGGGAGAGGGGAGAGGAAGGGCAAACCGAAGGGAGGGAGAGGGAATGGGAATGTGAGAGGGGAGGGAGACGGGAGGGGAATGCCGATATATAAGACATGAAACCCTAAAAAATTTGAATTCAAACGGGGAGAGGAGAAAGGAGCGGGAAGTTTGAATTCCAAGAGAGGGAAGGGAGAGAATGGCTAGGAGAGAGAGTGAGACATTCGAATTCTAGGGAGGGAGAGGGAGTGAGAGAGGGAGAGAGGATAAAGAGAGGGAAATTCAAAACTTTAGGGTTTCGTGGCTTATATATAGCCTCTCACATTCCCCTCCCTTTGCCTTCCCCTTCCACTTCCCTCTCCTTCTCTCCTCTCCTATCCCTCTCCCTTCTCCGCTCCTGTCCCCTCTCCTTCCTCTCTTCCCTCTTCTTTCTCTCCCCTCTCCCTCTCGCTTCTCCCTCCCCTCTCTTTCTTCTTCCTCTTTCCTCTCTCTTCCCTTCACCCCTCCCCCTTTTAATCCAAGATACAAATTGGGCGGCCACGGCCACCCAGCCCCTGCAAAAAAATAATAAAAATAAATAAATAAATAAATATATCTGTAGGGGATTGGCGGCTGTAGCCACCAGAGCATGTATTTGTTAGCTCCCTTCCCTCCCTCCGCTTTTAAGAGCATGCATTAGGGGTTTGGTGGCCATGGCTGCTAGAGCATACATTAGGGAGTCCCTCTCCCCACTCCTTCCATTTCTCACCTCTCCCCTCCCCTTCCCCCTCCCCTCCCCTTATCCCTTGCATCCCCTCCCTTCCCCTTCCCTTCCCTCTTCCCTCTTCCCTCCCCATCCCCCTTCTCCTGCCCTTCCCTCCCCTTCCCTTCCTCACCCCTCTCCCTTTCCCTCCCCTCCCCCTCCCCATTCCCCTCCCCTCCCCTCCCCTCCCTTCCCCTTCCTCCCTCCCCTCCTTTCCCCTTTCCTCATTCCTCTTCCCTTCCCCTCAAGTCCCCTCCCCTCCCCTCCCCTCCCCTCGCCCCCCCTTCTCTCTCTCTCTCTCTCTCTCTCTCTCTCTCTCTCTCTCTCTCTCTCTCTCTCTCTCCCTCCTCCTCCCTGCCCCTGCCCCTGCCCCTTCTCCTTCCCTTCCCTTCCTTTCTCCCTCCCCTCCCCTTTCCCCTTCCTTTTCCTCTCTTTCTTACCTCCCTCCCCCTCCCTCCCCTCCGTCAACAATCGCGTAGCATGAATCCCACACGGACACATATCAGCTATGCCTATGCCACGTGGACAAGTGCATTGCACCGGTCCCAGCATATGTATTAATGGCCTTCCATCGATGAACCACGGACATATACGTTCCATGCATGCATGTGCAGCATCGTGTGTGATGCCATATCTATGAGATTTTAGAGCTTTTAAACTCTCAAAAGGTGTTTATTGATACTGTTATGATATCTTGAAGATTTTAGAGGACTCTTATGGTATATTAATGTCATACATGGGCCATACATACATACATACATACATACATATGAGGACTCTTATAGTAAATTAATGTCATGCATGCGCCATACATACATACATATATAAATTAATTTATTCATGCATTTAAATTATTTTTATTAATTTAAGTTATAATAAATTAATTAAATTATTAAGAAAAAATTAAGTCTTTTGATGTAGCTATTAATGAGAGTTCACAAGTGTTTTTATGTATTGAACCGTGTCATGTTAAATTTATAATTTTGATTTAATTTCCTTCAGAAAATTCTAAAACATTGTTTATTTTTATGTTTTCATCTTTGTTTTAAAGAGTGGGTTTTTTCTTAAATTTTATCCAAAATCTAGTCCAAAAGTATCTATAAAAATGAATTTGTACATTGACAAGTCCAAAATTAATGAAATAAGTGTTGAAGAGCATTGGGCAGCATGGTGCACCATGCATTTGAAATGGCAGCTACAGGACTAGATGTGGCATGGTTAGGATGTATGTGGCGATGGCAATTGGATGATGTGGTGCAATGGAGTTGTTGAGAGGTAATCTCGGCTCCTCTCTCTTTCATCGATCGAGAACCTTGATGGCATAACAAGATCTGTCCATAAGATTGAATACTAGTTTATACATCCATGCTTATTTCAATAAGTATCCAAATAAATAAAAAGTTTTTTTGCATTTGAAATATCTAAAAAAATGGCCATTGTATAAAATATCTTAGTTACTATTTTCACCTTTCTTGATGGCTTTATCTTGTTGCATTGATTCTTATAGTTACATTGAGAGAGATAGAGAGAGAGAGAGAGAGAGAGAGAGAGAGAGAGAGAGAGAATCACACACAGGGTCCCTTGATTTCTTCTCACTATTACTTGGCTTCTTTCATGAGCTCTTCTCATCTCGGTTGTAACATCATCGAAGCTTTTAAGTGAGAATGTGTCTGGATCATCTTTCAATACAAGTTGTCATATGATTCTCCCATGGCTTTGTTGCCATCTATCTCTCCAATGAGCTATATCCCCATTGCAAGCTATTTGGTTTGTAGATTGTGTAGGCTTGGCTATCTAGCTGAGATTTTGGTCTCCATTGTAGAATTTTTAGATAAAAGGAAACTCTCACAAGATTTTGGTCTCCACTTCAGCTTAGACCAAGATGCACATTTCACAAAAGGAAATCCTCACATGATTTTGGGCTTGAGTGTAGATTTTTTAGATTAGCATGAGCCTTACTAGGAAGGAGTGGAGCAACAACTACAGCATATGGTTGTGCAAGCATTGTGGGCCAAGCCAGAGTAAGGGATTGTGCACTGGCATTATGGGTTGGCTGATTTCATCACACGATGATCATCCTCCCTGAGTCCCTGGTAGGTTATAATTTCATTTTGAATGAGTCATAAGCTATTTTGAAAGGGTGATGTGGCAAATCTTTTTCAACTAGGTTGTTACAATCTTCAAATTTAAGTAGTGCTAGTCTCTTGGGTGTGTCATATGTGATCAAAGCTACCTTTAAATTTAAGCACTGCGAGTCTCTTGGGTGTGTGACATGTGATCAAAACTATTATGGTTGGAGGGAAAGAGCCTTGGGAGCCCTTTCTTAGGAGGGAAGCCTTTGGAAGGCAGTGACTAGTTGGTAACACCCTTTCTCTACTGTCAAGGGCTATTGGGAGGGGATTCAAACAAGGAAATGTTTACTTTTACTGGCAGTGACATAGTAAATTTCTAGATGTTGGGTTATTGCCTTAGCTATCGTGCCATGTCATCTGTCTGTCTCGCATAGCTTGAGTGTCGTGCCACCCAATCTCGCAACATTGCAAACTGTGCTATCCTCCCATCACTGAAGATTGTGCTATCTCATGGTCATCGAGGCACATGCCACATCACTGGTAGGCAGAGGACCAGAGCACAGTAGACTAAAGAACTAGCCACCACATAGAGGAGAGCAGTAGACTAGAGCAATTTGTTTACATAGTGGACTAAAGCAGTTTGTCTACATAGTGGACCAGTACGAAGAGCATTGGGTAGTGCGGTGCACCAAGCATGTGCTTTAAATGCAGCTACAGAATTAGATGTGGCGTTAGAATGTATGGTGATGGCAATTGGATGATGTGGTGTAGCAGAGTTGTTGAGTGGTAATCTCGTCACCTGTCTCTTTTGAGGTGGTGGAATGCTCATGGTGAGACTTTATAGCTTGTACCTTTTTCAATGGCATTTTCGTAAAGGCTTATACCTTTCCAACGGCATTTGAATCCTTGTTGGGATTAGAATGCTATTTGATTGGACGATGGAGATCTCTCTTTCACCATGAGAACTTGATGGCATAACGAGATCTATCCATAAGATTGAATACTAGTTTATACATCCATCCTTATTTTAATTAGTATCCAAATAAATAAAGACCAAGACGCACATTTCACAAAAGGAAATTCTCACATGATTTTGGGCTTGAGTGTAGATTTTTTAGATTAGCATGAGCCTTACTAGGAAGGAGTGGAGCAACAGCTAGAGTATGGGGTCATGCAAGCATTGTGGGCCAAGCCAGAGTAAGGGGTTGTGCACTTGCATTATGGGCCAAGCTACATGTAGATGGTGGTGTTGGTTAGCTGAGCACTCAAGAAAATTTTGAATTAACGGTAGTATAGTTAAACATACACACACACACACACACACAAACACACACACACATGTTTTAACCATAACTCCAAATTTCTTGCACGCATGCGGGCGCACGTGCACACACACACACACACATGTGCACGCACATGCCATGCACATGCACATGTGCACACCAGCACACACACATGCACACACATGTAGATGTTCATGCACACGCAGAGACATGTCAACTGTACATAGTGAAGCATCACACATGTGTTAAGAATAACTCTAGATTGCTTACAAAGCCCTTATTATTTGTTGTGGAATATCTCCCTTGTTTTATGTGAGCTAAATTTATGATAAGAAATATAACATTATTATACTGCATCCAAATTTATAATTGAAATTATTTTATGGAGAGTACAACCACACCACCCTTGTTTTTGGATCAGCAATATCTCTTATCCAATCTATAAATGAGGTGTTATATGGCTTCACGCACACACACACACACACACACATATACATATACATATACATATACATATACATATACATGTACATGTACATATACATATATATACATATACATATATGTATATGCTATATATGTACAAATTTTCTATGAGCCATATAGCTTCTCACTGGGAGACCAAACTAGCAAGTTATTACCTAAGGAAAAATAAGGGTTGTAAAGCGAGTTCTAGAGTTAAACATGCATGTGCATGTTTAGTTATACCATCCATATCATAGATTTATTTACAAGCATGTTCCACATGGATGCTCCATGTATGTATCAATATGTGTGTGTGTGTGTGTGTGTGTGTGTGTGTGTGTGTGTATGTATACATACACTACTATACACGGATCCTATTGCGACGTTTACATACCGACGTTTAGTGCCCGCTTAGCATGAATCGTCGGTATAAAAAGCGGGTTTTGTAAAGCGTCACTATATAGCGACTTTTGCTAAAGTCGCTATATAGCAACCATTATAAAGGTCGCTATATAGCGACTTTTAAGTGTTGCTATATAGTGACACTGATATACTATTTTATAGCGACGTTTTTCCAGAGAGGTTTTTTTTTAATATAGGCCTTAAAAGTTAGTTTTTTCCAATGACAAATTTTTTTAAATTTTCATACATGTTTGAGCTCATAAAGAATAAAAAAATGAGAGCATGTACATCAAGCCTTTGAAGCTCATATATTCATGTCCAAGTTTGAGATGAGAAAAATCAATTAAGAGCACTTACATCAACTGTTTCATCTTGAGCTAAGTCTAAGGCGCCAAACAAGTCTATCTCCAACTCTATACCGAGTTGATCTCCTATATCATCATCATACTCTAGCATCGTACATTCACCTAAAAGTATTTGATCATCTTCTTCAATAAAGTGTGGTGATTCTTGATGATTGTTGTCTTCTTCCTCAATATCATGATCTCCATCTTCCTCCCGTGCGATGTCATTATGTGCATCTTCCTCTTGGCTCATATGGTGATCTACATCTTCTTCGCTAGATTCGTCAATTGGATCCGGCATTGGTAGTGGCATCTCCATATCCACATCTCGATCTTCAAAAATTTGCTTACTTCGTGATGCAACTTGGATCACGTACCACCATCTTGGATCAGAACGATCCGGATGAAAAACCACCTATATTGAAGATGGGTGCCAAATGTCATCAGTTATATATATGAAATTATGCTCAAGCGCATGTATCAATGGACTTTAAAAATGAAAGCTTCGATTAATTAAATCATTAGTATGCACCTGCTCATAATGCTCGGGAAGAACAAAAGTATCACTTTCATCGGTCCAATGTTTGGTGGAGTCTATTGCAAAGAGACCGCTACTATCTTTTCTCACTGTTGCATGGGGACCGTTGTAAATAGTTCTAAACCATTTTACATCAAGAATGAAAATAGTAAATCGTCTGAAATCAATTTCATAGATGTCGCGTATGGTTCCACAATAATCCAACTGTGAGGAGAGAAGATTGGTATCCGAAGCACTTGCTCGGCTATCTTGTGTGAAGTTAGCCATGACTCCACAATCATACGTGACTCTCTTTGAATCGATGTGTTCCACCCGAAAATGTCATCCATATGACCATAATGCACTGTACTTTTTGTACTGTAAAAGAGCATCATTAAAACAATGAAGATGCATCTATTTTATAGCATATATTGCCACAAATAATTACTTAATTACGTCAAGAGGTAAGAAACTTACATGCACCATACATCCAGATGATAACTCTCGCTCGCGCTCGTTTATTGTCTCTCCATCACGTTCGGCTTTACGTAGAGCCAGTTGTAGCCAATCAAGTGACATGTGAGTAAAGAGAAGAGCCAGATCCTGTGGATATGGTTGTGATCGCCTGTACATTACTTCTGCATCTCAGGGCTATTGAGGATACAAAACTTATTGAATTTCTCCATTTGCTCTTTTCTCATCTTTCTTTCAATCCCTTTTCCTTGGGGAACCTCGCCAACAATGCGATCATCATCCTTGTTATGCCAAGCTTGCGGCATATCGGGATCCGTGGATGCAAGAAACTCTGTGATATATACTAATGACTCTTGCACAAGCCATCCCTCTGCCATGCTTGCTTCCGGTCTTGCTCTTTGTCTTACAAATCCCTTTAAAGTTTTCATAAACCACTCGAGAAAAAACATCCATCGACTATGAACGGTACCTACTATAGCCACCTCATCAACTATGTGCACAAGCAAGTGGACTTGAGTTGTCATAATGCTCGAGGGAAAGTGCTTCTCAAGCAAGCATACAGCTTCGATGGATTCCACCCTAGCCTTCTCGATGCTCAATATAGAGACCTCTTTTTGAGATATCCACCTATTTCACATGTCCATGTAAGATATTTTCATAATCAGTCTACAGATTAATCTCTTAAATTGAAAAAAATACATTCAATGCGATTTGATAGTAAGCATACCTCACAATACCACAGATCTTGAATATAGCATTTCTAACATCTTCTTGTAAGCACCCTTTTATTGTAATTGGGAGGATGAACTATCAAAGCAACAATGAAGTCATGTCAACAATATAACATAATAATAATTACGCTAAAGCATCATGATTATCGGTACACTAATTCTACTTAGAATACCTGTAAGACCTTGTGCCAATCATGGGACTTGAGCCCACTAAGCTTATTGTCCTTTGAAATTGCTCCTTTCAAGCAACGCATGTACCCTGTCAGTGTTTGAAAAGAGGCAATGTCTACCTCGACTGCTGCCTCCTCCCTCGTAGAGAGGATCCACGTTGCTTTCGGGAGGACAACTTTTCCCGAAGCATGCACTTGGGGCCACAAACGAGACATCCTATTCATAGCACGCAAGTCTTCTCGCACTCCTCTCGAGTCCTTGGAACCAACCAAGTGTGCCCAAATAGTAGCCCCCACATTCTTGAAGATATGCATGGGATCCAAGAGATGATTGATTTGTAACTGACCCCAATAAGGAAGCTCATGAAAGATTGATAGCCTCTTCATACCAGGAGGAGGTTCCTCTCCATTCACCCTCCAAGCTTGAATCCAGTCACTTGCCTTCAAATATGATGGTGGTGGATCAAGCTGACCTCCACGTGCAAGATGGTCGAGCGGAAGGTATCGAGCATGACCTTCATAAACATTTTTCCTCATATGTTTGGAGTAGCGTGCAAGCGATTTCAGAGCCGGTCCACAAACAGGACAAGCATGGTACCCACTTGTAACAAGTCCTGCACGCGTGCATGAATGTGTTAGTATAAGACATGCGTGCGAAAGAGAGTCAAAAAGGCATAATCCCTCATTGTACATGTAAAGACACAACCACGTACCTGCGCACTCTCCATATCCTGGGTAGTCATGCATGGTCCACATCAAAATATCATTGGTATGTCTAGGAGCTCTGGAAATATCAAAGACCTGCACTCCTCTCCATAATATCTGTAACTCCTCTATCAAAGGTGCCATGTACGCGTCCATGTTTTTTGCCTTGTACTTTCCTGGCACAAGTAGTGCAAGCATGAGGTGCCCCTTTTTTATTGTTAGCCATGGTGGGATATTGTAATTCACCACGACTATGGGCCATGTCGACCAAGATGTCGAGCGTAACCCGAAAGGATTCACGCCGTCCATGGCTAGCCCAAGATGTAAGTTGCGTGGCTCCCTCGCAAAGTCCGGCCACTGATTATCTATGTGCTTCCAAGCTGCACAATCTGCGGGAATCCTCAATGTGTCATCAGTGGACCGATGAGATGCATGCCATGTCATCAACTCTGCTATGGATTTGCATCGGAACATGTGTTGTATTCTTGCAATGATGGGAAAGTGTCTCAAGACCTTTACCGGTATCCGTTCACCCTGCAACTCATCTCTATATCGTTGTTCCCCACACTTTGGACAACTAGCCAAATCTCCATGCTCACGATGAAAGAGAATACAATCATTACGGCAAGCATGGATGGTATCATAATCCATACCCACCGTTGTTAGCATTTTTTTCGCTTCATCTCTTGATGCGAGCATGGTATTTGGTGCAGGCAACATCTTCTGGAGCAACCTATGACAAAGACACTATCCAAATGATGATTCTCAAAACAAACAATATCCAAATAATGAGTCAAATTAATGCAAGAGCTAACCTCATTAAGGCCGAGACACTTGTATCTGACCACCCATACTTTACTTGTAGATTCAAGATTGAGAGACAAGCACGTAGTTTAGACATCCTAGCATCCTTGTACAATTGTGTTGATTGTAACTCTCGCATTTTGACCTCAGACTCTGACATCACGTGTACGTGGGATGTAGTGCCCCTAAAAATGGAATCCATCATGTCGACCATACCCTCGTCATCATCTGGGAGACTATAGTCTTACTAAAAGTGAGAAGGTATATGCGTATCCTCGTCACCCTCCTCATCCTGTTTTAAGATTTTGTATAAATATAAGATCTTCTATTTCCTGGTATATACAATAAGACTGCGAACTTAAATAGCTTTGAATTACCGATGGTCCATCAACACATGCAACACCAACGGTGGGTATTGGTTCTGGCTCCTCCCCATACATCCGCAAGTGGCACATGATAATACGATGTTGATGTCGTACTTCTCGCTTGCAATGAGTACAATGACAGTATAACCTCTCCGTAAGCCACTTCGTGCTCCCGGGGATTGGTGCATCATCGGATGAGCTTCCACTCATCCCTTCCATCTACACTTATAAAATCACGTGCATCATCGGATGAGCTTCCACTCATCCCTTCCATCTACACTTATAAAATCACAACATAAGCATGAAGAAGAGATATTAATAGTTATAAAATAGCATCTATGAGCTTTTTTTCATGCTACAACAAAAAGTGACTGTAAGCATCGCTATATAGCGACCTTTTTGCTCTGTTTCGTCACTATATAGCGACAGATAAGCGTCGCTATATAGCGACGCTGTGGGTTAAAATCCGAAACTCTCATCGCGCGACGTTTTCTTTATCCTATTCTCTAATCTCTCAAGTAAGCAAGCCAATATCTCCTCCCACCTATTTTCGACGACCTCCCACCTATTTCAAGCAACCTCCCACTCTATTTTCCACTCTTCACGCTTCTCCTAGCTCTTGTACTCCCTCTCTACCCTTTTTCCTCTTTGGTTTCTTGAAAGGAAGTTCTTCAAGAGGTGAGTTTGTTTCAACAATGTAGGTTGTTTGTTTGTTAGCTTTAGTTTTGTGAGTGCTTCTCCTTATATTGCTAAACCTGTAAACTAGTTTTCATGCTTGTTTTCAAAGGATTGAAACAAAAAACGAGATTTCAAGAAAGAAAGAAGACTCACCTCTTTTTTCTATATTTCTCTTCCTTCTCTTTCTCCTTGTCTCCTCAATCTCCTCCTTTCCTTGTCTCCTCAATCTCCTCCTTTCAAGAAGTTGCTTTTGTAATCTCCTCCTTTATCATCTTATTTGAAAAAATGGGTTGTTTTCTCTGTTTTGTAGGGCCAGTCCACAACACCGAGCGGGAGGTACTATTTTAGGTAAGTGCTTCCTCTTTTTTCCATTTATTATTTTTGTTATTTGCATTGGCCTGCAACTAGCACCTTAAGGGCTAGCTGCAGTGATGGGTGTAGGAACCCTCTCTTCCCCTCAAACTCTTTCCTTCTTCCCCCTTCTCTTATTCTCTTTTTTCCTCCTTCTCTTATTCTCTCTTTCCCCCTTCTCTCTTTTCCCCTTCTCTCTTTCGTTTCCCTCTTATTCTCTATTTCCGCATAAGCTCATGCATAATCATCAGCATGAGCTTATGCTTATGCTTATGGCTAAGCATAAACATAAGCATAAGCTCATGCTTATGCTTATGCATGAGCATGAGCTTATGCAGCATAAGCATGAGCATAAGAAAATGAGACATATGCTCATGCTTATGCTTCTCTCTTTCCCCTTTCTCTATTTCCTCTAACTCTTATTCTCTATTTCTGCATAAGCTCATGCATAAGCATAAGCATGAGCTTATGCTTAAGCATAAGCATAAGCATAAGCTCATGCTTATGCTTCTCTCTTTCCCCCTTCTCTATTTTCTCTAACTCTTATTCTCTATTTCCGCATAAGCTCATGCTCATGCTTCTCTCTTTCCCCCTTCTCTATTTCCACTAACTCTTATTCTCTATTTCCGCATAAGCTCATGCATAAGCATAAGCATGAGCTTATGCTTATGCTTATGCATGAGCATGAGCTTATGCTCATGCTTATGCTTCTCTCTTTCCCCCTTCTCTATTTCCTCTAACTCTTATTCTCTATTTCCTCTAACTCTTATGCATGATCTTATGCGCATAAGCATAAGCATAAGCTCATGCTTATGCTTATGCATGAGCATGAGCTTATACTCATGCTTATGCTTCTCTCTTTCCCCCTTCTCTATTTCCTCTAACTCTTATTCTCTATTTCCACATAAGCTCATGCATAAGCATAAGCATGAGCTTATGCTTATGCATGAGCATGAGATTATGCTCATGCTTATGCTTCTCTCTTTCCCCCTTCTCTATTTCCTCTAACTCTTATTCTCTATTTCTGCATAAGCTCATGCATAAGCATAAGCATGAGCTTATGCTTATGCTTCTCTCTTTCCCCCTTCTCTATTTCCTCTAACTCTTATTCTCTATTTCCTCTAACTCTTATGCATGAGCTTATGCGCATAAGCATAAGCATAAGCTCATGCTTATGCTTATGCATGAGCATGAGCTTATGCTCATGCTTATGCTTCTCTCTTTCCCCCTTCTCTATTTCCTCTAAGTCTTATTCTCTATTTCTGCATAAGCTCATGCATAAGCATAAGCATGAGCTCATGCTTATGCTTATGCATGAGCATGAGCTTATGCTCATGCTTATGCTTCTCTCTTTCCCCCTTCTCTATTTCCTCTAACTCTTATTCTCTATTTCCTCTAACTCTTATTCTCTATTTCGGCATAAGCTCATGCATAAGCATAAGCATGAGCTTATGCTTATGCTTCTCTATTTCTTCTTCCTCTTCTCCTCCCCCTTCTCTTTTCCCCCTTCTCTTTTCCCTCTAAAATCCTCTTCTTTCCCTCTTTCCTTTCCCTCTTCTTCCTCTTCTCCTCCCCCTTGTCTTTTCCCTCTTTCCTTTCCCTCTTCTTCCTCTTCTCCTCCCCCTTCTCTTTTCCCTCTTCTCTCCCTCTTCTTCAGATTCGTCTTGCACTTCTTCCTCTTCCTCTTCCTCTTCTTCCTCTTCTTTCCCTCTTTGCCTATGCCTATGCCTATGCCTATGCTTATGTTTGTTTTTTTGTTTTTTGTTTTCGTGTTTGTGTCTATGTTAGACATGGGATCACGTCGCTCATCCAATGAGTACGGACAGCCTTGCAGGAGAAGATCTCATGATCTTTATGCTCCAGAGGACTTTGATTCCTCTCAGGCGACTACCCCGAGGACTACCCCTGGTCCGACTCCTCTTCCATGTAGCACTGCAACTACCCCTCGGGGAACTCCTTTGCTATCCGCGCATGGCTTTGTCGGGAGTCTCAATGAGTTTGTACCGCAGATGAGCGATGAGGAGGTAGCGAGATTCTTCTCTCTACTATCTCAGAGGACCTCAGCAATTCCCTCCCCTACACCGACGGGTGGACGTACTACCCAACCATCCCCTCGTGCCCCTTTGACCGCGGGGTCATCACCTGTGTATGCCTCTCGTAAGGGAAGGAAGAGTAGGAAGGGCGGCTCATGTTGTGCTGACTTGGGAGATGTAGACGAGTCAGCACACTCACGTTCCTACAGGTCTCCACTTGGTCCGGAGACACAGTATCAGTTAGGTCCCTTTCCCTCTCCTACTCCCACTGCTACTCCTCACTCCGGAAGCACTCGCGCAGATTCCACTCTTTCTGACTCTGCTACCGTCAGTCCTCCTTACTCATCAGGGGATCTCTCCTATCAAATCATAGCTGCCAGAGAGATAATAGAAGATAGAAAGGGCAAAGCAGTGATGGCCACCATGAGGAAGTTGATGAGTCATCACTTCAAGAGCGGCATTGCTACAATTGGTGGTATCAAGATGGCCAAAAGAAGCAGGCGGTCATCGATGAGTTAAAACAAAGATACCCTAACCCGCCAAATGTGGAGTTTAATGAGGATTATATGCGAGAGCGCATGGGTTTGGTCTTGAAGCATCGTAGATCAACCTTGCATACTTCCATCACAAAGGGGTTGGCTAAACCCAGTTGGGCAGACAAAGCTAATTGGAAGTACTTCAAGAAGCAAAATAGGGACCATCCCGAATTGTTCGAGGGTCAGAGGAGGGCTGCAAAGAGATGGCTGGACGTCGTAGGTACTTCGCACTTTGGTGCAGGCAGACGGTATGCGTTCGAGGCAACCGTGGTAAGTCTACTTCTTCTCATTTAATGTATTGTTCTATTTGTTTTACTACATATATTACATGCACTTTAGCTAACTCTAACTCTCGTAAATTGGATCCACAGCAAGCTGTGATGGGTCGTCTTCCTACAGATGCAGAGACGCGAGGTGCATTTTGGATAGGAACAAAGCCGTGGTTTATTGAGCAAGAGGCAATGGGAGCAACGGTCGATTGGGCTAAGGTGGCTGCTCGCACGGTATACATTTACTCCTACTTGTAATCTCACTTTTTAATTTAAGTTTCAATCTAATTTTCGATTTATATGGTTCACTCTTAGGGTCAAAGCTCAAGCGTCCCATCATCGGAGGCGAGCGATCAACAGGGCCAAGGATCAGACGCACGTGATGAGGATGAGGGAGAAGACGCAGCTGATGAGGACCAAGGAATAGGCCAACAAGATGAGGATGATTCAAATTCGGATGAGTAGTAGTAGTAGTAGCATTTTCTTCGCCCTGTATGTCATTTTGTATATCCGCTCATTTGAGCAATTTTGTATCGCCCTTTCAAAAGGGTAATTTTGTTACAAACAATGTTATATATGTCCGACATGTATATGCTTTTGTTGCTCATCATTTCACAAGAGCGATTTTGTATCACCCTTTTCGCAAGGAAAATTTGGTTATAAAAAAACTTTGTTTTGTAATTACCAAAAAAAAAAGGATTAGTGGGGCTAAAAAGGGCCATAGCAAGCCCTGTTTAGCCCCACTAACCCTTTTTTTTAAGTTCTGTTAAGCGTCGCTATATAGCGACGCTTACCAGTGTCGCTATATAGTGACGATTATTAGTATTGCTATATAGCGACGTTTTCATCGTCGCTATATAGCGATGTTTACCAGTGTCGCTATATAGCGACGGTTCTTTTCCGATGCTTTTAGCGACTCTTTTAGTGACGTTTGCACCCGTTAAAATTTTTTTTTTTAAATGTAAAAAGCGTCGGTATTTTCATCGAAAAATGGCCTATGCCTTCTAGTGATAGATATAGATATAGATATACATATGCATATGCATATACATACATACATACATACATACATACATATATATATATATATATATATATATAGAGAGAGAGAGAGAGAGAGAGAGAGAGAGAGAGAGAGAGAGAGAAGGTGAAGTGACAACACACTTGATTGGATGAAGTCAGAAGACAATATGAAATACAGAATAGTATTTCACAAATGGTATATACAAGGGTGGGAGTCAAGCTATAATTTTTATTTATGCCAAAGATGTATTACAAAGTATGAATGGTTTGCTTTTTAGAGTTTCATGAAGAATTGGTGCCGTCTTACAATGCTAAGTCTTCTTGATTTTTCAAGATCAATGAGTCTCATTGTCTAAAATGCACTCCTTGCCAAAAAAATCCATGTTTTTCCTAGTTTTTGAAGAGAATATTAAAATGGGTACCGATATGACATATAGGTCCAAAAAATGGTTACATCATTACAACTTTAACATTATACATTAAGTGATTTTGTTCCATTACCTACATTGCCGTTGTTGAGCTCCATCACCATAGCATACAATCAACTCTATTTCCACAACTCCCAAGCCCCTATCTCATTAATATATTCCCTTTGCTCAGGCTCATCTTCTCTAATAGTCTCACCATGGCTAAATGCTCACAAGCCACCTATACTCTATCATTTGTGTGAACCCAATCCATAGTCAATGCCATACAACCATGACCATTTGTCCTAATGAGCATGATCCAAATTCAAGAGCTCCCATACTACCTCCATCACCATTAGCTTTCCAAAATTAAGAGGTGAGCAAATCAACATGAGAGAGAGAGAGAGAGAGAGAGAGAGAATCATTTACTATGAAGATAGGTATCGATTACGATGAAGACAGGTCAAGCCTCAAGAAAGTGAGCTTTCCCTTGATAGATGTCTAAAAGAGATGCTAGGGTAGACTATGGTCCCTAGGGACACTTTGTTTCAAATGGTGTTGCTATTAGCTATCAATGCTCCACTCTCGTGTAACTATGCGGGAACCAGCTAACTCTACTTGTAAGCCCCCCATATGAGGAGAAGGCATTTGAGTAGCTCGGTTATCCGGTAGGTCCTGGTTTGGACACCAGATGGGGGCCATTTGTGGCCTGATGGCTGGACGGCTTCAGATAGAGTTGGCACACCGCCAAATAGGCTACATGCAAGTGTGGGAAGGCATCCCTTGACTGACTGCACTGAGGGTAGATGGAGCATTTCTCGGGGCAGCCCACTCTCGGGTTGCGAGGCCCGTTTGGATCCTCAGGTGATCCCGGATGGCTGTGAGCCGAACCGACACCGTGGGTTAGTTGCTCTATTTTGCGCACCAGTTCTATCGTATGGTCAGAGGCCTATTTCGGGATCGACCCCCAGTCGACTGTTTTGGGTGGACTGGGTCGGCCACCCAATTGAGCCTAACCGACTACGACTGGTGGCTATATAAGAGCAAGCTCGTGAAGCCCATTTTATCACTGGCTACAGCAACCCTGATTCCTTAGCATCCAGCCTCCGTCTTCTACTATTTCTAGCATGCCATCGAAGCTTCTTTCATAGGAGCACACGGTTGGGAGGCAGCGCCATCTATTGTATCAGTTCTACAGTAATCAAATTTTTGATTCTCCATACTATCTTGTTTTCTCTCTTGCGTACGAGATCATGTTATTTGTTGAGCACAGACGCTGTATTATTTTCTTACAGTTGCATGGTATGGAATGCATAATCTAGGATTCAATAGCATGGGATTGCTTCATCTATAGCTCAAGGGTGATCCTTGTGAGGATCTATGGTTGGGTGGTGTTCGCACTAGCATACAACATGTATATCCTTGAAAAATTGTGTTCTAACTTCTGACGGCATTTGTAGGTAGCTTGCAAAAAGAGGATTGTGTTGTACCCTAGGTTAGATTTGGCTTAGGTTGTAAGGAGTTGTTCATTGGTAAGGAAGTCCCATCAATTTGATGGTGAATATTTATCCTCTATTGAATCAAACCAATTCAATATTACTAGTGTTTTCCTTTCCTTCTTCGTGATCTTTGATTGTTCTCATATTATTGGCTTGGGGAGCCACCATCGTCTTGATCTTTTATTGTTTTCAAATTGTTGACTTCGGGAACCTTGTTTCATACATATTATTTTCAACACTTCTTTTAGACATGAAAGAACCATCTTGATACTCCATATGTAAGGTTTAGATACCTGTGAGATTTCATTTGCATGCTTGAATCAACTCTCATAACTTGCTCTTCTGGTCCAATGTCTCAGGCATAGAATCCCAATCCAAGATTTTGTGTACCATGAGCGCACTCTTAAAGGAGTAACATAATATTGGCAAAGACTAATACAACCTCACTTTTTGTTGTGCTTTGTGTATTCTTTTCTTGCTACTATTGTCATCTGGTTGAAGATGCCCTTCATTGCCTATTATATTTGATGATAGATGCAATGTATGTACTTCAATATGGTTCTCATAATCGGTCTTCAGCCAACTCAAATAACTATCATCTAAGATATTTTCCCAATTAAGTATACAATTTGTCATTTCAATGATACCATGCAACCAATATAGTTTCCTTGTCAGGCTTTGCCTCCATCATAAGAAATACTTGATACATGCCGTTTGAGAAGGATTGTCCCCTTCTTCTTCCATGCAACAAATGCCATTCCATTCAACATATAATAGGTGTATCCTTGACCTCAATAAATGCCTTTCTCGAATGACCTAGAGAATTATTGTGAGGATGCTTCACATGAAACCCTAATTTGATACCGTTGAAGAAACAAAGTAGAAATAATTTATTAGGATCACACACACAAAAGATCAATGATTCTAAGCAATATACCTTCAAATCAAGGCATGTGACATACCTGGATAGAATAACAAAATTTATCCTCACTATATAGCTTTCATTCAAGCTCAAGTCAATCACTACCTGAACTCAAAAGGGCATGTTCCAATCCTAAGTCCTAGAATTTTCTATAACTCATCAAAGCAGCTCTTACATTTTTGCATAATCATCTTACGTGTTTGACAGTACCAATTTTATGTAAGATCCACTAATTTAAGAGATCTATTCTAGTACTACATTAATTCCACAAATATAATAGTGGTAAGAGATTGATGATGCACCACGAGTGCACCACTAGCAAGATGTGGGGGGGTTGCAATGCACATGAAAGGGTCAAGCCTGGGAAGATGCAGGTAGAAAGATGTGGAGGGGAGGAGGTAGGGAGCTATTGAATCTATCAAAGGAAAGGGAAGAATGAATGATAGTAAGGGATTCATTTAGTATGGCATAGGCTACTACCATCTCGCTCACTTGCCAAGCCAATAGCCTCTTGATTCAGTAGCCTATTCAAAGGCTATATCTTTCACTAAAAAGGTTAAAGGAAGGTGCTATGAATGGGTAAAATGTGTGCCTCAACAAGAGCAAGAACCTCAAATATATCCAATGTATAGACAAATATATCCAATGTATATATCCAATATATCCCAACCAAGAGCTAGCATCGTAAAGCTAAAAAAGGTAAACCCATTGCCTTAATGAGCTCATTAGCCTATCAACTTAAAATCCAGATATCCAACCATCCCATGCATGATCCAAAAGACACCAAACCATCGTCCAATCAATTGTACTTCAATAAACATCACTTGTATCTATACCATTCCATCCTATCACACAACAAAAGAAGCTATAAAACCTAGAATCCCTTGCAATCTATACTTTGCCTCAACTCATCTAAGCAGTTTCTTGATTCTTTTGCTTGCCATTCATTAACTCAACCTTTGTCCATTCATCTTGAGCCTTTGTTGAATTGCCATCTCTTTTCCTTGGAAGTTCAACAAGTATGTTTAAGGAACAAGTAGAAGTAGTGATTTTATAAATGATACTAAAGATTAGAGAACCTCACTTGTATTGACAAGCAAACACAGTATTCTTACATGGATTGCAAATAGCATTGTGATGGGTGAGAGGGAGGTGAGAGGCATGGTTGAAAGATGTGTTGTGGGAAGGGTAAGTAGTATGTGATGAAAACCTAATTTTGGTCATGAGCCTACCATACAAAAACCTTGGGCCCACAACTCTAAGCTGTGGATGGAATCAAAGAGTTGCGAGTATAAGGATTTGTATTTGCATAAGCGGTTATAATTCCATACTATGTTGGGTAATATAGAGGTGGGATTATCTCAGTGTGTATCTTTTCTTCATTCTCGAATTTCCATGCCAAAGTTTAAAGCATTGACTTGGACTATGTGTAGGATATCAAGACATTGTGACAAGTGAGCATGTGATTTATGAATTTCATAGCACACCAAATGCTTTTAGCTAACAATGTATTTTAGTAGGCATTCATCTTGAATTTAGGAAAATATCTTAGCAATATTGTTGCTCCTATTCATGTACTAGGCCACTTTCTTTTTTTATGAAGCTACATAGTGGTATTGTTAGCCTAAACTCTAGGTATTCCTAAACATGTAGCATGCAACATGCATCATTGCAAGCATATAATTTGGAATTTTATTAAAGAATCTACTTCAGTCAATCCCTCTTTTGACTTTTGGTATTTGATCAATCGAATATGTGCATCACCCCTTTCTTCTTTGTTTCGTTTCAATAGAAAGAGAACAGCACAAAAGCCATCGGCCCCCCCCTCTTTGTCCCTTTGCCCACTTCTTTTTTTCAATAGTTTTTGCATTTCAATAGAGGGGAATAATACCCCCTTCCATCCCCTATAAGGAACATGAATACAAGAAATAGCATGCTTGCAAACCCCAAGAAAAACATTAAGGGAGTTCAAACTAAAGGTAGTCGACCGGGCACGAAACTCTCACCTTGCAGTCTTGTTCATGGTTTAGCCACCATATGCCATGATTACAACCTCCACCTAAAGTATTCGGTCTCCATGCATGCTTCTGCTTGTCTTAGCAGCACATAGAACATGCCTATTTAAAGCTTCTAGGTGAGACTCCCCATTATGCCACAAAAGTTGCAAGGGAGGGGGAGGGTTGAAGGTGCATTACCTTAGGAATGTAGTAGTATGAGGGAGAGTCTAGGGAAGGAGAGTAGTGGAAGGGGAGCACTTTAATTCTTCGTATGGTAGGAAAAGGGCTAATGAATAGCATATAGAATGCATCCCCCTAATAGTCACTAGCACATAAGGGGGCCTTTACGATGATTTTTATCAATGCTTTTTTACCAAAATTGATGACCATTAATATAAGAGTCAAAAAAAGAGGCTAGAACAAGAGTTGATAATACCATCAAAATAAGTTTCAATAATGCTTAATCTTCCGCCGTAAACTCTATTGGAACTTACAAATTTTTTTTGCCTTACTTTGACAAGACACATTATGAGTTTTCAAAGCACGTTGCATGAAAATTTGTGTAAAATCTTTACATACAGATTCAAACCTTAATATAATTAATAAATGTATGAACTTTTAAAACATAAGTATAACATAACAAATTTTTGTCGTGTAGATGTGACCAAGATTATGTGGAGAATTTGATTGTGCTGACGTGTTGCGTGTAAAGAAAGACTATGATGTAGCCGGGTGTGATTTTTTGGTGAGCTTTTTGTCATGAGCTTTTTTTCAATTTTCATGAATATTGTGAGCTTTTCATTCACTTGAGAGAGAGAGAGAGAGAGAGAGAGAGAGAGAGAGAGAGAGGGGGGGGGTTCATGGAGTAGGGTGGGTTGAAAATTTGGGTTGTGGTTGTAGTTAAGACGAGAGAGGGGGGGGAGGGGAGATAAAGGAAAGGGGGAGGGATGGGCACATGGGTAAGGTGGCATGGAGAAGGGAGGGGAGGGGAGTTGGAACATATATTCATTATCATAGTGGAGAACGTAGAGGGGGAACTTATAAGGTATGCAAAGAGGAGTGTAAGGAAGAGAGAGGATGATGAGGAATGTGAAAGTTATGTTCATCTACTAAATGCAAAGGGGAAGGGAGAGCATGTGGGAAATTTGTTCATTTTCAAAGTGTATAATTTGACAGGTTTGACCTCATATTCGGATTCCTCGTCGAATTCCGGTCATTTTGAGTACCAACATGACCATATTCCGATAAAAATTGAAAAAATGGTGTTTTTGTCATTTTGGCCTGTTTTGGGCCTATTTTGAGTCTACGCTAGACTCAAAATAGGCCCAAAACAGGCCAAAATGACAAAAACACCATTTTTTCAATTTTTATCGGAATATGGTCATGTTGGTACTCAAAATGACCGGAATTCGACGAGGAATCCAAATCTGAGGTCAAAAGTTTCAAATTATACATATTTAAAATGAACATATCTCCCATAGTTCCTCCCTTCTACTTTGAATATGGACATATCTTCCATAATTTTTTACCTCCTACTGCCACTCATATTCGCCCCCCCTTGTGGATAGTATACACTCTTCCACCCCTCCCACATGCTATGAAAATGAACATATCCTATATCCTCTCCCCCTCTTTCTAACCTCCCCATCTTTCTTATAACAAAAACACGTATGGAATTCTAAGAAAAGCTCGCAAAAACAAAGGAAATGGTAGAAAAGCTCACATTAAAAAGCTCACCAAAAGATTTTCCCCGATGTAGCCAAGGAAAAGTGGCTACTACATGGCATCCAACAACACATTGCAAAAATCTAGGTGGTGATACAAAGTCTAAAAAATACGTTGTTTTCTCTAAGAGTATATCCCTATTCGAATGAGAGCATGGTGAGAGATTTGCAGATTGAGCTATTGGGCAATACACTATCAATATTGCACACAATGTGGAAACATAAACTTGAGAGAGAGAGAGAGAGAGAGAGAGAGAGAGAGAGAGAGAGAGAGAGAGAGAGAGTACCATGGAAATACATGCTAGCAAAAGTGTGTGTGAATAAAATGTAACACTTAGAGTGGCAAGAGGGACCATACTTATAAGGGAATCCCTGGCAACTCAGTTGATCAACCGACTAGGAATTAGAAGAGGAACTCGACCAGATTTGGTCGGGTTGATTCGACCTAGTCAGGTCAGTTTACCCACCAACCCTCCTGTGATGGCCTTTGTTAACCACTTTTTGGCTTGGTTATTGTCGCATTGTGTGGCTTATATACCAGGTCATAAACTATCCTATATCAAGCCTACTAATACTGCTATGAACCCTATAGAAAATCTAGTGAGAAAGGATTTATTCCCTACACCTCCCTCTAGGTAGGCAGATTCATGTAGTAGCCCTCTCTCTCCACATATGAGATCCAATAAATTCTAACAACCTCTATGCAATTCATAGTGTGCAAAGGTATCAAGAAGGCTGATGAAGATGCAAACATGGACCCTCCAGCACCATAAATACTAGAATCACCTTGGAGAGAGCACACCCTCTATGCAGCTCAGTGTGTGCAAAGGTATCAAGAAGTAAGGCTGATGAAGATGCAAACATGGACCCTCCAGTACCACAAATACTAGAATCACCTTAGAGAGAGCACTTGACAAACCTGAGGCACAAGGAAATCCAAGTAAAGAATGATGAGTTCTATAACAACCATGCCCAATATCCCCTACCAATAAACGGTAAATGCACCATGTCGAATAACCATGAACAATGAACTTTGAACACACATCTAGTTCATAACTCCAATTACAAATATTACCTTATTGACCCAATCTCGAATTTACAGGATCCATAATCATCCCCCAAGTCGAGAAGACACCGGACATGCATTTTGGGGGCCTCACCCATCCGAGGTGCGAAACCCCCCTAGTCTGAGCACCCAAATGCGACGAAGGGCATCGTGCCTGCTCGAAAAATATCCATGTGAATTGATTTTCATGGTCGCACCACAAGCATTCATGCTAGGAGTGGGGGGCTAGGCGGAAACAACCCTTGTGTGGGACTTGGAAGTTTACCCCAAAAAGAGTGAGGGTGGGACATGGGCATAGGTGTCAAGTGAAAGGAGGGAATAAATGGGGGTCAGGTGGGGGACTTTGAAGACGTGAATGTGAAACATCACATCAAACAACTTACATCAACGCTGCATGCACACCGAGTCACCGACTCACGTACTTTGTCCTCTACTAAAATTTAACCTTGTCAATCGTCGTCGTCTTCATCTTCATAGTTTCAACGCTTCATAGCTTCTTCTGCTTCTTCTTCGTCTGCTCCTCCCCTCCATAGCTCCAGCATCCATGGCCTCCTCTTCCCCCCTCCCCTCCTCCTCGCTCACCTTCGCCACCCTCTCCCCCTTCTTCCTCCTCTCCCTCGTCGCCCTCGTGGCTCGCTCCCTCCATCTCCTCAACTCCCACCACCCTTTCTCGTATCAGTTCTACCCCCTCCTGCCTCCTTGGGCTCCCTCCCTCCTGCTCGCTTCCCTCGCCTTCCTCGGTTTCCTCATCTTGGCCTTCTTCCTCTCCCGCTCCGCACCAGTGTACCTCGTCGATTTTGTCTGCTTCAAGCCCGGGGATGACAGGAAGGTGTCCAAGGAGTACTTCATCGGTAACTCGCGCTTGACCGGCCTCTTCACGGATTCGAGCCTTGAATTCCAGAGGAAGATCCTGGAGCGGTCCGGCCTTGGACAGGAGACATACTTCCCCGTGGCCGTCACGAGTGTGCCCCCTAACCCGTGCCTCGCAGAGGCCCGCCATGAATCCGAACTCGTGATGTTTGGCGCCTTGGATGAACTTTTCGAGAGGACTCAAGTTAACCTCAAAGACATCGGTGTTCTGATCGTCAATTGCAGTGCCTTCTGTCCGGCACCTTCTCTCACGGCAATGATCGTGAATCGTTATAAGCTGAGGGGAGACATCCTCGCTTACAATTTGGCAGGCATGGGATGTAGCGCAGGTGTGATAGCGGTGGATCTTGCGAAGCATCTTCTGAAAGCGCATCCCCGTACTTATGCTGTTGTTTTGAGCACGGAGAATATCACACTTAACTGGTACCGTGGGAATGAGAAGACGATGCTGGTGTCGAATTGCCTTTTCCGGATGGGGGGATCGGTTTCTCTGCTGTCCAACTGCGCAAGCGACAAGAGACGGTCAAAGTACCAGCTCATGCATACCGTTAGAACTCACAAAGCTGCTGAAGACAAGTGCTTCTACTGTGTTCAGCAAGAGGAGGATCCAACCGGCCTGTTGGGAGTGACGCTCTCCAAAGAGCTGATGAGCGTTGCAGGGGGTGCGCTGAGAACTAACATCACCACGCTGGGTCCTCTAGTGTTGCCTCTCTCCGAACAACTTTTCTTCTTATTTTCATTGATTGCAAGGCGATTTTTTAACATCAGTATGAAGCCCTACACACCCAATTTCAAAAAGGCCTTCGAGCATTTCTGCATCCACGCAGGAGGAAGAGCAGTACTGGACGAGGTGGAGAAGAGCCTATTGCTCTCGGATTGGCAGATGGAACCCAACCGGATGACTCTATACAGATTTGGCAATACATCAAGCAGCTCTCTATGGTACGAGCTTGCGTACCTGGAGGCCAAAGGCAGGATCAGAAGAGGAGATCGCATTTGGCAGATAGGCTTTGGATCCGGGTTCAAGTGCAACAGCGCAGTTTGGAAATCGCTCAAGAATCAAGAAATTGGATCGGTAAAGAACTGCTGGTCTGAGTTCATCGACGATTTCCCTGTGCACGTCCCTGCTGTGGACAAGTTCTGAGGCGGTGATTCAGCTGAACGTGTGTAAAGCCAATTGCTCTACAGACTGAAATATAGTGAAAAGCTTCGACAAACTTTCTGTCTTGTAAAGTAATTAGGTGCTCTGGCGTATTTGCCATCACGATTCGTTTTGCAGGGCAATGACTTTGCCCGGTTCTTTCAGTTATTGAATTTTCATTTTTTGAATGGACAGCTTTTCAAGTTCAATAGTCATTCTATTCATGGCTATCATTCATAAATCGATCCGTGGCTGTGTACAATCGTGAGATTGTTTGTTTGTTTATACTTCAGGTCAACTTGGTAGCGTGGATCGTAGATCTTAACCTGTGCCAAGTCTAATCGTCGCAAGCATGAACTGAAAATCTTGGAAGATATAACTATGCGTGGTAAGAGTAGTGGCTTTAGCCCCTTTATCATTTAGCTTTTATTATCTATGAATCTACTAAGGAGACAAAGCGGTTATGGCTATCGTATAAATGGCTTCTTCAAGTAAAGAGGCTGGGCACTGTAGCTCGTGCGGAGTCGTGCCACTTGCATTCACTCCACAGTCCACAGTAGTGACAGTACAATTCTGCTCGCCTCAGTCTGTCCTCTTCACTAGTTAATAAGCAGCCCAGGCCCCAGACACCTAGAAGTTAGAACACGTCTCTAAGGACTGAGTAGTCAGGACTCAGAACACCTGCACGCTGCTACGGTTGATTAGACGCTCGATAACTCATTATCACGGTTCGTCCCTGGGGCACTGCTTAAATTTGCTCCGCAGATTGAGCTTCATTAGACTTTTGGGCTTCATATGACTCCCAAGAATTTCACCAGCGCAGCATTCATGAAGCTCAAGCATATCTCAACATATAATGTACATACATATAGTTAGTAGTTAGAATTTATCTACTATACTACTAATATGTATCCCAAATAATGTGAGTCTGCCTGCTCTATAATCTCGAGGGCCTGGCATTAGTCTCGGAGTCTGTGCAATTGTCATCTTCAGCTTAAAATGGGATTTGTACGGAGTGTCATCTTCATTTTGAAACTTAAATTTTTTTCAAAGACTTCACTGAATTTTTTATGAAGCCTAGAGGTGTGCAGCAAATTTAAGCACTGCCTTGGGGCCTGGACTGTCGACTCTCGAGATCTCCGTAGGCTCCAAATTCCAATGTATCATCAAATAGTTTCAACCTGCCTTAAAGAGAATTCATGTAGCGTGTTCAGCACTCGTTCCAAGTTACCAAGTTCCAAGGTCTGAACTCTGAAGAATTTTTGGTTCGCAGATATACATAAACGTACACACAATGTTTTTTTCTTGAAAGTGATCTTATATTACTTAGTGCAGTCCAAAGGACATCTCATACAACAAGCTCTCAAGACATAGTCTCTCTACTTCTTTTGGCCAACATGCCACCAACCAACTAACATGCACCCCTATATCCACTACACATGCTTACATACAATAGAAAACACAGCAGAACCATTCGTCGAAGCCTCATAACGAACCATCCACATCTTATGTAGAGTGGCATATCTAATCAGATCCCATAGGGTAGCTTTGTCCTGCTCTAAGACAGCTCCAAAGATTGCTACTCCCGTGGAAATGAATTCGAGTCCCAATGTCTTAGCACACTGAGTATGGAGAATACCCCAGATGTTGCGAACCCATGGGCAGCAAGTAGGTGAGAGATTCTGCAGCAGCCTTGCAAAGCTTGCACCTGTCATCTACATGGAGCCAAGGTACATGACCACCAATGGGGAAGTGGCCACCTGCTATTCTCCATAAAAAGAAGTTGATTTTACTATATGGAGTTGCCTTCCATAGTCGAATATACCTACCACGCCACACAATCTCCGGGTCCTCCCAATCTTCAGGCAGGGAAGCCGCAGATGTTAGAAGTTTTAGGCTTGCAATGTGACTCGAGTAAATCTCTGACCCTCATCATCAAAGCACTCATAAACATTTGAGGCACCTCAGCCTTCTCTTCTTTATTAGCACTACCCCGTTAGGGGCAGAGCTATAGCTACAATAAAGTTTCTTTTTTAAGAACCTTTGAAAGCAAATCAACTCAAGTTCTATTCAGCCACTTCGTGCAGTGCCTACAGCACGTGTGTGCCCGTTGTTATCAAACCAGCATTTTTGTCTTTAATTTAAAAAATGAATAATTCAGCTTTCATTCCTAAAGGTTGAAGGTCATCCTCAATGGATTTTTTTCCTATATATAGGATAAAGTGTCCGAGGCTAGGGCTCGTAGTATTGCACCCAGGTTGCCACTACCACATGTCCCCAACCCCTCTAGGGCAACACTTGGGGTCACCAATTTTCTTCGATGCTAGCGACGTAGAATGCAAGCGAACTTTGGGGTTTTCTACTCCTGAAGTCCTTCATTACAATCATCTTATCTTACTATATCTTAAGGAGACAAATCCCGAACCAACCACATGGAGGGGATTTAAAGGTTGGGAGGGAGGTTCGGAAAGAGGAGGAGAAGTTCGGAGGTGAGTGGAGGCTCCAATTGCCACGTGTCGCGTAGCACAATAGTGCCACATTACGAAGAGGGTGGAGTGACCAGTAGCATGTGATTTGGCATGCGGGACAGCCAACAGTAGACTAGTGCAATCCATGATCAGACGTGTCCTGATTTGACAGTAGGACCAGAGGAGTCAGAGGACAGAGAGGCTCTGACTTTAGAGCAACCATCGGCACGTGGAACGAGGTGGGGGCAATAAATATGAGGCAAATAGTAGAGGTAGTGCTTTTGGGTGGATATGGGAGATTTTGGTTATAGCGACGAGCAGAAGACAGAAGTTTTGGCAATGGCGGAAGGTAAGGGAGTGCGGCGAAGTTGGACGGAAGGCAAGGCAAGGTGGTGGTTCTGGCATTAGGAGAAAACAAAGCTCATTTTGGAGCCTTTTAGGTTAGACAAAAATAGAGATCCTCCAATGAGAGAGAGGCCAACGTTACGTTGGAAATGCTTTTCCTTTTTCAAAAAACTAGACTTTATCTCTCTAGAGATGCTTGACACACTGACATTTTGAAGTTCCCGCTCTGGTTTTCTAGTGTCATAAGTGCTATACCAAATCCCGAAATTATAGATAAATTGACATTCTGAAGTTCCCGCTTGAGCTTTTTTGAGTATCATAAATGTCTTCCCAGAGAGGTTAAAATGACCAAAATAGATCCTTGACAAGAATGTGCTTAAGAAAGCGATTTGGGCCCAAATCGCTTTCTTAAGCACACTCCTATCAGGCGCCTATTCTGGTAGTTTTGACCCCTCAAGGAAGCCAGATTTAATGATTCAAAGGTCATTTTGGAGGTTTTTGCCTGCTTCAAACACAATGGTGATGCCAAAACCACCAAATTTCACACGAAAATAGTAGAAAACCATTTGGATCCTCGAACTCTGGAGAGCGCACAACTATTCTTGGATCTACTTGAGCTAGAGAGATACCTTAGGTAGGAAGCATGTACATTGTTTGTTGCTTTATTTTTGTTAAAACAAAAGGTTACTTGGATTATATATGAGTGGGGAAACATGCTATTGTTTGTCTTTTAGGATTATTTCTGATTCAAGGTTTGTACTGAATCTCCACATCCACAATCCTTTGAAGGGACAAGCCCACTTGGGATATTACGCTGTCTTGGCTTGCCAGCTTCATAGGGATGATGAACCACAAACCATCACTGTCTGTTGGTTGGGATACTATGAATGTGTGCAAACACGAATTTTCTATTAAGGGCAAAATGGGGACTATATGTACACCTTTGTCCGCATTGTTGACAACCCTTTGCATCTGAGTAAGTACTCTAATAAATGAGTTGGGTTTTACCAACATATAGGTATAAAAGTTTATGGCTCAATAATTATAGTTCCTAAATTATCTTTTTATGTGATGTTGGTCTAGATATGATTGTTGGTACTCCATTGTATGTTCGTGGCCGGTGCAGATGTGACGGACATGGTGGACATGGAGTACATGGCCACCGCAAGCTTTTCCTTGTAGTACATGGTCACAGACTTTTTCCTTAGGGATGTTTGTGTGTCTATTGTAGATTTTGTATGTTCAGTTATGACTTTGTTTGTGGATGTGTATTTGCACATACCAATCAGTTCTTTAATGTAGCTATTGCATGTTCACACATGTGACTCCAGTTTTAGATGTTATATTTTGAAGTACTCTGTCATAGAGAATTTTTCGGTTAGAGTATGTTGCTTGCATTTAAATGTTTCTTTTGTTATATTGTTGGTTTAAGACATTTTAGCATCTTGAGACCCGGCAGAGTGGGTCTCTAGCCTCTGTCATAAACGGGTCAGGTCACTCGTTGGTATTAAGCCTCGGGGGTGTCACTATGTATAAACCCTCTATATCACGTGCGTTTAAGGCCTATATTTAAAATCCCTTATCTGTAAATTTTACATTAATAAAATGTACCCCTTTTCTATACAAATCTATAAATTTTTTCCAAAACTATTTTAAATAGTCCCTTATGTATATTTATTTCTGTAAAATTTAGGAATAAAAAATATCCTTCTGTTAAACTCACGTGATAGGGTTACATATGATGAGTGACCCCCCCGAGTATTAAGTGCTGAGCAGCCAATACTATCGCCAGAGAAGCTCGAAGGAAAAATGATGTTGGAGGGACACAGAGGCTCCAATGCTCGACCAACTGCCCCTGAAAGGCTTTTTGATCAACCAAGATTGATGCAGCCTATTGCTCTGTCCACAATAAGAATTCCACCACTTTCTGAACTGCCCTGACACAATTACTAGTAGCCTCCAAAGTTAACTCCATGGCTTTCTTCTTGATCCACCTCCTCTCTTCAAAGATTGCCCTCTTCCTTTCAAGACCAAGACTTGCACCAAAAGTCAACTAGCATGCTGAAGGTACAAACCAACTACAGGATTGCCAAATGTGCTCAAGGTGGAATCATCCCTAAACACTCACAGATTAAACTTTGCCAACTATTAACACAAAATAGTGAAAAGAATGTATAGTCAGTCCATAGTTGGAAGACAAATAGCAATCAAAATACAGTTTCTCATGGAAGAACAGCTTTGAACATTGGAGCTACAACAAAGCTACATCCTTTCCATTCAAAAACATAGAGAATGGTGCATCCCCTCAACATAGAACTTGCCCAAAAGGTATAAGCACTCTGAATCTTGTCAGATTACCAAGAAGATCCCAAAGGAGTTATAACTGACCATCATGGTTCTTGGTAACTGCCACACATGTATGACTATTATTATTCATGATTACTAGGACTTATGCCTAACCTATTTTGCCTAAATGCCCCTCAACATTAACCAAGTTAAAGACAACTTGGAGTGTCTTTTTGTATCAATGAGAGCATCAGGTGGAAGATTAAAGAAAAGGAAGCAAAGGTGGAGTGGCAACTACAAGAATTCCAACAAAATCAAACAAAAGGAGACGATATATTCAAGTAGCTTAAATTACTAAAGATTGTGGCCCTTTGTAATACTTTCCAATTAGAGCACCACTATCCTTGAGCTCCCAAGCAAGCCATCATCATAGCAGAGGAGCCAACAAAGAAAAAGGGGAGCAACACCTACAAGACATCTAAGTTAGGTCCAAATAGCAAGCTTCCAAATGGAGAAGCAAAAGAGAAGTTTTAGCTCATCCTCCTTTGGTTTGTGGAAAAGTAATGCACTTGCAAATGAGCAATTTCTTTAGTATAAGTATAGAACAATTATTTGATGCTTTTAAAATCACATGCACACACACATGTGCAAACAAAAGCATTTCACTTCATGAATTCTCATTGTCATAAATCAGTGGTTCTAACTATGACCTTGGGCTGGGTGACGTAGACCATCCAACTAGTTTTGGATGGTCCTATGATGCATATTGGCAAAATTGGTACTACCGACACGCTTGGGACATAGAGCTGCTAATAAAGCTATTAGCAAAAGGTTGGTACCAGACCCAATAGCTGCTTCATGGAAATATTGATTTTTGGGTCGTTTGATATGCTCCAAATGTCAAATTCAGCTTTAGACGATGCTTGCTCACACTTACTAGGGATTTTTGGCACACTCTATGGCTCACTCAAATTGACCTAGGGGAGTTCCAACTTTACATCTAGAACTATTTCCATTGGAACTTTCACACTAGGCATTGGGCTAATTGGAGGTTGCAAGTCCTACACCTACTCGATAACTGTGTCCCTAACATCTGCCTATTCTGGCCAATTGATTGGCTTTTTGATCTGCTTGTCTGGTCAGCTAGATGGCAATGTGAGACCCCATAAATCTTCATCATCCTTGTCACCATATTGGCAGTGATGCCAGTGTCAATGGGTTAGAGCTATTGGATCATCGAGCTCAATGACTTGCACATTGTGAATATGAGGTGTCACAAGCACAGCCCTAGGAATATGGGCATGCAACATGGCTCTTTTTGCCTGATGTTTCTTAAATAGCTTGCACTCGCTCTTGCAGTGATCAAGCACATCACAATAGTAATATATGGTCTAGCTTGGAGGACCACAGGGTGGCCTTTGGTGAGGGCAATCATGGTCTAGTGTCAGTGGCGGGATCTACGGCAGTCATTGCCATAGGTTGAGCTGGGGCCACTACCATGGTCTAAACAAGAATCGCTCGGAGTAGAGGCGGTGATCTACGGGCATTATACCTACAGTTTTCAAAGGTGTGAGTTTCCATTTGGCATATGGCACAACATAACTATTTCAGGATGCATTCATCAACTACGTGGTCATTGTTACGGCATTTGGAACACCAAACACCATGATGCAGCTATGGCAAGGCTTTAGTGCCATCTTCAAGTAAGAGCAGTTAGCGAGACCACGTTCTATGGATGATGTCTCGACTTTCTCGAGCGATCTTCTATGCTCACGTCATTTGTGGGCTCTTTCTTCCCTACTATTCTCATTGGAGTCTGTACCTGAGTTGTGGTTAGCTCGTTGGATTGATGGTTCATGCTTGGTGTGGATCAGCATGATGGGCACTGTTGACAATCTGGTCAAGTTTTTATGTGCCCATTTCTAAAGAGGCAACCAGTTGTTTCAGCTTATGATTCAACCCTTGCATGAAGTACATGACTTCAACACTTCCAGGCAGGGCATTGTGCTTGTGGTAGGTGATGGGATAGGGTGTGGAACTTGGTGATATAGTCATCCAAGGTTGATCTCTGTGGTCCATGTGTCCAAACTTTGCAAGGACATGAATGGTAGTCTTCTCTACTTAGCAGTCTTCTCTAGGTAGGGAAGCAAAAAGGCTATACAAAGGGAATCAAAGGCTAGTTCTCTCATCGTATCTTGCGGCCCACCTGCCTGCCTCGCATGAATCCATGGCCAGCCAGCTCCAGCTTCCTCTTTCGTCGACCGTGAGTACATCTCCTTCCACTAGGGCAAGCCAAAGTTATGATTTTCTGAATTCAAAAACCTCTTTTTGATCGAAAAACCATATTTTTACATAGTTGGAAGCCTTTTTTTCCTTCACTCAGATGCTTGGAAGATTTCACTCAAAAAACACTTGTCCCCGATATGTCTTCACACTTTTGTACAAAGGGACTTGAACTCAAGATGTCCTTTACCACACCTCTATGTCTTGTAGTCATGCTTCAAAAGTGACTGTTCCATTTCCTTTAATAGATTTGGCCATCCATGTTCAATTAGATCTAGGGCTTATGTGCACAGTTGCACTATATTGTATTACATTTTTAGGTGCACATTGCATATGGTTTGGACCATAGGTCAGGAAGATTACATTTAGTTCCACTTCTTATTGGTTGCAATCCATGAATTCTCTGGGTGTGATTTTTTGGTGAGCTTTTTATCATGAGCTTTTTTTCAATTTTCATGAATATTGCGAGCTTTTCATTCACCTGAGAGAGAGAGAGGGGGGGGGGTCATGGAGTGGGGTGGGTTGAAAGTTTGGGTTGTGGTTGCAGTTAAGAGGAGAGAGGGGGGAAGGGGAGATAAAGGAAAGGGGGAGGCACGGGCGCATGGGTAAGGTGGCATGGAGAAGGGAGGGGAGGGGAGTTGGAACATATATTCATTATCATAGTGGAGAACGTAGAGGGGGAACTTATAAGGTATGCAAAGAGGAGTGCAAGGAGGAGAGAGAGGATGAGGAATGTGAAAGTTATGTTCATCTACTAAATGTAAAGGGGAAGGGAGAGCATGTGGGAAATTTGTTTCTTTTCAAAGTGTATAATTTGACAGATTTGACCTCATATTTGGATTCCTCGTTGAATTCCGGTCATTTTGAGTACCAACATGACCATATTCTGATAAAAATTGGAAAAATGGTGTTTTTGTCATTTTGGCCTGTTTGGGGCCTGTTTTGAGTTTGCGCAGGCCAAAATGACAAAAACACCATTTTTCCAATTTTTATCAGAATATGGTCATGTTGGTACTCAAAATGACCGGAATTCGATGAGGAATCCAAATATGAGGTCAAAAGTTTCAAATGTACATATCTCCCATAGTTCCTCCCTTCTACTTTGAATATGGACATATCTTCCATAATTTTTTGCCTCCTACTGCCACTCATATCCTCCCCCCCCTTGTGCATAGTATACGCTCTTCCACCCCTCCCACATGCTATGAAAATGAACATATCCTATATTCTCTCCCCCTCTTTCTAACCTCCCCATCTTTCTTATAACAAAAACATGTATGGATTTCTAAAAAAAGCTCGCAAAAACAAAGGAAATGGTAAAAAAGCTCACATTAAAAAGCTCGCCAAAAGATTTCCCTCGTATTCTCTTATTATACAACATGTGGCATAGATTTTACCCTCTTTGATCTATATATTAAGAGCTAGGTGATGAGAGTACTCATTCCCTGTAGCCTTAGTTGGAATCCACTATTGTGTCCTTGTGTCAATATGAGTGCTTATCTTCGTCTTGATGTTCTTGTGTGGAAGAGTTGCTATGAGAGTGAGAGTTGTGTAGTCCTTCTTGTTCTTAGAGGTTCTTCGTGTGTGGTGAGTTGCGTGGGTGGCATACCTTGATTTTCCCCTATTCTAGAGACTCGCTAGACCTTGTATGGCTAGGGTTTGAACCCCATGATGAAGATGAGGGAGTCTAAATGTAATGATTGATGTAGATGCACAAAATAGTAATGCTGCACAGAATTCACAGCAGCAATCACAAAATATTAGTGGACCTGGAGTGTCCTCTAGCAATGGTTCACATACTTTGCCATGGACAGGCAGATTGAGATTAGGAGAATCTCCTCAAAGCAATGCAGAGAGTGATATTAGGTATCACGAAAAGGAAAAGAGAAGGTAGATCAGCCCATGTTTGATGTGAATGCAGGTCACTCTTATGTGGATGGTGAATCCAGTGGCTCAGAACAGAGCATTGATGATGAGTTGGGTATTCCTTCTGTTGTTACACCTGGAGTAAGGAAGACCAGGGATGTTTTGAGAGCACCTAGAAGTGAGCCTATTTTGCGCAGGTCTACCAGGGTTAGGTATCCTCTGTGTGTGTGTGTGTGTGTGTGTCTGTTTCCTACCAAAATCTAGCCTACTACACTACTGGACCAATTTTCAATGTTTGAGTGATCCAAATGCAAACATATGCCTTTGCCCTTTTTAAACAACAAGTGAGAGTCATCCATTAATATTCAACCCCTTCAGACAAAGTATCAGAGTGGGAGTCACCATCAGTACTCACATTCCTATCAATAAAATGTCTCAAATACAAAAAGGGTCAAAAGTAATCTCCAATAAATAATTCATTCCCATATTACAATAGATGGAGATAATCCATTTCAAAGTACTCCTTAAAGTTGCCAACATCATACATAATGTCCATCAAATCATGCCCAAGATTCTCTTATACTAATCTGATGGAGAGGTATACTGACTCACTTGGCACCATCACAATGGGGTCTTTGATCAATCTATATACTACCGTGGGAATTGTCCTAACATTTTATAAGCATTTCACCAACTATCTAAATGCCAACTTTTGATTACTTTTGAATATTAAAATTCCAAGATTTAAGTATCCTAGTCTAGATAGAGTGACATGGGTGGATAACAAGTGTGTGCCAGCATTGCAGCCTAGCTACCACAACCAAATGAAAGTTAGAACAATTCATTCAAGTTGTGGTAGCTAGGCTTCAATGCTGGCATACACTTGTTATCCACCCATGTCACTCTATCTAGACTAGCATACTTAAATCTTGGAATTTTAATATTCAAAAGTAATCAAAGGTTGGCATTTAGATAGTTGGTGAAATGCTTATAAAATGTTAGGACAATTCCCAAGGTAGTATATAGATTGATCAAAGACCCCATTGTCCTTTGATCAGTTCTCAAATAATCATCATGTTGAACTTATTAGGCCTACGAACAAGAACCATTAGGCATGACTAATCGGTGAATCAAAATTTTGTAAAATAAATATTCATTAAAAGGTAAATATCCCTCAATGCCATGTTACTTTCTTGCAGGCATTCCAAAATTTTAAAAGTAATCAGATGTTGGCATTTGAGAAGTATAAAATCCATCTCGATCTTTTTTCCAGTGTAGAGAAATCTGAAAATATCCAAAAGTAGACATCCTTAATCCCCTTTCTCCTTTTGTTTGGCTGTAGCAAAAACAAATTTTGACATCACCATAACTTTTGTTATCAATGTCAGACGGGTTTGCTTCCAAAAGAAAAGTTGTAGCTTATTCATAGAACTACAATTTCTCAGTTGGACTAATACTATAAATCCTCAAAGGTTGAGCGGTAATCAGGTTGCAAACTAGCTATCCAAAAAATTTTGCAATTTTAAGACATTTCCTTGGCTGTAGCAAAAACAACTTTTGGCTATTTTGATAGCATCATAACTTTTGTTATAAATGTTAGACAGGTTTCCTTCCAAAAGAAGAGTTATAGCTTATTCATAGATCTATAACTTATTAATTGGACTCATACTGCAAATCCTCAAAGATTGAGAGGTAATGAGGTTGCAATCTAGCTATCTAGAAATTTTTGCAATTTCAAGGCATTTTCCTGACTGTAGCAAAAAAAACTTTTGCTTTTTCTATAGTACCATAACTTTTGTTATAAGTCTGGGATGGGTTTTCTTCCAAAAGCAAAGTTGTAGCTTATTCATATATCTACAACTTCTCAGTTGGACTCAGCTTCAAGTTCTCAAGGATTGAGAGCTATCCAGGCTACAAAATAAGTGTCTAAGGTGAATGAAAATATTGAGGTAATAAAGAAATTAGCAAAGGTTGGCATAGTAATCCAAGCTTGCAGTATTCTAACTCCTCTGTTGGATCCAAGGACTTCAACTCCATCAAAAATTTGAAGGGAGCAATAATGCTCGAATATCTCTGCTCGAATATCTCCGATAGGGTGCTTTTGTTTGCCGAAGCAGCATGCTTCACAAACTTTTCCAAGAAACTGTAGCTTTGGAATCCCAATTGCCATATTGTGTCCTGTGAAGGGACTACCATGTGGCCTAAGGTTTCAACCTTCGAGAAGGAAGAAAGAAAAAACTGAGGCTTCAGCTTTAGTGATGATGGCGATGTGACCTAGGGTCGTGTGATGGAGGTGGAAGCCGGGGAGCTTTCAAAAGAGGCTAGGGGAGTTGAGGTTTTGTGGAGCTGTCGACTTCTATATGCTTAGTCCAAGCATGGAATATTGGATTGTCGGCTAAATCGATAGAATTCTGGTTATGCCATGCAGACGTGAAGGGAGAGATAGATAAGCCAAGTTGCATGCATGCAGCACCATAATCTCACAAATATCATGAGATGTTCAATAAGGATATGGATTTGCATTCTCTTTTGGCATAGCACAAGGAGAAGTTCATCACCAGGGTGAAGAATCTGTGCGATCAGATGACTGCGATTGGCATCACCATCACGAGCGAGAATCTAGCATGAAGGTGCACACGGATTCTTCCACCAAAGTATGACGGTCTTGTTACGGCACTAAATACACAGAACAGAAATCCACCCCTCAACTTTGAGGATTTCAGCACAATGCTTCTGGAGGAGGAGATGCGTCAAAAGACGAGGACTGGAGAAGATTCGGTTTTCTATGCTGGATCAAAGAAAGGTAAGGGCAAGGAGTGGGTTTGCCAAAGGCATTGATATGTGGGTGTGGTTAAGTTAAACCTTGGTTAAGTTTATGGTTAGGTTTTTTTGGACCATGGTAAAGTTAATGTAACCTTGGGTTATCCTAGTTGGGTCAGAAGATTGCCACATTAGCATGCACAGTCAGCAGTGCCACCCAAGCATAGTCCCTTTGTAAGCACAGTCCTACATGTAGCATATGAACCCTTGAGCCACATCATTAATTGGACCGCTCTTATGCAGGATCTGCAATTTTCTAAAAGTCAATGACTCTACTATTAAACAGGTCGACATAAAACATGATTGTCAAGCAACTATGTACCTGGCACCTGTGCTCCTATTTTGGTGACAAACATGAATTGCCTAGACATCCTATCACATTGCAAAAGGAAATGCACATGTCAATCTACATATACAGGGGACATGGATTTAAAAAGTACCTTTAAAAAAAAAAAAAACGTACTTTTCAACTAAAGATCATGTCCTAACGCCCTAAATGCAAAAAAACATGGTTCTTTACACTGACTATCGATCAAAAGACCACCGCATGGTATACGCTCTTACCGCATGGTACCATTATGCAAACACTGCACGGCATCTAGCCATACCAAGTGGTATCCATTGTCCTGCACGATCCGTGGCCTATACCGGTGGTAATTATTAGGGCACCGATAAACACCACTGGCAACCTTCTTATACCACACGGTGCATGTCCAATCGGCATGTGTGACAGCCTGGATCATTCGATTATGAAGGATATGAAATCATGTATGTTGAGATACCATTTGGTATAGGAAGGGTATCGGTAGTGTCTGTGACAAATTCTATAAAAGGACCCCGCCCCTGCCACTACTAACTTGCAAACCTGTCGCTTTCCCATCGTAACTCCTGCTTTCTACTTTTAGTGAGCTCCTAGAGCTTTTAGAGTCGGTCAGTCGGGCTAGGTGATGACCTACCTCGGCTGATCGGATTCACCTCACCTGGTTGACTATCAATAGGCTGTTTGAGAGAGGGAAAGAGAGGGATTGAAAGAGAGAGATAGAGGAAGCTGGTTCCTCTCGATAAAACTCTTCCCAACCGGATGTGTTATTGGCCAAGCTGATCTAGATCATCTTGTGATGGTGTTATATGTTTTCTGTTCTTACATCCACTAGTTGATAGATTGACACTCGATAGTGACTTTACGGAATTTGCTCGTAGTGACTGCTATAGTAGTAGATTAGGCTGCAAGAAACGTTCATAATCTTGCATGTTGCTTTTGAGTGAAATTTTGTTTACACCTGCATTGTGTATTTTGAATGTTTTGTATTTTGCAAGTGTATTTTGAATGCTCTTATTTTTAAGTTTGAGCACTTACAAAACAATTGTTGCATGCACTAGATCACCACAATGTCTACACACCCATCTTTGATGGCAACGCAAGAGCATTAAAGCATGAGATTCAGATGCTTGCCTGTAAGGCAACGATCGAGCACTTGATAGGATTGAGTGATGAAGAAATTTGAGCCCATGCAAACTCTAAATTTCTTCACAAGATCAAATGATATCTCGAATACTTGACATTCTTTATGCGAGCTGGCCCGATCGCAATCGAATGACACCTCCAATTGCAATCGAATGACATGGTCGGAGGTGAGAGTGATACTTGAACAATTTATCCCTCGAGTATTTGGAGATCCAGTAGGACAATGGGGATTATACGAGAAGGTGAGCAATGTAGCCTTGTCTGACAATGGAGAGGTGAAGCTTGCACTCTAGACGACTGAATGGAAGGTGTCGCAGATATCTAAATTTAGAAAAAACCAAAAGGAGAAAGGGTCCATCGGAAAGGCAATAGCCAGTGCCCTGGTCCATATGACTAAGATGGCTAGTGGTCTAGAAGCAAATGCTAACCCATGCCAAGTTGAAGGGAGAGCATAGATAGAACTATGTAGTGCATTTGCCAACATGTGCTCCCACATAGTACACTTTCCATTGCAAGCGTTGACCTTGCATGAGTTGGTGGGCAAGTGAGGACAAGGGAAGGTATTCAAGATACAGGTGCAGGGTGTCCCAAGTCTTAGGCCAATAGAGTGGTATGCTGGCAAGAGGAGCAATAAAGATGATGCCCATGCTCATTTGGCACTAAAGAATGAGCTAGCGATGATGACAGTTGTCCATAGAGCTGTATGTCGAGATTGGGGTACTCACACACCCAAGAGTTATGGGTCGTCACTCCCTTTTTCAATGGTGGAAGTGTGCACGATATGCTGATGTGTCTTCCACAGCGATGTGGGACATATGTGCAATGGGTTAAGACCACACATCCTAGAGAAGAACCTTGTTTTGACTAGAAATCTCCACTCACCAGGTTGTGAGAGCAAGGTTATTTTGTTGTCATGCATTGCCCATTTGTGCTGCTATTGCTAGTGGTTTGAAAGCAGTTCATGAACAAAGATATGCACACACCGATCTGCAAGCAACCAACTACATGTTGGATTTCATGACAGATGACAGGTCTGTCTGAGTGGGGATTATTGATTGGGAAAGAAACCTCCACTGGACCAAAAGTCGATATCCCCACAAGACTCAGCTTTTGCTCCTCCCAGGGCATTTCGATGGTTAGCACCAGAATTATATGCCAGTACTACTACCTGGGCAAATTCAAAGGGCGCATGGCCATCGGAGTTAGATTGCTTTGCCGTTGGATGGCTATTTCGGCAAATTGCCAACTTTCTCATAGATTTTGTAGATGCTCTCAGTGACAGTTTCGTGAAGGGCGACGTTGCAATTAAGCTCTTGGTTGATTGTGGGAACGCGCTTTGCAATATTGATCCAAAGGAGCAACCTTCCATGGGAGAAATTTTAACAAAACTACATAGTTTCAATGTAAACGAAGATGTGGCAATGCGACCCATTGAGGAAATGAAGACATGTTGTTGAATAAAAACACTATGGTTGCCAAAGTTTAATGTCTTTGAAAAATGTTAATGTGGGTTTAAAAATGTGACAATTTGTCAGAGTTTGACATTTTTATTCATACAATTTAATCGATTATGGTCAATCCTTAATTCTGTTAGCTAGATAAATTCTTATATGGTATGGTTGGCATAAGCATGTTATAATTAAATGTTTTAATAACAAGTCGCTCACTCAATCTCACATGGTGCTTAGATCTTCTCTTGCTTCCTCCCTCATGAATCACCATGGCATCCGCATCGTAACGTGGAATGCAAGCTGCATACACATCTCAAGGTCCAAGCGTGAGGGGAAAGCAAGCCATGAAGCATATGATGGACGTGGCTGATGCTACCCTCTTACTAACACAAAGAGATGATGCACGTGCAATTGCCAATGCAAGTGTATTTCATGATCCAAACGGTTGGAAATGAAACCGCATCAACACAGTGGTGACCAACGAGGACATTGCAGCGGTATGTGATTGTGGCGATGCCTCACATGGATGGTGGCCCATCAAGAATTGCTGCCACCCTGCTATGAGGGATAATGCATACTATATATACTGCATGATCAAGTCTGATAAGCCTCTTAGCGGGCCTATGCAATGTTACTTTGCAAATATGTTATATGCAAAGTTTGTGTTGGACGTGCCTGTAGATTTTGCTGACAAACCCAGGACATGAGGCAAAAGGCCAGTGCAACCACAAGCCACTGATGTTCCCATTGTTGCAACACTGCTTGCTAACATGGGAAGCCCGACTTCAGGTAAGTGAAGTACATGCCATTTTGTTACATGTCCATTGTTGTAGTTGTTATATTATATAGAGTGTACTCATTAGCCATATTGTGCGCTTGTGTACTTTTTGTGACGAGTTCTAAGTTATTTATGAATGTGTGTGAAGTTGCAAAAGATGAAGGTGTAGAGGGCCCACATGTTGAGGGTTCACAAGCTGCAATGCAAAGTGCTGCACGAGAAGATCTCACCTTTTCGAGCATCATAGTGCATGATGCAATGATTATCGGCGGGCGACGAGCGAGAATGAGCGCCTGCAAGTTGAAGTCAGTCACCTAAATGGCATTCTCCAACAAGCCGGCCAAAGGCAAGACCTCAAAAATGCCTACGAGGAGCAATGTTGCATCGCCGCTTCATATGCTCGGCAAGCGCGAGATGTAGCCGCTCTCCAACACATTAAAGATGGCGGCCGTGTTTGCAACTTGAGCCCAATTGGCTTGGTAGCTAGAAAACCATCCACCCTTCCATTGCATATCACTTTTGTGGATGATGGGCCTTTATGTCCAATATGCCAAGATCGTTTTGATACGATGACTAGATATTATGCCCTATTGTGTCATCATCGGTTTCACTTGGTTTGCCTAGCAAATATGCTAAAAGTCAGGAGTGCCTGCTCAACTTGTAATGCTCCCCAAGCTAAGCAATTGTATGATGTTCTTGGCATTGGAACAACATTTTCATTAGATCCTTGGTTGTGAGAACACTATGATCTCATACATTGTATTGCCTTGTAAAGACATATACCAATTTTGTTAATGGAGCTAATGTGATGGCTTTTTAATTATTTTAAAATATTTAAGTAAATGTTGCATGAGTGATGTGTTTTTTCAAATCCATTATCCTTAAGGTGTATTTTAATTGTCTTGAAATACTTAAGTAAATGGCATGTGAATTCTTTGTTGGGTTTATTCAAATCAATTTTCTTTAGAGGTGTACTTTATTTATTTTGAAATACTTAATTTGTAGACGTGTGATTTTAATGCTTATTTATTTTCAGACCTCTGCAATTTATACTTAATTTTTTTTCTTTAGACCTCTGGAAATCCACATGCCATGATGATCATATTGCTCTGCATCCTATCCACCTTCGTGTTGGTGGTGTTGCTGTGCAGGTTATTCATCATTCTGTTGAACAATTGCACACGATGCAGTTGTTCATGTGGCCCACAAAATTAGCAACAGGATATGGACCTCGCACACAGCAGCAATCTTTTGATGCTCACAATTTTTGTAAAATGAGCTTCTTAGTATAATTTTTTGGCCACTTAATCTGTAACTATAAATTTTGGAAAATAAGCACATGTATACTTTTTGCCTAGCGATTGTGGCTTGAAATGTAAACTATGATCAAACTCAATACCTTGTACAACAATATGATAATGATCCGTTATTATGTTTGTTGATGTAAAAATTTGCATGTTTGAAAATTATCATAGATTAATTGTCATTGAAATCATAAATATTTCACAAACACTTTAATATCAAATTAAACTGCATATCAAATATTTTACATATCAAATAAATTGCATTTTAAGTGGCATTTTTAATTTCATTTTAAATCAATTGCATTTCACAAGGATTGCATGTTAAAAAAATTGCAATTGCACCATGTTCCAATTATAACCAACATCTCCTCTTCTGAGTCACTAGAATTCAGCTCAAGGTGAGTCAATACAGGGGCATTATGCAAGGGACCTAGAAGATCAATATGTACCCACTTTGGCATATCACCGTCGCTAGATACCCCTTTCACATCATCCAAAACTCTACTATTCGCATAGAGATAAACTAGCTTTTCCGATCTTTTCGATGCCCCACACTCTTCCCACCATCTCCATGCTGGCATGTCTTTTGCTAGTTCTTTGATTCTTGGATAAGCAAATAATCCTTCTCTATTTTGAAAAGTTGACAGTTCCCTAATAGCAAAGGCATACTCTATCTTATCCTCAAAGAAATGTCCAAGAAGATCACGCCATGACTGCATTATCTGAACATCAATTTCTATGTGATATTCCCACCATTGCGGGTGTAATATATGGGCAGCATAGTGCAGAGAGTTGTGAGCTTGATTCCATCATTTTTGCACCATCTTTTGCAATGCAATTCATCTTGTAATGCTATACCCACCTTCGCTAGGCCTTGCATCTTCCTTTAAAACATCCCTCTCAGTAGTCCACCATGCTATATAAGCACTTCCCATGCTTGGCCCTTTTACATCCAACCTACAGATTGCAAACCAAATTGGCTTCATAGCTTCCACTGCATTGGATACCCTCCTCCAAAACACCGGGTTATTAACCAACACCTTTAGGTCTCCAAATTCACTACGAGAGTTGTTTGAGCATGCCTCGACTATCAACTCTGCCACGTCGGCGTTGAATAGAGTCTCCGTTATAAGGGCTTGCTGCTTTAACATTCGCTCCATCATTATATAGTTTGTGCCAAAGTGCGTTTCACCTGGCTTTAGAAACTCTAGCAGGTGACTTGTAGGTTGTTTAGTCTTGAATATGCCTAGCCATCGCTCATGGTTAAGAAAGTACAACACGACCTTTCGTGCCTCATCCACAACAACTTTGAAGAAGCTTGTCTCAGGGGGTTTGTACCAATTCTCCAAGACTAAATCTAGACAGTGGCATGAGCATGGCGATGCCCAAATATGTCAATATCCGCGATTTATAATTTTCCTAGCCTTTCAACAATTCTTAGCATTATCAATGATCAGCTGAATCAGGACCAATTTCTTCAATGCATCTACATAACTGCTCTCCAATGAATTCTCCCATCTTAGCCTCACTGCTTGTATCAATTGATTGTTGGAAAGACTCCCCTTTGAACATCACAACCATGATGTTAATCAATAGCTTCTTGTTAACATTCTTCCATCCATCTGATATGATGGTGCAAGGAATCTTCTCAATGCCATCATAAACCACTTTTTGCATCTCCTCTTTCATCCTCCCGTAGTAAGCATCCAACATGATGTTACGGATAGCATCGTAACTAGGCATTGTAAAACCTGGGCCAGCATTAATGACAGAGGCCATGGCTTTTTTCCAATGTGGGCTTTGCACCATGCTCAACAGATATCCCGTGCGACATATAGCTTCAAACACATCTTGTTGCACCTTCTCGATATGTTGTGCTTTGAAGGAAGCTTCGAGGGATTGTTGTAGCTCACGTGCATAGGCATTCAAACGAGGCCCATTACTATATTGTCCTCTTTCCATCTACACATTCGAGTAGCTTGCCAATTGCACAAGGGATCCAGCACCACTATTTATGACGAACAACTTTCCATAGTCGCTGATTGCACACCTGGGATTTCAAGACCCATGGTTCTTTCTTCAATTATAAGTTGAGACTTGTGACATGCAACTATTTCATCTACAATCGTGTCTGCAGTGCCAATTGTCTGACCACCCAAGACAGTAATCACCCTTTCCACTCTCGGACCCTTACACTTTCCAATTTGTCTTTGAGGGTCACCTAAGAAATGTTTGTGCATACGAGTTCCTGAACCTATGTACTCTTCATGGTAGATGTTACATCTCCACTTTGTGGCAATTATGAGCGTAACATAGTCTCGAGCTTTTGTAGGGTTTCGGCCTCGTTTCTCTGAAGCCCATGCTCACAGACTCTGTATGCACGTTTCAATGGATCAATAATGTGAAATTGTAAATTGTCATGTAAATATGTGTTGCATGGAGAAATCATTTCCCTCATTCAAATTCCGCCAATGTTCAGTAAGTGCACTAGACCTCGAGATGGAGCAACTGTCCAATCATCTTGCCCCCTCCCGACATAATTGGATGGTTATAGATGTGGTTATCTACCTACGGACCTAGGCGTGGGATGGCATATTGCCTTTTCCCACATCTTGCTCCTTCTCAAGTAAGCATCTATATGCACTATGATCATTCATAACATCATGCTTTGTTTACGAAAATTGGTTTTTCACACACACTAGTGCAGTAGCTAGCATTGCTTACATGCACGCAGCGGCTTGTGGGTTTCTCTCTCGCCTTCTACTTTTCAATCTTAATTCTTCAACACAATTATTCAAAGAATCTAAATGCATTAGTTCATGCTACAAGCAATCTACAACATCAAGACTCAAATAAATATGCAAGGAACTAGCAATTGATCGATTGAGAACATCCATGATGAAAATCATTCTCAAATTTCATTACAATAGTTGTATGTAGTAAATGATGAAAATCATTCTCAAATTTCATTACAATAGTTGCATGTAGTAAATGTTCACACAAGTGATTCAACTTGAGGCATTGTTCATGCCTTGCAAGATGCCAACAATTGATTTGACATTTGGTCCATCACATTTCCTATCAATTTATTTCATCGCCAATCAGATGTTTTCTTATCCTCATGGCCAATCTCATAAAGACTTGGTTGCAAAAGTTAACTTCCACTTTTGCCACCCTAGCATTGTAACAAAATCTTGCGGTTTTGAAACCTTTTGGCATTCTCCTTGAGATTGGTTTGGTGGTTGACGTTGGCCTACCCTAACTTCTCTGTCTGCCATGGTTGCTGTACATGTAAAAGAGAAAAAGCATCTCAATTATTAATATGTTTTCTGCAACTTAAGACAATGTCACTAACATGTCATCCATAACAAATGTATGTTTGCTAGACCTCAGGAGAGAGCAACCATCCAATCATCTTGCCCCCTCCCGACTTAAATGGATGGTTATAAACGCGGTAATCTACTTGTAGAAATAGGTGTGGGATGGCAAGTTGCCTTTTCCCATGTCTTGCTCTTTCTCAAGTAAGCATCTATTTGCACTATGATCATTGCATCATCATGCTCTGTATGCGAATGTCGGTATTTCACACACACTAGTATAGTAGCCCAACAATATCTACATTTGCACTTAACAAAATTTTTTGTTTGAAACTACGAAGTCAAGGATACTATCTAGGTTGAAAAATATCTAACGTAAGTCTAGACATCCATTGCATACCTATATAATATCAACTAATTGTTCTGAGATAATGTAGGTCTTTTCTTTGCACATAAATCTGCAATGTATAATACCACTAATTTCCTCTTACAAGCAAGCTTAGTCTGCAATGATCTCTAATGTATAATGTGCGAGTTGATACAAGCTGGCAATTGTGAGCTACACAACTGGCTGGACTTTCATCAAGTTGTTATCAGCTGGCAAATGCAAGCATTTTCTTATAACTAATAAGTACATATAAACTATAATATAACATTTTCCATGTGCGAGTGGTTACCGATTGGCATATGCGGGTCACCCACTAGCACATGGTTCAAAGGTATCTTATACCTATATGCGAGTGGTTACAAGTCGGCATAAGCGGACTCCCCACTGGCACATACGTCTTTCCAATTATTGTCATAAATTTTTTACTAGTTTTTTATATCTATATATAGGCAATATAGCTAGTTAACTATTAAAAATGTGTTATTGCACTACATTTTAAAAGCTAATGTCTACCAAAAAAAAAAATCTCCTTTTCTTTTTGTGAAAAAAACTTTAAATATATCTACATGAAAAATTTCTTGGAAAAATGATCTTTGAAATCAACAACCGATAACCTATCAAATTTAAACTACACATTTATCCATTTTGCATCCAAGTGTGGGTGGATATCAGCTGGCCTAAGCGAGCCCACCACCAACATTGGACACTTTTTAAAAGGATATGAAAACTCACAAAGTATTTTGGAAGCTTTCTTAATCCTTTCTTCCTTGTTGTTCTTTGTTTTTTTCAAGACTCTAATAAAGCTAGATTCTCGAGAATGTGAATAGTACGAGGTCGGTGTAGCATATATAAAAAAATGCACCGCACAGTATGTTTCTATTACCACAACCCTGTGTGGTATAGTCTGGGACCGTGCGGTGTAGACAATCCCCGTGCAGTATATATGTTAACACTGGGCGGTATAACAACCATGATACCACACGATAGTGTGGTTTTACCATGCGGCAATAGGCTGGAGCCGGGGTCTCGATTAAAAATTGTGGTAGGGGGGGTTTAAAACACTCCTGGGGGAGTTAAAAAACGTTTAAATCGGCGAATTAAAATGCCCATTTTAATTCCCCCGCAAATCCTTAACAGGAGAAAACAATAGACTTTCAAGAGAAAATAACCTGTAGTATATTGCAAAACTACATTTGTGGTAGAAGTATTATCTGCCTCCTCACCCCTAGCATCAGATACACTCTCCGAAATGAAAACCTTAATAGCGTTTGATGCTCAGATACGTGAAAATGCCATGTATAGCTAGCCATGGTTGAACATCGGTGTCACCAAGTACAGTCCCAAAACAGACAATGTTTGGCCTTGTGACTTGTTGATTGTCATGCCGAATGCCAAATGGATAGGAAATTGCCATCTCCTCATGTCGAATGGAAGTTTAAGGTTGGTCCGAATGAATTTTATCCTTGGAATGAGCGTTCTATCACTAGCATCGATACCGGTGATGATTTCAGCTCCTAACACTTTCATGTGAAACTCTTTGCATATCAACCATGTCCCATTGCACAGACCCTGGCAAGGATTCAGATTGCACAACAAAATTATAGGAGCATTCCTCTTCAAAACCAATCAATGCGGGGGGTATCCACCACCAAGATCCAGACTATTTAGATACTCGATTGAAACAAAAAAGAATCTCCCCTTGAATTGTCCATTGAGTCTATGCTTAGGTACTCCCTTTCATCATTGGCATTGCCTTCAATGCCGTAGCATTAATTGCATGAACCTCAAGGTTTCTAGGTGCAAGAATAGCATGCTCTCAAAAGTATGGTACATAATCCAAAACAATTGCAAGCCCTCTATACACCCATCCAATGAGGTCTTCCATGGACTTTGTCTCTAGAAGCATCTGCGATGGAATCACAACAGTATCTTCTTTTGCACATCTGTTTATCCCATTGCCAATGTCCAAAACCCATTGCATGAACTCTTGCTCAACAGAGTTATCACCATTCCAAAGGACCTACATATTCTACGTCAACTTTAATATTGTAGTACGACCCCAAATCCTTGATTGGCATAAGGTAGCATTGATAATGTCCTCTCGCCCTGCCTTTGGAAGCATTGGCAAGGCTTGTCTGAAATCCCCCCCCAACAACACCATCTTCCCACCAAAAAGTTGCTCATTCGACATGATATCTCGCAATGTTTTGTCTAGTGCCTCGAAAGAAAATCGATGAGTCATAGGTGCCTCATCCCATATTATCAACCTAGCCATCTTCAAAACATTTGTGAGGTGACTATTAACCTTAATATTGCAGCTACTAGTACCATCCAGCTCCAACAGTATCTTGAATCATGAGTGTGCCATGTGTCCATTAGCTAGTAGTAGCAATGCTACAATCCCAGAAGATGCACATGCCAAAGTGATGTGCCCTGAGTGTGCCTCTCCCCACGCAACCGAGAGAGGAATAAATTACAGAGAAAGGTCTTTCCCAACCCTCCTGGACCATCGAGAAAAAATACCTCACAACCGTCTCCATAGACCCTTGCCAAAATCTGATCAAATGCAGCATGCTAGCAATGATTCAAGGACATTTCCATCTGCTGGGCAGTCTGTGCTTCTTTCACACAATCAAACATTCTTTGTTCTTGTAATAACCCATTTGCAGCTTCTGACAAAGATGTTCTGTCGACGACAGGCATTCCGTCAAATCAGCCAACCTTTGCCCATGTTGTTGAAGAATGTGCTCCAAGTGCAATACAGCCTTCTTTATCGTCGCCAGGGCATGACGACCAATTAAATTCCACATAATTGATTCCAATATATGAAAAAAATCATCCGAAATCTCGCAAAAAATCTTTCCCACAAAGTCTAGGAGACATTGGCTCATAGAAAACCAAAATTGTGACAAACAGGTGTCTCAGTTGTGCACTATGTTGATAAAACACAGCCTCTTGCATACACACAAACCATTCATCATCACTCTCCAACAATCCCCATGCTATGCATGCTGCCTTGAAAGTAGGGTAGACTTGCTTGTCAAAAGTACGTAGGTCATCAAAGGACTTGCATCCTATGGACACATTAAGAAGCATGTGCATGAAGTAGAGCTCACCAACTGAGGGGGAAATATTGTACATCCGGCCGATGGTATTCCCCTTCTATCTTCTAGTCTACTGCTTACTGGTTTTGTTCCAAACCAACTTGTTTGGCAAGTCACCATACAACAAGTTGCTTGCATTATATTGCAAGTGATTGTAGGTGAACCATTCTGTGAGGGTGGTCTTCTGATTTTGTTCCTTGCCCAACAACATTTTGCAAATCATCATCATATTGAAATATGACATTATTGTGCATCAAAAGATGAACCTGCAACCTTTGCACATCTGGTATTTCATCGTGCATGGCATACACATAAATTTGCCAACATGCTTTTGATGCTGACAAGTAACATGCATCCAAGTAACTACTAATCTCATCAATGCCACCCTCGACTGTGTTGTGCAAATGCCCTTGCTCTCCTTCATGATATTTTGACATTGATGTGTGCCTTGTACTTCATGTAGAGGAAAGAATTAAATGGCACAATCCAACGATGATCAATCACATCCCCTTTCACTTGTATCTTTCTACCATCATCACGACACATGTAAACAAGATAACCATCATTGCCAACAATAGTAGTCTATGAGAATGCATGTGGATAATGACGAATGCATTTCCTATAAACCATGTAAGTTGCAGATGCATTCAGTGCAACACATGGACCATGGACATTACATTGTCCAATAATCTCATGCAACTCCAGGAACATTGCCTTATCTGTGGCAACTCTACAAATACTAATTGGTCAAAATGACCAATCTCCATGGGTTTGAAGGCACCTTCTAATATCAACAATATATGTGAGTGTGGTAGACCTCTCTTTTGAAACTCTATCACACCCATGTATCCATCTACCTTCCCAAACAAATTATGTTTTGTAATTGACTGCATCATGTCCTTATGCTTTTGATAAAACACACGGGCTGTTAAATTTGGCCGGTCTTGCATAGTTTACCCTAGCAACAATGCTGTAGATATTTTAGGGGCCATTTTGGATTATAGGTGAATGTAATGAATAAATCTGGTTTGCCCCTTTTCCTAACAATTGCCATCGCATCTTGGTATAGCTGGCACATATACCAAGGCCCTCCTGTAAAAGAAGAAGGCAACACAACCCTATGCCCTGCAACATTGCCTAGCATAGTACGTGTCCCATCGGCTGTATTCACCATGTCCATCAACCCTTGATAGACTTCAGTGCATAGGGAAGCTTGGTTATTTCGTATCCACACCAACCTAGACTCTTCCATGCTACTATAGGCATCAATCATGTATTGCTATAGCAATCTAACCCCATGCAAAAGACATGCATTTGTATCATATCATCCCACTTGCAAACGGTATGCATAATACTGTCTCTAGGTGACAGAACTCTGTCCACGTATCTCATGCAATGGTGTGTGATTAGAAATATCACTATATGGGATATATACATGTCAACCATCTTCTCCCAGAGGGAACAAAAGAACATACATGAGAGGCATGTATGATCAGTGCAAATTAGATATTTTATGCACAAACCCATTGTGGCTAAAAATATGAATGTCTCGATTTCTGATATCGAAGTCATCCCCTTGTCTTGGCATGATTGCAGAAACCTCGCTAGCCATAGAAGCCAAGTATTGCCTTGAGGTCGAGCGACTCTCACAAATAACGATCCTCAGGTTTGTATGTGGATTTGTTCTCAGCACTTTCCCGATAGCCACTAATGCACTGGAATATGGATTGCACTCATGCATCATCCTTTGCAACAACTCCAAAATTCATGGATCCAAATTAGGCTTCCCATGCAAATAGTGTTCTAGTTCATGATCAGTGTCATACACATACAACTGTGCAAAATGTGGCATCTCTTGCCTAGCCTCATCAGGCAACAAATTTCCAACCCGGTGATACACACTACCATGGATGCAAAAGTTATGTATACCCCCATTCCCATGGACCATTTGATCAACATGGGCTCCCAATGAAACAAATGCCATGACACTATTATAAGCCCTAATGTTTTTCTTAAACAATTTGCTTCTATCATCATGTCCATGCAGTAGAAGTCTCAAAATATCTAACGGTTCTTCTAAGGGCAATAATGACACACGACCAACTTTGCAACAGTGCCTTCCCACAACATGATGCATATGCATTCACGTCTGTTGTTTCCATAGTTGAGAGCCTGGTAAAGGCTGCATGTATGATCCATGGATCCTAGTGCATGAAGAGAAGGAGCATTCAAGACCAATGGATACAAAGATGGGTGCTCTATATTATCCCTTAACGAAAATGTATGCAAGATAGAGAGGCTCCCCCCACACCCAAAACCACATGCCTGTTGTGAATAACGCAACTTCATGCTCTTATATGAGTAGCATACCTGGTTGCATCCATTTGAGTAGTGATACCTATTACTGGAGCATGTTCATGCTCATTACCTATTATTGTTGAAGTATTGAGGTCCATTGTATTTTCAGCAATGCACGCTACATTACCGTGGCCATGAATTTGATTATGTTGTCTGCGAAGGCCGACTTCTACATCCATAGATTCCACAACCACCCTCACGCTTCTAGCAACTTGTGTTTTTGACCTTGTTCTTTGTATAGCATAAACGCGATGGGCTACCTGCATTGAATCCATTTGAGTAGTTGTACCTATCATGGAAGCATGTTGATGCTCACTACCTAGTGTTACTAAAGTATTGAGGTTCATTGTATATTCAACAATGCATGCTACATAGCTAAATCCATGCATATGATTCTGTTGTCTACAAAGGCCGACTTCTACACCCATAGATTCCACAGCCACCCTCATGCTTCTAGCACCTTGTATTTTTTACCTTGTTCTTTGTATAGCATAAGTGCGATGGGCCGCCCACGTTGAATCCAACAATCTTCTCCAATGAGATTGTACTAAATATAACCTCTCTTCTATTCATCTCGCCAGCTTCTGTATCTACTCAACCAACTACATAAATATCTATTCCTCAGCAAAGGAAAAATAGCTTAATCAAATAACCCATGCATCCCAAACCATGACACAATTGATGGATCTCAACCAATGTGCCTGAAGGAAGAAAATAATTTAGAAAGCAAGAAGTAGGGGTAAATTAGCAAACCCATCCTTTTTCTATCTATCTAAAACTGAGTGCTAACCATCTATGCATCACTCATAGTGTCCCATGACCAAGATTTAGTGTGTTGCCATCTTTTGGTAAGTGTAATGCTCTTATTTTGTCAACATATGAGCAAAATACAATATCATGTGTGTGTGTGTGAGTGTGTGTGTGTGTGTGTGTGTGTGTGTGTACGTACATACATAAAGCCAATATTAGATAAAATGGAAAAATCCAAATTCCCATAAGAAAAAATCTCTTGGGCAAATCGTCGTTACATAAGAAAGGATTACAAATACCATTTTGCAAATTAACGCTTTACGTAAAGTTGAAGTCCCACCTCATGGCTTAGATATTTTATTGATATTTTTCAATATTTCAAAGTATTGAAGCATTAACAAACATAGATTTAGAATCTACTATTCCTACCTTGCAAGAAGACTTGGAGATCTCTCGCAAGAGTCTCGCAAGTGAATCCCACATATATAATTGCACATCATCCCAAGATAAATACAATCCCATAATGTTTGCACAAATGACCAATTCACCACACAAGAAACCCAACTCTTGATAATGTTTAAATAATTCATAACATGTCTAAATAAATGACCATCAATTGAAACACAAATAGCATACAAAAACCAAATCTGATCTATCTAAAAACTGAAAGTTTACCATCTCAAGAAATGATGTCTATATGAATGAAAATATTCAAATGAAAATGTATAATCATTGGATAAGCATTTATGCGAATACACGATGCAAAAAATTACAAATATTTGTGTATATATCTCCAAAAAACCTAAACTGGCTTCCATTGCCATAGATATACATCAAATAAAGGTAAGAAGCTAAAATATATTATTTCCATAAATAAAACTAAATAAAATCCTTTGCAAGATAGGCACAAAAAACCTGTCCTACTAAATAACATAAGGGCAACCCAAGTACAGGAATCACGTAGAAGCATTTAGGGTTCTTGTAACAAAAGTGATGCAAAAGTCTCAAGAGTATCTTAATTATCACAGGTTATGACCATCTCTAGTTTATGACTCATCTTGGTCATCAATGCTGTTAGCCTATTTAAACCAACTTTGAACATTGACACCTCAATGGGGACAGTAGCTGAACTTGTTCTTTCATCTTATCCACTTGAACTCTACATCCATTCTCACATATAATTGCCCCTTCTCCACCTCTCCCCAAAATATGTTGCATCTACTGATTAGAGTCCTTCACACTATTCTCAATTTGAGAAATCTTGGCAATGAGAGTTCCAAGGACTTCACCCATGTCCTGTGCTATTACTCCACCACCATTTGAATGGATTTCTCTTCATAAGGAGGCCATATATCGTGTGTTCATGGCACTTGCATCCTTATTATGCTCGCACATGTCTTGAATGGACTTTAAAAGATTGTATTGCCTTGAGTATGATAGGATCCTACTTGCATGCTCGGTTGCATGGGTTGAAGCTCCCCCCTTCTAAGTCGTATCATTATAACAGCAGTGCGACATTGACGCGGCTGGACTTAAAATGCCTTGAGTGCAACTTGGGAGCCTGATTTGATCCATGGGTTGAAGTCTCCACCCTTGCAACAACTTGTTTTGTTACAAGAAGGCTATGTGGCTCACAAAAGGATGACAACACAACGTCAAGAATTGCAAAGGCCTCCACCTTGGTAGCTTGCTTCATTGCACGAAGGATCTGTCACCCATGAAAGCACCACTCCCCAAGATTCAGAATAGTGGTAGAAGTCATTTTTGTAGCTACATCCAAAACAAAATACAAAACCCTTTTCAGGTATGTATTGACTCAATTGTATAATTGTATCACACCAATTCCCTAGAATTTACATAAGCAAAAATCAATTGACATGATGGCCAAATCAAAAGTGAGCATACCAACATATATAGGGGCTACATACGCAAAGATTCTAGCCAATGTCGTCTCTACAAAGAATTTGGTTGGATGGCTTGAGATCTTTGTGAATGAGCTCTTACCAAGCTAACCTGTGCAAATATTTTCCAATTCAAAGGCGGTAAGTTCGACATCATCATCCAATTGTAGAGATGCTTGCTTAGAGTGACCAAGGATATGGTGGTATGAGGTAGAAATCATAGGGCATGTTATAGGGAAAATTCCACATGCAAGGCACATGGCTCTAGCATCCAATTCAAAAATCAAATCTTCTTATCCTCCTCTTGCCATGCATTAGCCTCCCCTACCCACCCCATGGCATTTGTTACCTTTAGGTGCGAGCTTTACCAATGCTAAATGTGAGACCTTAGTCCTATGATCATCACCAAGCAATATGTTTGAAGCTAAGCCAACCTATGAAAACATTCCAATCTATTACACGATGCTTAGATGCCCTCTCGAGTTCACAGGTGGTAGGTTCAACATCATCCAATTGGCTTAGAGTGCCTAAGGGTGTGGCAGGAGGAGGTAGACGTCATGGGATGTATCAGAATGGAAAATCCAATTGCAAGGAAAATGGCTCTAGCCTTTGTTTCAAAATTCAAATTCCCCTATCCTCCTCTTGTTAGCCTCCTCATCCTACCACATGCTAGGTTCCCAAATAAAAGAATTAGAGCTATCAACACTATTTTCTTGCCTAAATATCATGAAGTTATCTCAATAACTAAAATAAATCAAATCCATTATTAAGAAGAGGAGAAATAAGAATCTCAAAATTAGTATTAGAGTTAAACCAATCAATTTTCATAAAGTAAATGAAAACGATGATTCAATTCCAAGCATTCTAAGGGGTGGGGGCAAAGGGATCCACACTAAGGTAATCTTTTGCATACTTTACATATGCAACAGGATACTAAGAGCTCCATTGCTTTAAGCTAAACACTATATTCTTAGTAGGGAATAACTCGAGAGTTTAATCTTTACAGGGGTTTCATGTCCTCTTCTAGTCTACATGCTACTCATCTACTCGTGAGTTGAGGAGTTTCTCCCGATTGCATGTTGACAATCCATTTGTTATCATAGCCTTCTTGGCTACCTCCTTCCACTTTATCACATTCTTTCTTAATTCCACAGCCTCATCTCCTTCCATCAATTGCCTTAGGGTTTTTTCACTTCTTGCCTACCTATCATCCCATCACCTCCCTGCTCGATTTCTAGCCCCACCTTCCATACATCCACCATGCACCTTTTGTTCATCATCATCAGATATCCAAAATAAGGCCATTCCTCTTATGGTCTCTGACATCAAATTCCACTCATGACTATGGCCTCCAGCATCGAATTCCATACAACATGCAAATCAAAAATCCCCCCATTGCTTCATGGGTTAGCACCCATGGCTATAGTGCACATGACATGAAACATACTTGATCCTTTACTCTCATTGAGAAGCAAGGCTAACTTCTTAAAAAGGATGTTAGATTAGATCACTTAGGGCAGAGGGAGATAGCTTGTTGCCTCTAGACATAGTGCCAGCTCTTGAAGATGCTTTTGGGTAAGAGTAGCAATGATTTAGAGAGATACAAATAGAATCAACTTTGGTGATTACTTGTCCAACCACATCATTGACTTGTCTTCCTCCGGCCATAAAGATGGGATCCAATAATCCGAATCAACTTTCCCATTGAAGTATGTGCCTAGCAACAGAGGACCTATTGTGTAGATATTGTGAACAGCTTCCAATCTCCTTCCAATGCTGGGTGGTTGAGTCCTTCCAATGAATTAAATGCAATTAAGGTGATCTCACCTAGCCTTGAGTGCGGATGGAGAAAGACATCAATCTTTGAGAGCATCAGGTTCATAATGCAAACAGAATCTATTTTGCTCATGAAGCCTTAGAGGTGGTGCTCTAGGGATCCAAGTCCAAACTCTCAATCAAAGATCAAAGCGAAGGAGAAATCTATTAATGACAATAATCAATCAAGTTCAAAGCCAAGACAAATCCATGATGGCTATTTTTGAGGAATGATATCCTTGCTTACTAGCCATGATATAAGAAAGGATTGGCACATAAGTAGTCCAAACACCCAATTCCCTAGAGCTAACATGAGCAGAAATCAAATGACATACCAGCATATTTAGGAGCTAAATACACATGCAAGGCACATGGCTCTAGCATCCAATTCAAAAATCAAATCCCCCTATCCTCCTCTTGCCATGAATGAGCCTCCCCTACCCATCACATATATATAATCATATATTTATATGATATATGCACGTGTAGTGGTATGGTTGTTTAATTCAAAAAATGTCTTTTTTTCTTCTACACTCAAACTAATGCTCAAACCATGAGACAATGTGCCCTAAGGAAGCAAAGAATTCCAAATAGAAAGCAAAGGCAAATAATCACCTACCTAAGTAAACCAAAGTTATGGAGAGAAGCTAGTGTTGGTTCAACAACAAAATTGAGCGCCTGCAAGAAAAAGAACCCCAAAAACAAAGTAAAGCTAATTGAACCGCACATCTCTCTCTGTCTCTCTCTCTCTCTCTCTCTCTCTCTCTCTCTCTCTCTCTCTCTCTCTCTCTCTCTCTTCTCTCTCTCTCGAAAAAGCTTCATCAGGTCAACTCAATTGGGCTACACAATACCAATTGATAATCTGAGACTCACAATTGAGGCAACTGATTTTGTATGTCCTTGTTTAGTCAGTTGGAATGGAAGCCTACATAAATGGTTTAAAAAAAATAATTTCACAAAATAAAAACATATGTCAGAACCTAAACACAGAGCCACCCTTGTATGTAAGTAAATCTAAACATAGAGCCACCCTTCTATGTAAGTAAATATATAATCTAAACACAGAGCTACCCTTCTATGTAAGTAAATGATAAAACATCTAATTTAAACTCCTTAGAACCACTTAAATCTTCTCTAACCAAATAGACTAACTTATTTCACTTCTGGCCACCATTATATTTCTCTCTCTCTCTCTCTCTCTCTCTCTCTCTCTCTCTCTCTCTCTCTCTCTCTCTCTCTCTCTCTCTCTTTCGCCTCCATTATCTTTTGAAAAAAATGGTTCTTAGGTCTATTTTCAAACAAGGGTTCAGCAATATCCATTCCAAACCATGAAAATGATATTCAATGGTATGGTACTTTGTAAAGCATTTAAATCTATTTATTTTAGGGCCTAAACAAAGTATCATAACCACTGGATACAAGCACATAGGCTAGAAGCACACCGATGTAAATGTTTCTACACTCATGCATGATGCATGTACAAAACAAGGAAATACTATGCAAATGATATCTGATGGGTATGATACTTTGTAGAGGCCTCAAACTAAGAAGTTTTAAGGCCTCTTCAAAGTATCATACCCATCAGAGATACACACAGGATAAAAGCACACCGATGCATATTTTCTAACACCAAGCTTACAAATTCATTCACTAATTTTTAAATTAGTGTTGGAATTGTAAGTATTCCTTAGTTTATGATTCACTAATACTCTTCAAGTTTTTGAAGATTTTTTTCTCTCCAATTACTTTTTTTTAATTTTAAAAAATATTTTTAAAAAATAAATGTTATATTAATATGTTAACTTAACTTAAGTTATAATTTATCATACTTTATATTTTCTCAAATATTGAATATCTTGAAAAGTTTCAAAAAGTGCAAATCAAATCAAGCTTCTTGACGTTGTTGTGACTTTAATAAAAATAGAATTAATTTGTCCAATAAAAATAAAACTAAATTATAATATTTTAAAATAAAAAGTCAATTTAAATCAACTAATATTTTCTAAAAAATAAATTTAATTATTTATTAAATATAATTCAAATTAACATATTTTGAATTACATTTTGATTTTTTTAAGTAAATATAAATATACTTATTTTAAATAAAATAAAATTAACTATTTTTTACATAATTAACATTTATTTATTTCTTTATTTTCTAGGACAGGACAGAAGAGACCGAGGTTGGGGCGGGTAGACATCGAGGCACGTGATGATCGGAGGTTGGAGAAGGCCAGGGCGGGTGGAAGGGGGGTGAACGAAGCCACATTGAGTGGAGGAGGCTGGCATAGGGCAAAGACTAGTGCAAGCGAGGCTGAGAGGAGACCAGGGCAGGTGGAGGAGGCTGGGCAAGTGGAGGAGGCTAGGGGCAGGGATGTTTCGAGGGGACAACTAAGGGGGCACGCCCTCAGCTTACTCCCTTCCCCTCCCCTTACCCCCCTCCCCCCCCTTCCCCTTCCCCTTAACCCCTCCCCCCCACTCCCCCCTCCCATGTTGTGATGTGTTAAATTTAATGTTTTGCGTATTTATTACAATTAATGGCCTAGTGGTTAAGGAGGATTTTGCCAATAAAGAGGTCATGGATTCCATTCCTCATTTTCATTGTTGCTCCCCCTCCCCCCCTTCAACCTGTTGCACATGTAATAGGCTGGTGGGGGAGGTATTCTCTCTCTCTCTCTCTCTCTCTCTCTCTCTCTCTCTCTCTCTCTCTCCAACCTATTGTGTATGCAATAGATGGGGGGAGGGGGGGGGATCCTCTCCTTGAACCTCTACCTCCTCCCCTCCCCCTCTTCCCTCCATCCACTGCCTCTCCCCTCCATCTCCTTCCCCTCCACCTCCTAACTTGTACCTCCTTCCCTTCCCCTGCTCCCCCCCTCCACCACCTCTCCCCCTCCCCCCCTATTTAGCAAAGCCTTAGCGAAGTCCAATTTTTTTTAATAGTGTGTGAAGGTGCAATGAAGGGGCAAAAAGGATGCAAGATTATGACCATTAGAGGGAATAGAACTGTTAAAATGACCATTGGAAATTATGCTACTTAAAGTCTTGTAATGTTTTATTGAGGGTGATGGAAGAATAGAGGAAGGAATTTTGGACATAATGACTTGGGACTCTTTCTCTCTATCTCTTGCAACCTCTCTACCTTGCTAGTTTAGCTTCTCCCTTTTGGTAGGGATGTGAGGGGCTACACCGGTATCTCACTTTTCCTCAATTGCTTGCAGGTGGAAGTTTGCCCCTTCAAGAGGTATCTCCAGCAGGAAGGGCTTGGAGAATGGCAGAGAAATGGAGGAGAACAAGCTTTAGCAAGATTTGGGAAGAAGGGGAAGAAATGGTGAAGATGAAGAAGAAGAAGATGATGTGGCACAAATGGGCTCAAGGAGGATCAAAGGGCTCTAATACCATGTCGATAAACTGAAAAGAAAGCATGGAGTGAATACAAAATCAGAATTCTTGCTTATGGAATGAAGAAATGTGAGGTCATTTAGCAAAGCCTTAGGGACAGAAGCTTAGGGATAGAAACTACCTATATTATAAGACAATCCTTCATGGACCCAGTTCTTGTATATTGGCACTACTTTCTTCCCTCCTCTTGAAGGTGCTTTGAAGTCATATTGCAAGACAACCTCATTCTCCATGGGCCTTGTCACCAACTTTTCAAGGTGGAATCATCCCTGAACATTCAAAGATTAAGCTTTGCCAACTATTAACAAAAAACAATGAAAAGAATGTATAGTCGACCGAAGACAAAGAGCAATCAAAATACACTTTCTCATCAAAGAACAGCATTGAATATTGGAATTGTAGCAAAGCTACCTCCTTTACATTTAGGAACATAGAGAATAGTGCATCCCCTCAGCATAGAACTTGCCCAAAAGGTATAAGTAGTCTAAATCCTATCAATCTAATAGCAATTTGATTGTTACATATCAAGATACCGTTACCAAGAAGATTCCAAATGGAGTTATAACTGACCATCATGGTTCTTGGTAACGTCCACACATATACATCAACATGCACATCAGCAAATTCACTACTTGTATTTGCTTTTGGTGTTGTATTTGTTTCTGAATTTTTAATTTATGTTTTTGCACTCAGGTTCTCCCAAACAACTGAACTTTGATAAAACTAGGATTTGACTATAAAACAAAATCTAATTGCATAATATCATCACTTGCATCAAAGAATTCATCTTTAAAATTAGTCAAAGCATCATAAAACATTTCGGATTGATCATTCATCAAATCTAGAACTCTTGCTTGTGAATACACCTCAATGAGTGATTCCTTTGGAACATTGTCTGCATCATTTTGATCATCCAATAATTGGCCTAAATTTATTTGTACCTTGCAATCATCAAGACATTGGTATTGACCCTAATTTTCATCCGACTTCTTTTCTTTGTTTACCTCACCCTCAATTTGATCATCACTTTGGCCTGCATTGTCAATTGTGGACTGCAGAAAATTAGCTTTTTTGCTTGAAAAATACCATCCATTGAGTTGGTTAACCATATTCAAATCAAACTCTGTTTTAGGTGCATATAGACCATATATAGTACTAACTCTCATCCATTTGACATCATTCAAATCAGTCCATTTACTTTTGGAACTTTTGAAAATTGCCAACTGGTACGATGCAATGTAGTTTCCAACAACTTGACATAAGCTTAATCATAATCAAATCATCTTCAAAATGACATCTAATATGGTAGGAATTATGTACATACCATTTTTCTTAAAATACATGATCCCACCTGAGTAGAATCCATCTTTAGGTCATTCAAAATGATAATTGAATCAGCTTCTTGACATAGGTATGGACTGCATACTGCTTGCTTCTATGGCATGTTGTTCAATGATAATCATTAGGAAAAAAGGGAACTCATTTTGGGGCCTTTTAGCCTGAAAGGAAAATAGCCATCCACCAATCAAAGGAGGGACAACATAATGTTGAAAAAATACAAAAAAGGAAGAAAAAAGAAATATTGTTAAGTTTGCATTCAATGAGGATACTTGAGCTACTTTATTATGTCTGATGCACGGTGCAAAATTTGGTTATTCTGACATCACCGGTGCGTCTGGGCCAACCTGTCAAATCGTTATCTTTAGAATACTTTTTTTGTGAGGCCTTTTTGGCCTTTTTTAGGCCTTCAGATGCTCGTTTTCAGTGTTTCAAATGTTGTTCCGAGTGTTTTGGCCCGCTCCAGACCGATGATGTTAGAATCCTACACTGTGTGTCAGTGGAGTTATGTCATATTTTAGTGTTTTAGAGGAAAGAAAAATGATGTGAATTTCTCTCATGGCCCCAAAATGAGCTCCGTTTTTTCGTAATGGAGAGCACTTGATTAAATACAACACCTTCATCTCTTATGGATTTGAGTACATCAACATCTTGCAAACCATTTGGTCTTCTTGGTGTAAGGTTTAGGGATAGAGAGGGTTCCTCTTAGCTTCTTTGGCTCTCAGGCTGCTCCTCTCCTTGTTCTCCTTGCATCACTACCTTCTCAACTCCTTCCAGTTGGCTTTGTGCTTGAACAACTCCATCCAACAAGGCATACTCATCCTCAAGGGACAAAAGAAATCGTTGAATCACAACATCCTCTTGAGTCTTCACAGATATATTTATCAACTTGAATATCATCATCATACACATCATGATCTGAATTGGCATCACTTTTGATCCATTGTTGTCGTCAGTTATATAAGATCCATTAGTCCATACTAAAGAGAAAAATCATTTGAACCCGAGCTTTCAACATAGTCCTCAAGATCTCCATCATCATAAGTTGCAATCTTCAAATAAAGATCAGAAAAAACATTGACTTCATTGCTTTGACATAGTTTGGCATTGTTGGTTTGAATTGGATTAAATGTATCCCAAACCTTCCTTGTTGTAATGGCTTCTATAGTCAGGCTCCTTAAAGATTGCACTGGGATTGATTTTCTCTTGATTTGACATACTTCGGCATGGTTGTTTTGAATCGGATTAAATGTACCCCAAACCTTTCTTCTTGTAAGGGCTTCTTTAGTCTGGCTCTTCAAAGATTGCATTCGGATTGATTTTCTCTTACTTCCACCACATAAAATCAATAGTTAAAGATGGTACAAATGCAAAGATGCACACTCATCATATGACTCTTCATCATCTTCCTTCAAATTGTAATCATTTTTGGAATCTTTATAATCAATTGACAACTCATTTTCTTGCTGCTTCATTTGTCTATGGAAAAATCCAGAACTAATTGGCATTGCCTAGTCCTCATACACATCTTTCTTGCTTTCAGTCCTTGTAGAATTGCTTTTTGACTGATCAAAATTGTTGTCTGACTGTTTGGGCTGGTTGTTGGGGACAGTCATTAAACTATTGTCCGACTGTTTGAACATGATGTCCAATCGGATCTGTTCTGAAACATTTGCATCAATTTGATTACGAAAAGAAATATCTGAATTATCATTGCAATTCTTACCACCATTATCTTTTGAATTTGAGTTAGAATTGTAGTCGAAACCGGAATAATTGTCTTCTTCATAAGAATACTTGAATTGCAAAATTTGAACCCTTTGTTGCAGCTCTAGGATGTCATTGATATGTCGATTAGACCTCCAATCACCCTAGCATAGAGGCTTGGGCTCTGCGCATCTTGCTTGCTTGCATAGCCATTGACTAAGCATTATTTAACCGATTGCAATAACCAAGCAACCCTGCATGTCCATTTCCAACAAACCGAACTAGCTCATGCATTGTATGGAAAGGAGGGCTCTTTTGGTTGGCAAGATCCAAAGGATACAAGGATCCTTCTACCCAAAGGTTGAGATGCTTCTTTCTTTGCGAACGAAGACTGTGGATTCTGGAAGCTCCCCTCAATCCTAGACTACGTGTGCTTGCATATTCAGCCTCCAATTCTAAGTGAACCTGGTACTTGTTGGAGATGTCCTCGAATGGTGCCATGACTAAAGGAGTGTAGAGAAGGAGAAGGTGTGGAGATGCAGGCTTGAAGGAGCAACATGAAAGAAGAGGGAGGGCGAGGAGGAGGAGGGATGGCGGAGGGAGGACCAGTAGTTGGAGAGGAGGAAACCAACAGGTGTGGAGGGTGAGGAGGAGTAGGCGTGGAGGAGGAAGGAGGGAGGAGGGAGGAGCAGGAGGGAGGGGGGAGGAGGAACATCAATGGAGGAGGACGGAGGGGCCTTCCCCTCAGCCTTCTCCCTAGCCTTCCCCTCAGCCTTCCCCTCAGCCTCAGCCTCAACATGACCCTCAACCTCAGCCTCAGCCTTCCCCTTAGCCTCAGCCTCAGCCTTCCCCCCCTAACCTTCCCCTCAACCTTCCCCTCAGCCTTCCCCTCCCCATGAGATCCCTCTCCCGATCAAACAAAATGTGGTCCATAACCTCTCGGATATAGAGAGGCTTCCTGAGGGTCAACAAACTGCCAGGAAGAGCACCATCTTCCTCTCCCAGAGATACAGCCCATGGCAGAGATGAACCCTGTGCCCATGAGGAGGGTAAAGCAGACTCCAAGGAAGCCCCATCCCAAAGAAGGCCTAACTAGATGTCAGCGAGAGGAGGAGTCGGAGGAGGACCAATGCAAACACGAGCAGCGAAAGAAGTTCAAGGTAGATAGGAGGCCGTGGTAAGGTGTTCAGGTACCTATAAGGCCCCCACCAAGAGTCAGGAAGCCGTACCGAGCAAAACCAGGAGCGTAGGCCCTGAGGGATATTAGGCAAATGCAGAAGACCACTGATAACTTGATCCCGTGTGCTCCCTTCCAATGTGTGGTACAAGAGATCGCACATGGATACAAGAATGGCGTGCACTTTAGCACAGGAGCTATGGGGGCACTCCAGGAGGCTGCACAGCAAGTGACCACTGCTTTGTTCGAGGATGCCAACTTGTGTTCCATCCATGCAAAGCACGTCATGGTCATGGACAAGGACATGGCTCTAGCGAAGCGGCTACGGAGTGACCCAAGTTTAAAGCCCTAGATTCTCTTGCAGCCCACTCTTAGGACTTAGACCACCCCCTGCCCTTGAAGGCACTATCTTGTATCTAAGGCCCAAGGGTCGATTTTTTTAAATAAAATATATCGACATTCTCTACACTCTCACATTGTTGTATATTTTCCATTTCAATGCTTGCAGTAAATGATCATTTTAAGTTAAGTTTTGAATTCTATCAAATTTTAAAGGAATTTCACCATCGCGCAGAAGGGAAAATATTTGGCACGTCGCCAGGACCCCAGAAAGCCCAAAACCCACCACGGCAATTTAAGTATTAACATGGAAGTAGGTTGACACAAAATCAAGTATTATAAGAACCATAGATCATGGATGATGGCAATTCAAGAAAGTCCACAAGTCCAAGAAATTCTTGCAAGATTTTTACTTTTTTTAAAATACGACGACATTTTGCAGCTCAAGGAAATATCTCCATCTCCTACACTTTTTGCTCACTCTGTGCAACAGCTTCATCTGAATCCCTCAAGATCTATTGAAGCTACTTAAATTGCTCAAAAATATCTTCGTGGGCTGTTTCCAAGACTTCCACTCTAGTTTGGAAATCTCTCAAGACAACGGACTACTTTTCATAACTTTCAAAAGCCATGGCAAGCTCGTGCATAGCCGTATCGTAATCTTGTTGCAGGGTCTTGTAGCTTACTCTTTGAACTTCCAACAGTGTTTTGAAAAAAAAAACCTCACCGTGGCTACTACAAATTGCTCCACCATGGTTGCTCTCTGCATCCTTCCTAGCCTGGAGGGCTTCCTCGTTGTCTTCTCCACCCCGGTTGCTCTCTACCCCATCCTTCCTAGAGTTGAAGCTCTCTCACAGCTCTTGCATCACCTTTCTGGTGGTTTCTGCATTCTCCCGTTTTAGGTCCTCCATCATCTGGTCTTGTCCAATGTGTTATGCATGTTGCAGAGCCATTTGTAAAGACCCTCATTTTTGGCTCTCTGATCTTCAAGCTCCTTTTGCATCTTTTCTAGCTCCTATTCTGCCATGTCCTCATCACTTCTCACTTCTTTGAACCTGAGGAAGGGGGAGGAGGAGGAAGGGGGAGGAGGGAGTGAGGAGGGGGAGGGGAGAAGAGGGGAGGGGGAGGAGGGAGGGAGGGAGGGGGAGGAGGAGGGAGGGGGAGGAGGGAGTGAGGAGGGGGAGTGAGGGAGGGGGAGGGAGGAGGGCGAGGGAGGGAGGGAGGAGAGAGAAGGAGGGAGGGAATTGAAATTTTGAATTTTTGAATTTTGAGAATTTTGGCTCCCACCTAGGAGTAAGAGTTGTGTAAGAGGTGGGGTCACTTGTGGGCTTAACCCACCTAGGTGAGGGGGGGTTAGGACTTTTTGGGACCTACCTTGGCCCTTTCATTAGGACTAATCCATTTCTTAATCCATTCCTTATGAGGCCCTTTTGAGACCGCAATTCTCCCCTAATGTCACAACGTAGGAGCTTGGTATGATTATGTTACTGCAACCATCCTCCATAGCCTTTTTGCATAATTCTTTAGCTTTGCTTAGCTTTGCTACACTCCAAAATCTAGAATTTTGCACCGTCTTCATTGTCTACCTCTGTATTCACTCCAGAGTTGTCCCCCTCCCAAACAACATCACTAATTACATCACGATTCCCTGCATACATAGGTTCATCCAATGAGCTCCTCATCATTATTCAAATCATCTGTTTTAGTAGGAACAATGATGTGGTATTCCTACTTGGACACATGCTTTCTATTGGTATTCCTAGTTGGTGCACATGCTTTCTATTGGTATAGCTTAATAGAAAGCATGTGGTATTCCCAGTTGGACTCATGCTTTTTATTGGTGCATTTTCTCCAAGACTCTTGGATACAAGCATTGCAATAGCATGATAATGGTATTCCCTTCCTAGCCCCTTGCGTAACTCCTCTGACATAGTGCATTTATTATGTATTTGGAACAAGTCAATAGTCCCACTATTTAGATCTATCAAGATCTCCTTTCTTAACCTCCTAAAACATTCGTGCTACATTCCTTTCCTTAGATGCATAGTTGGCTTGATCCCCATGAGACAATTTAGTCCTCAAGAAACCCAAGACATTTGTTGTTGCACATTTATTCTACTTTAGCTATTCATGTGTCAATGCTCTTTTACAATATCCCCAGCTCCATCATGCTCACCATTGTTGTGCCCAGATCTATAGAAAATCCATGTCATTTGCAAACCTACCAGCTTTTCAAATTTGGAAATGAAATAGAAAGGCCTTCTAGCCATGAATTGGGACGCTGAACCATCCAAACAAACCCAAAGCCTAGTAAACTCCAACCTTTGGTCTGTCAACCACTTGTGATGCAGCATAAAAAAATATTGGACAAAGAGGGTGTTGTGCACCTTGTCATCTAAAATAAAGAAGTGAAATATCTTCTTCACCTTAATTCTAATACAAGCATATGTGATGTGCACAAAAATTGTAACCTAGCTGGAGTGCCAATGCATGGATTGAATCTCATTTTGCTCCTTGAAAGAGAAGTTTTCTACAAGTTCCACCATTGAAACTACAACATCTTTAAGAGACCTTAGCACACACTCTTTGATTGATTGAGAGATTGAGCTTCATGCTTTCATTCCGCCGATGAAAGATTTCTGTTCATTGGAAGATATTTCCGTCCATTTTCATTCATAGTTCTACTCCGAGTTTGAGAGATTTCGTTTTGAGAAAGAGAGAGATTCTACTTCCTTTGATTGAGAGAGAGAGATTGTGTGAGAGAGAAAGGTTCTTGTTCCTCCTCCGCAGTCTTCCATTGTGAGTTCTGTTGGTGTTGAAAGAGAAATAGTGAGGCATTCTACTTTAGAGATCTCTTCTTATGAGAGAGAGAGAGAGAGAGAGAGATGCTTTGAGAGCTTTGAGAGATGGAGACTTTATGCTCCAAGCATCTCCAACAAAGGCAAGCCTTTACAAATGCCTACCTTGAGTAGCTTCAAAGGTTGCGGCCTCTACATACAAAAAATTCATATCTTCAATAGTTAGGCTGCTAAATCACAAGGGGTGCACTGAGTCCAAGCTAAATTGCTTCCGGTGTCAAGAACCAGAAGGAGCTCTTTCGCAGGATTTCCCAATCCTACTTTCAATAGGTAGTTCCCAGAACCTAGGCTTTTGATCCAGAGAGCTTCGACTGCTACAGAATGCTGGAGGTTGCAGCGCTCATAGACGGGGCACCTTACACCTTGGATTGCAAAAAGCCGATGCGCTTGGACTCCATTGTACGCATATCTTCTAAGAAATATAAAAGTCTCAGTGCCGCAATCTGAGCTTTCATCAACGGAGAGCAAGGTGCATGCTTGTGCACAAGGCCCAGACGAGTTGCTGATTGTCTCCAGGATTTACGTTGGAATGCATTCTTGCAATCAACGGATGCACTATCTCGCACGATTCACTCTGCTAGACAGAAAGTACTGATGAATAGGAAGATACTGAGTAGGAAAAATAGACAAATGCGTCAGGCCATCGCTCTCAGACCACTGACTGCTCCAAAGCCTCACGTGCATGCAACATCTCCCTACAGCTCCAAAGCTCCGACTGCTCATGGACTCAATGACAGATATGCCACCAACTAGCGACTCAGTCTCTCGTGACTCTAGCAACGCCCTTCAGTGACCTATGACTGGCAACACGTCCATAGCCACAGCATCGCCATAGCCATCGACGCTCCAGTCAAGCCGTCGACTGAGTGGCCCACCATCAATAACCTCCGAAAGCCACCACATGACAACATCTCTGCGGCGGACTGCCAACTCAGAGCTCCCTGCCAGGAACAGCCAAGCAAAGCCAACCAACTAAGCCTTCAACGAGCTCTAGCACACAACGACCTCAACAAGGGGTCCAACTGACTCAGCCAACCACCTGCGCATCCATGAACGGTTCTCCAACGAGCTCTTGCTAGTGGCTGCTCTCGGCGCTTCCATCAAGGCGACGGAATCCCACAGTGACGGAATTTCAAAGATTCTGTCGACTCTTATCAACAACTTTGAGACATGTGGCCCTCTCGCGAAATGACACGTGGCCCTCACTAGCTTGATCCTATCCTCCACGTGGTAGTCCAGCTGCTGCCACCTTAGCACTTATCTACCACATCATCTCGGGTCCCAGTGGTCATCAGTGGCCCCACTTATGCCATCTCAGCTTATCTGACACGTGTCTTAGCTAGGTCAACCACATCCAAGGCTGACCTCAGTATTCATCATCAAGGTTGACCACTCAACTCCCACATCACCCTGTCTAGTCAGCAGTGCAACATCATCACACTACCACGTGGCACTGTCCCCTGCCAAGCACTCTAACCCCTTTGTTGGCACCTTGCATGTGCACCTACTTGCCACATCAACACATTGCTCCACTGGCACACCTCTTCACAAGCATCGTCATTGCATGTGACCCCCTAACTGCTAGAGCACTTTGCACCCTTTTTTGCCCCTCTCACTTAGATCAAGCCGTATCTCTTGATTTAGGGAGAATTTGAGGGCGCTCCAAAAAGGGAAATCGCTCAATTTTTCATGCTCTATGCGCTCGTCATATCACACGCACACTTTAGTGCAAGTATCACTCACTTTGAGCCTCGGTGTCAAATCCACTTCCTACAGGCACATCAGCCTCTACATCGACGCATCTGACCCAGCACAATAAAAGAACCAAAGAAAAAGAAATTATTTGATGTTCTTTTCTTCGATCGATGGTTGGTCTAGATCTAGATTAGAGTAGACTAGATCGCCATAGTGGAGAAATTTGAATTTCTCCAAGTTACCAATCTAAGCCATGGCACCCAAAATTCTCGACTAGTTCCTACTCGGAGTCAGTCCCTATGCTCACATATGTGGTTTCACACTCATTACATTTTCTGAAACTTTACCATCTTCGGATCATTGAGCAATCTTCAGTGGTATTGACACATTGTATCAGTGGGCAGATTGCAGACTATTGCACATTTTCACTTCACATTGCCACCATTGTAATGCCTTTAATCAGGCTACTTTTTGGCATTTTTGCACATCATTTTGAGCCTTATAAAGCCTCTTGGCTATTCCCGACATCATTTTCCACAAGCCTTGTAATAAATTGGTTTATATGTTGCAGTTCTATCTTCACCAACAGTTCAGATTTCACTTGGCACAATCAGTGTTTTGCAGTTGATTCAGATAGTGATGGTGGTGTAATTGTGTGTGTTCCCATCCATTAACTTATCCTATCAACTACTCCCATTTGTCAACTCTATTATCAAATGCTCAATGAAAATATTTAAAATTCAAATAAGAATCCAAGCAAATCACCTTGCCTCTTGCTTGCAGGAATCAATCATCTAAGTATGTTTAAGTTGAGCAAATATTGTTCAGGCCATGCCAATTTATGTAAGATTATTCATGACACAAAGTATAAGTACTCCTTTCAACCCATATATATATATCACCCAAAAAGGTTAGAGCTCCCTTACAAGTCTGCTCCAAAATAGTAACCCTTCAGCTATCTTTACATACAAATTGGCAAGGATGTACAAAGTATAACTAAGTAATTACATGGAGTGTTCATCCCGTTGTTTGTAAAACAAAAAGATTACGTATACATTAACTATCTTTAATGCTTCCTTTATCAAAAGGATCTTCAAATATATCCATCAAAAGATCCCCCAAAATAATTCATAAACCATGTCTCTCTTAGGAGACTCCATTTAGTTCCTATGTTGCAAAATAGTAACCCACTCATGGTGCAGTTCATTGGTAAAATTCCATCAAGTTAAAGGGGAAACCCAATAGTAGGCAAAGGTAGACAACAAAATTATGCCCACAAAGGGTTCCAAGTTTGATATAACAGGCAAAATAATATTCCACATGAATGTTTCATCATGGAAAACATCAACAAGTATAGTAATGTAATGCCAAAGTCTTTAATTCATGAAACTGCAAGATAAATGCTCCCGTGAGTTTGTGAAGAGAAGATAGGCTTTGTTGCTAGAGCATAGTTGTCATCCATGTCACCCACACAAGTAAAATGAATATTCATCTCAGGAATTCCCTCAAAGGGGTGAATAACTAGTAAAGAAATAGGGTAGTGTACTTGAAAATTCTTGGAACAATCATTAAGTACACCCTTGAGTGTATCAATATACAATTCTACTCTAGGTGGGGCAACTAAGGTACTAAACTAGTGGGGTTGATAGTTACAAACTTTCAAAAAAAGTTTGCTGCAAAGTTTTGAGAATGTTAGCGGGTCCAAAGAAATCATCTCATGTGAAAAATCCCTAAAAATAGTACCAAGTGTAGAATTGTAAAGGAAGTCAATCCTATGTAATAAATAATAACCAGTTTTTACACCAATATATTATCTATTAGATTATAGTTCAGTGACTGTTATATTATTGTTAAGGGGAGTTGTGCAAAAAATCTCAGCCAAGTTAAAGTTACCCCATAAGGTATTATAAGTATCAACAATTGCATCTTAAACTCTAGGCCATAATAAATATAGTGATTACAGGAGTGTTGTATAAATGAGGCATTGATCAAGTGATCAAAAGATGTGTACCTACCCATGAACAAAAAGCTATCCTTACTGAGGCTCATGAGGGGATAACAAGGGGTCACTTCTCAAGAGAGATTACAGGAATAAAAATTATGCAAGCTGGCCTATGGTGGCCAACAATATTCAAAGATGGACATCAATACACCAAGGAATGTTTACCATGCCAAAGGGATGGAAGACCCATCGATATTGATAGGATGCCACACCAACCAATCCTGTCACTCGAACCCTTTCAAAAATGGGGACTTGACATTATTGGTCCAATCAAACCTCCAGCAAAGTACACACAAAACTAGTATATATTGGTTTTTGCAACTGACTATTGCATGATGTGGGTTGAAGCTATTGCTCTTAGAGATAACAAGGCAAGCAGTGTGGAAAATTTTCCATATAAAAAAATTATTACAAGATTTGGAGTTCCAATTGAAATTGTTTTCGATCAGGGCACACAATTCATAAACAAGGTCATCTAAAAGCTGACAAAACTTCACATAATTATTCACAAGAAATCTACGATGTACTACCCTTAGGGAAATGGCCAGGCACAGAGTTATAACAAGATTATGAAGAAGATTTATAGACAAATCATTTCACATAATTCGACAAACTGGGACCAAATGCTTGATTCCGTGCTATGGGCCTTCCACACAACATTCAAAGTCACCACTAGGGTGATGCCATTCAGACTAGTCCATGGGACTGAGGCTATTGTGCCAATGGACTTTATCGTAGGGAGCCTCAGAATCGCTATCAAAAATAGATTATCCCAAGAAGATTCCCTACATCACCGCATTGAGTAATTGCTCAAGTTGGATAAGGATAGAATACAAAGCTCTGCTATTTTTTAGGCCATCCAGAAAAGAAAAGCCTTAGTCAACCATAATATTAAGTTTAAAATATTTCAAAAGGATGACTTAGTACTGATGTACAATTCTAAATTGGGACTACAGCCAGGGAAGTTCAAACTAAGGTACAACTGTCCTTTCAAAATCACTGAAGTGATGCCTCAAGGTATGTTCCTTCTATCAGACCTACACAATAACCCACTGGGCAAACCAATAAATGATTTTCGATTGAAACCATATGCTGGACCTGATCCAACCACAACGCCTATCAATATAGTGCAATCTCAAGCTTTGAAATAGTGGAGATCAACATGTTGGAAATATATTTCCATCCTCGAATCGAGCTCACCCTGCAGAAGCTCGATGGGGCAGTCTAACTAGCTTACGCTGCCTGCGGACCAGTCTGACAAAGTTCCACCCAAGAACACCAACAATAATACCTAATCAATCTCAACAACAACACATCCTATAGTAAAAGGTATGTTCCTTCTATCAGACCTACACAATAATCCATGGGGCAAACCAATAAATGATTTTCGATCGAAACCATACGTTGACCTGATCCAACCACAACGTCTATCAATATAGTGCAATCTCAAGCTTTGAAATAGTGGAGATCAACATGTTGGAAGTATATTTCCATCCTCGAATCGAGCTCACCCTGTAGAAGCTCGATGGGGTAGTCTGACCAGCTCACACTGAGTCCGACAAAGTTCCTCCCAGGATCACCAGCAATAATACCTAATCAATCTCAACAATGACATGGCCTACAGTAAAAGGGACGGGTCACCCGAGCACAACATTAGGACCTCTTCCGATTGCCCCTTTCAATAGTTCGACCAACTGATGACGAGTCGACGACTCACTGTGAACACACACTAGGTATTAACATTCTTGCATAATCAATTATATAGTCAGCACCAACAGAATCAAGCTCGACAAGACTAAACGAGGGAGATCCTACAATAAATAGAATGAAAGGTCTGCCACAGTTTTGATTGTTGTAGCGCAGTTGTACAACAGGGTTCCTGCAGAAAGACAGTTATTTGACATGGACCCAATTACTCCGTGGTCCGACCAGCTACTTAACAACAATGACCAATAGTCCGACCATCTTCACCGACCCCAGTTCAAGTCTGACCATCTTCGCTGACCCCAACTCGAGTTCGACCATCTTCGCCAACTCCCACTCGAGTCCGACCATCTTCGCACACTCAAACACCAGTTCGACAACCAATTCCAGGATATCGAACATGGTCCGACCAGCTTCTGACCACCTGATGGGCTAACCTCATCGTCCGACTTCCTTCCCACCACAACCGATGCCCAACCACCTTCTACCACACCAAAGCTCATCATTACCACTACAGGTGCTTTGTTCGATCGTACTCCACAGCTCGCGAGATCTCATGATTCAACATTGCTCTACCATCATTCGCATACACATGCGAAGCCTCCTACTGGCCAACAAAAGAATCTGCAAGATTACACCGATCACACCGTTAGAGAATAGCTAGCCCTTGCAACAAATTCAGCATCACGTAGCAAAGCTAACGTACAACAGGGAGATATCGTTTACTTCCACACATGGACAATACCTTCATCCACAGTCCAAGCTCTCACAAGCCTACTCCCACAAATCCAGTCCTCACCACTGGCAATGAAGATAGCAACATGGGACGCACGCGCCTAGCCAAGAAGAGTTTCAAAACCATCCCAACCCAAGCTAGTGCATGCAAGAAGGCAGAGGCCGCGACCATTCTGGTTGTTGACGAGTCGTCGGATAGCAAAACTGAGGATGATACGCTGCTAGACACCAAGAAGCAGTTCATGCAAAGCCCAGGGAAAACTTTCATGCCATCATCATTGAAAACGTTTTGCATCAGCCTCGATATAAAAAGACATGGCGAATGGCTCACAACGGTCAGGTCGATGGACTATTCCACACTCCCTTGGTAGGTATCGAAGAGTTATCCCAGCACCCTGGAACATCATGAAAATTTTTAATGAACAGGTGGGATGCTTGCACCCGGTGTCATGGTGAATCCAAGTATCATCTCTCAAGTTTTCAAGTTACCTTTGGTCGATGAGGAAGATATGGTAGAAAAGGAAGTCAAGGCAGGTATGCTGCAAGAATTTGGGAAACCCGAATCTGCAAAGATATACTTCTTACTATACAAGATGGAGGACCCTGTTTGTCGACAACAGCTGGAATGGTATCTCGAGCGGATGCAACTACTTGTAAAGATGAATACGATGTCTCGAGAGAGCTATGCCATTATTCGAGCCACAAAGAAGGGTGCTCAGATTTCATGGGCCAATGTCCTCTACAAACGGTTGATGGCCAAGGTGACCAGGAAGGAGTTATCCACCTGCAACCAACACTCTAAGATCGGGTTGTTTATTTCAGATCTCTTCAAATTTCATTGGCAGTCCGCAGTGCGAATCAAGGAATTTCCCAACACAGAGGTGTGCTCCAAGAACAAACAGGATACAGACAAAGAGGCCAGGAAATGGCAGACACTGAAAGACCTCATGGTTGCCACTTACAGCACTGAATAGGTGGATCAAATGGTCTTCAATAGACCATTGGCAAAGTCCCTGTGGGAACTACAACTTGGAGGAAGAGACATCTTGACAGAAACGCCAAGCACCAAGAAAGACAAACGGATCATAGTTAATCTGAAGAAATCTGCAGCAACAACCAGCCCTCATGCCATATTTTCCAATGCCCAGATGCCTGGTGAAACCCCAACAGCTAACAACCCGTCTTACAACCTCGACATCGACAATCGATACTAGCTTACCCGGCACACTGTCTAGAGTAGAGCTTGAATATGCAATGGGAAGTGTCCACAAATTCCACGAGCAATAAAACAACATCCAGGAAAAATTCCTCATGCAAAAACAGACCGACAGAGAAGAGAAACAACAATTGTTATCCAGCATTGCAGAATTAAGAATAGGGTGATCAGCTTGCCAATCTACAAGAGCATATAACAATACAGACAAAATCCCATGAAGAGGCAATGGTAGGCCCAATTGCAGCTATTCAAAAGTCGAGTGACAGTGGAACAGCAGTGCCTCCCAACAGTCACAAGCTGGCTTGCCAAAATGAAATCCGAGTTTTTTCTACAACTAGAAAGGCTCACAAGTGACTACATGCATATCTAGGTGGAGAACACACTACTGAAGGATAGAGTCAAGGCCTTGGAAGCTGTGGAAGAATATCTTAAAGCAATGACTGAGGAAGATGCAGAGATTGATGGTGTCTTTATGTCAACAATGCAAATGATGAGGATCCAACTGTTGGAGACTTCACAAGAACTGTGGGCTACCATCAAGAGTAGAATGATGATTATTGCTAAGAGGCCCTATGAGGAGTTCTCCTCGATTGCCCACACACTTGACATCATGGCCTCACAGATTACTAAACTGAAAGCAACAATCCAGCACCTTACTGATCACCTTACAGACTTAGACACTACAACAGACTGATCCTACTAATTAGACAAGCTAGAAGTGTTAGCAGCTTATGCTGGAGCCCAGGAGGACAACACAAAGGAGAATATACACATCAACATGTTCATGGCAGAAGAGCCACACACTTCAGATACAATGCATAGCCCAGACACCATGGCAAATATGAGAGACGATTCACCACACCAACTCAAGGGGAAGAGAATTGGAATGACATGGAGGGTCCTACAGATAACAAACTTGAGGAGCAAGAAACCTCCGACGGGGGAGTGGAAGACACCAATTCAGTGGACCAAAGCATGGAGACAGAACAGCAAGGCAGACCCTCTGTTGCAGCAGTCTCACATCTAGAGACTCCCCACCGCAAAACCCATGGACCTACTGAGCATGAAGGAAGCCCTTAAAATCATGTGTACCTAGACACTTGACTTGAAATATGTCAAGGAATATTTTATGTAAAGAACATTTTCTCCGAGGTTCGAGTCAACACTTTTTTGTTCCAAGAAAGGTGGTCCACCAGGAGTACCAAGTGGAACACACTTAAGTAATCAATAGTAGTAGTGGGTAAAACAGCCATATGGGCAGTTATAACTGTTTGGACTGTTACGAAACATAGTCATGGTAATATGATAAGTGTAACAACTCTCTCTCTCTTCACTAGTTGAATATTATGAGGAGAAGAGCAAGTTATACTGTTGCTTGTTGGAAGAAGAAAGCTGTTTGCTCCTATCTTTCTCTGTTATGTCTACTTTTTCCTTGAATGATGCATTTCTGAGTATATACATAGTACGACTTGTGTCCAACTATCTTTTGTTTTCTGCATTGTCATGTTGCCTTGCATAGCTGATACATCTTTCTGTTTTGGGTAAGTTTAGCCCTTAACATTGGAGATTGTTCTTCCAACGTTTCTAATACTGAGTGAGCTGTGTAATTATGTGGTAGAATGATGAAAAGTGAATGGAATACTCGTTTCCCGCACCAGACTCATGCCTCGAGTATTGCTCTTGGGCACCATGTCCATAGTGTAGAGCCATTTTTGTCCTTAAGTGGGGTGTCAGGACCACCATCTAGACCATTGATTTCTTACAGTGGAGCAGCTCGCCAAATCTAGTTCATGGATACACTAGTCTTTGTCATTATAGTAGTTATGGCCACCTTCAAAATGTGTTACACCTTACCATTTCAAATCTAATTTGCTCTAATCTACCCATTCCTATGAACATGCCTTAGTTATACTCTCCATTTCATTGCATGCATTAATCTACTATATCCACTATAGTAGAATCTTAAGGGTAGTGACCACTAGTATCGTGACTCATCCATGGTCGTAAGTCGTAAAGTTCCTTAATTTAATATTTATGATATTACAAATTATATATCCTTCCTTGAATATGGTCTAAAAGGCTAACTATCCTACATTCATATGCCTCTCTTTGACACATGTATTATTTCTATCATATAATAAATCCAATGGAGATAACACGTTACACAAGGCCACTTGGGTCTACCATCTTGACATATCCGTAGCCATATGGTATATTCCTTCTCAAATAAGCAATCTTCTTATCTCAAAATCCTTAGTTCATAGGGTTGATATCAATTAGACAACCACGTCTTATTAATATATTAATAGATTTATATCCATATGGGAATCCCTAGCACATTCACAGCATTGTGGTATGAACCCAAACCTCCTAAAGAGGTATACAATGAAACAACTTTATGAGGGTTCTTTGGAAAAGAAACAAGAATGGGTTCCAAATAAAGAGGGCTTGGCTGAAGTGGAAGTGAGTAGCATCATCCATTGTTGGAAATAAAGGACTCAAAATCTTAAAAGAAGCATGGGTACGATGTGGAAAAAAGTATCATGATCCCTAACATTAGCCTCGCACATATCACATATTGTTTGGGTAGACTTGATCCAAGTAAAGATGCAATAACAGAGTCTGATGACTCAGAAAGAGATTTTGAAGCATAAGAGCATATATGTTCCTATGTGGTCCTCCCCTCTCAGTGATCTTTCTAGTTGGTAGAATTAGATAGAGCTACTGCCATTAGTGAGAGCCAAGTGGAGCAGCTAAAGGAGAACATCTGCACTCTCTAAATGAGGTAGGAATGAATCAAGAAACAACTCTCTTATGTATAAGGTGAGACTGTGATATTGACAGCCATAATAGTTAAACTAAGGGGTTATCCTCTTACGATGTGGTAGGGTCATACGTGCACACTCTATCGTTGGCACATTATAGATGAGTACCATATTAGATGGCCCTAGTGTGTCCACCCTATGCATGTGTTTTTCTTTGGGATGTTTATGCCTGCAACCTCTATATGCAAAGATTGTTTTATGCCAATGCTCAAGGCATAAAGAGACCAACCACACTGCCTACCTAATGCAATATCTATCTAGAGAAAGCAAAGGCAACATGTGAATTGGCCACAAAACAAAGGCTCCCTTGATGAAGGGAAGGCACAAGCCCCAAATGAAAGGAAGATGAAGAGCATTGATGAAGGGAAGAACCTGCCATCAGAGAATGAAGAAGAAGCACTTGTTTGATGAAGGGAAGATACAACCCATTGATGAAAGGAGGAAGAAGCCCATTGATGAAGGGAGAACCCCATTAGCTCACTGACCATTCTGATGGTCTTATAGACATTTTTGAGATGTACATATTTTATTCTTTATTCTATTAATGAAACCACCCTTCCAGAGTTCTTGTATTTTTAAGATCTTCTTGACCACTTTCAAGCACTTTTGAACACTATTTGCACTTTTGGGCACTTTTCTAGCACTATTTGACCAATATTTAGCACTCTTTTAGAACTATTTTGCCATGATCAGTCTATGATTTACTGGATAAGCATAACTGCAACTAGCACGATGGTTTTAGGATCAACAGCACCAACATAATTGTTGTATAACTTAAGTGATTGGGCATGATTAACTATTATAACTAGTGTGGTGGTTTTACAAGATAAGTGGTTTAGAACTCATTTTAAAACCATTCCCAATGCAAGAAGAGGGTTGTACATGATAAGCACTAAAATTGTTATCTACTCATTGGTACCTCAAAATTCATAATCTATTATGAATATAATTGAAAAGGCTGATGAGAATTAGATCCCTTTTATTATTACCTGTGCTTTCCTACCAGTATGTACCGCAAAAGCATAATGCCTTATCAAAAAACTATTATAATGCCTATAGTATCATTAATGGCAATATCAGTGGGGATAAGGGTCTCTCCATAATCAAGGGCATGGATGCTTGGTTATCCTATAGGCCAAGGTTGTGGTATTTCAAAGTCTCACACATCAACACCTCCATGTCCTCCAAGGTTATAGAGCCTTTTAGGAGCAATATTAAAAAAAAGGAGGGGGGGGGGGGGAAGGAGGAAAAATTAGAGTTAAGAAAGATAAAAAATTAAAGTATTTCCTAGCCTTCCATCAAGGAGGCACACCATTAGTTAGCTAGTTTCCCATATATGATGCAAACACAAAGAATGAAGTTAAAAATAGTTCATAGAGATATAAGTTTAAGACAAAATTAAAAGGGAGAAGTTAACAATTTAGAATATTTAAGGTGAGAGATTAAAAAAAAGGGGGTTCCACTTAAAGAGATGGGGTTAATTCAATGTGAAAAAAAGGGGGGGTTTATCTAGCCTTCCATAGAGGAGGCAAAAAAGAGTTAGAGAGAGAATCAATTGACTAGCCTTCCATAAAGGAGGCAAAATTAAAGATTAAAATATTTTCTAGACCATCCATCCAAGGTAAAACATTAATTTACTAGCCTTCCATATAGGAGGCAAAAATAAAATAAAAGTAAAATATTTGGAGATAATAATGGTTAGGAAAAAATCTGTGGGGGTTAAAAGCCACTGTACCTTAACCCCGGTTATGTACAATACTCAAACACATATATATATATATGGATGACATAGAAGATTAGGGTGTTCTACACCCATCAAATCTTGTGTGACTCTCTCTTTTGGCTCTCCCTCTCTCTCTCTCTCTCTCTCTCACCTTCATCCATTCCGCTTCCGTTGTTGAGATCTGTCAACTAGTATCAGAGTGCGAGTGTTCTAGCTAAGCCCAGGTGTGAGCCTAGAGCCCGAAGTCTATTGCTACAGCTCTGTGGGAAGAAGGAGAAGCTTTGTTGGGTGTCTTTACCTGCATCCTGATGTGTAGAGATGTAGAAAACTTTGGAAAGTTCTATGAGTGGTTTTTTGCAAGCTAGCAGATGGTTTTGGAGGCAAAAAGACAGTCTATTTTAGACTTGAGAGTCTTGTGATGAAGATATCTTTCTCTAGAAGGTGAATCTCACTCTAAGATCTGAAGCAAAGTTGTAGAAGACTTTGAGTACTTCATTTTTTATTTTTACATCTTTGTCACCTGAGTTTTTAGTGAAAAGTTACAACTCCTGGCAAAAGTGACGAAATTCAATTTGCTGCGTGGTGTTGGATCTCCTTATCCAGGCCACCATTTACAGTTCAGACACTCCCAGTGAATTCAGAGCAGTCCAAAACTTCTACCTGTGAAACTTATGACAGTGGAAAGACAGGTTGTGTGCATCTTGGAAATGGCTTTGCATGTGACATAAAGTTCTCTTTTGCAAATGGGTCTGCATTTGTTTTGAAAAATGTGAGACATGTGCCTAAGTTGACCAAGAGCCTTATTTCAGTGGGTCAGCTAGATGATGTTGGTTTTCAAACCACTTTTGACTTTTAGAGTTGGAAAATTCAGAAGGGCTCTATGGTTTTGGCCATGGGTGCCAAGTGTGGGACTTTGTATCCCTTACATGTATCAGGGGTGTCTGATCATGTTGTTGCAATAATCGAGCAGTAAAGTACTTCCTTGTGGCATTGCAGGTTGGAGCACATGAGCCAGAATGGAATGAAACTCTTATGTCATTTGGGTTATGTACCGCACTTGAGTTTTTTTTATTTTGAATTTTGTGAACATTGTCTCTATGGGAAGCAAACTAAATCAGCCCATAAAAGAAGGGGAAAAAAAGAGCTTGAAAAGCTTGATCTGGTGTATTCAGATGTATGTGGTCCCATGCCTACATGGTCATTAGGTGGGGCTGAATACTATGTGACATTCATTGATGATGCAACTAGGAAAGTGTGGGCTTATGCTATAGCTCGGAAAAGTGATGTGTTCTAGGTATTTAAAAAATGGTTGGCTTTGGCTGAAAATCAGTCAGGTAGAATGCTTAAATGCCTATGGACTGATAATGGTGGAGAGTATATCTCTCATGACTTTCAGCATTTCTGTGATACACACGGGATCAAGAGGGAGCTCACATCCCCTCGTACTCTAGAGTAGAATCTAGTTGCAGAACAGATGAACTACACCATTCAGGAAAGGTTGCAATGTATGCTTTCCAATGCAAGTCTTTCTGGTGGTTTTTGGGCTGAGGCAATGAAGACTGCAGTGCATGTGATCAATAGATCACCTAGCAAGAGTTTGGATGGTGGTATTCCTGAAGAGGCATGCAGTGGCAAGAAGCCCTCTTACTCTCATTTGCATATATTTGGATGTAAGGCATATGCACATGTGCCAAAAGAGCTTCGAAAGAAGCTAGACCCTAAGTCTAGGAAATGCATCTTTTTGGGTTATGGTGAGTGGAGAGATGGGCTATCTTCTTTGGGATCCAGAAGCAAATAAAATCATACAAAGCCATGATGTGGTCTTGAATGAGAAGAAGATACATAAGACACCCATGAGGGATATGGAAATGAGGAGAATCCCTTTCCAGGATGTGAATCCACCTGCATATGTTGATAGACAACAAGCTGTCCATGCACTAAATGTGTAGGATATGGTGCCACCAAGTACTCCCACAGGTACACAATGAAGGGTAGATGATGGATCATCTATTGGTGGCAATGATGAGCCAAATGTGGCTGATATGCAGGCGGGACAGTAAGCTGAAATGCCCTTGAGAAGAACATCTAGAGTGTCTAGACCGCCTGAGAGATTTGTTATCAGTGCAAGTGGGAGTATGCTATGCGATCAGAGATGAGTTCACTCATAAAGAATAAGACTTGGGACTTGGTTTCTTTGCCACATGGAAAGAAATCATTGCCATGTAAATGTGTCTACAAGATGAAGGTCACAAGTGATGATGTGCCTAAGTATAAGGCCCGTTTGGTTGCTAAAGGGTTCAAGCAAGAGAAGGGTGTGGACTTTGATGAGATATTCTCTCCAGTTGTGAAGATGACCACACTTAGATGTGTACTTGGACTTGTGGCAATAGAGGATATGGTGCTTATGCAGATGGATGTCAAGACAACTTTCTTGCATGGGGATTTGCATGAGGAAATTTACATGGTATAGCCGGAAGGCTTTGAAGAAAAGGGCAAAGAGCATTTGGTTTGCAAGTTGCAAAAGAGTCTCTAGAGCCTTAAGCAAGCGCCTAGAGAATGGTATCACAAGTTTAATGTTTTCATTTGGTCCCACAGTTTTAGAAGAAGTGAGATTGATCACTGCCTCTACACTAAAAGAGCTAAGGATAATAGCCTAATACTCCTAGCACTTTATGTGGATGATATGTTTTTGGCTAGCAAGAACACTTATGAGCTTGATGCATTGAAGTACAAGTTGCATGAGGCCTTTGACATGAAGGATTTGGGACCTGCAGGTCATATTCTTGGTATGCGCATCACGCGTGACTAGAGTAGGAAACTCCTTTGGCTTTCACACAAGGAGTATGTTACAAAAGTGTTGCAGCATTTCAATATGGAGGGGGGAAAGGTAGTAAGTACTCCATTGCCTCCATATGTGAAACTGAGTCAGGTAGATAGTCCCAAATCAGATGAGGAGAGGGCCATGATGGCCAAGATGCATGATTATGCTTATTTGTGGCCTTAATCCTGATTTAATAACTATCCCTTGGAAACTTGTGCCCATCTAGTGGTGGCTGATTGTGGCTATTGTGATGAATTGTGCTCGTGGTTAAATTTCCATCAAACTTCATTACATTGATTCATTTGGCAATTTGTTTCTTTCTAGGTCTTCCAAAGTGATGGCCCCTTATCAAAACTCTTTTTGATTTGTTACTATCCGACGCATATGCAAAGAAGGTGTTGCTTCCTTGCTCCTGGCGGAGCATTGTGTAAATAGCAATGAGCTTGCCTTCTTTGAATGCTCTTTGCTTGATATGCCACATGATATGGAGCGTGCTTTGTCATGGCCTTTAATGCCATGTGTGGAGTGTGTGGTCAAAATCATTTCAGTGTTTGTTCATAGTTTTTGCGAATAATTCTTTGGAGCACCTTATTCATGGCTTTGGCTTAACCATTCACCTGTGGATAGTAGGTTGTCGATTTCTTATGCTTAATAAGGAATTCCTTTGTCATGAGGCTGATGAAGTGAATTGATTGGGTCTGATATGATCTCAATGGCGCTTCCACATTTGTAGATATTGATCTCATAACGCAGACATCTTGTTGTGTTGTCCTGCAAGGCTTTTACTTTGGCCCATTTGGTGACAGACGGTGGCCACCAAATGTACTTGTCCTCTAGATATATTGGGACTTATCCTCCTCTAGATGTGTTGGGACTTTGAGTGGACCAATGAAATCCAATCTACATTTTCGGAAAGGGTCTCATGGGATAGGTGGGCATAAGTGGCATGTGATCTTGGAAATGGCAACCTCCCCACCCATTGGCATGCATAGCACCTCTTGGAGTGTTTTGGGACATCTTTCAGAATTTTTCTTCTTGTGGCATCGATGGAAAAGCAACCTCTTGCCACTCCTTGATGGACTTCATCCATGATGATTGGAAAGGCACATCTTCGGAGGATCATATCCCCCCTTTTCTCTACAGATGGCCAGAGATCAACGTGTATCTCCAAGATTTGCGGGTTACCCTTCGCCGTTCGTAAGTAGACGCGTTCTTTGGGGGATGTGATTGTGGGGAGATACTGCATGATTTCTTCGCACTTGTCCTTGATTTCTTCGCTCTTGTCCTTGTACATCGACATAAGGAGCAATCATGATTCCTTCTTTGGATTTCTCATCTTCCGATGTGAGACGAATAGTTGGCGCTATAGTGAAACGATCCAAGTTCGTGAATGATCTGGAAATTGGATTCGTGCAACAACAACGATCTTATCAACCTTGGTTTCATGATTGTTTTGTTGATCAGATATAGCAAGGCTTGGTGATACACAAAGAAGATGAATGAGTTGTCCAACAGATAGTGTCAAAACCGCTTGATGGCGCTTGGTTCCTTCATTTTCTGAATGGCATTAATCTTTGACTTTTCTATCACGATGCCTTCCCTGAAATAGTGTGCCCCAATAAGACTCCTGAGAACACACAAAACACGCACTTGTGCCTTGGGAGGCAGTTAAGTGCATCATGAGGTACATGAAGGGTACCAAGGAGGTGTGTATCTACTTTGGTAGAGGAGAGATGCATGTATTTGGGTACACAGATTCTGACTATGCAGGGCATGTGGATAGCAGGAGATCTACTTCTGGCTATGTATTCACCTTTGTAGGTGGTGCAGTGTCGTGGATGTCTTGTGCACAGAAGTGCATTGATTTGTCTACCACAGAGGCCGAGTATTTTGTAGCCATAGAGGGTTGCAAGGAGGCTATATGGCTTGATTGGCTAGTGAGAGATTTGGGGATTCATATAGGTGTACCGACATTGCATAGTGATTCCATGAGTGCTATTCAGCTAGCAAAGACCAAACATATTGAGGTCAAGTACCATTTTATCAAGGAGGTACTTGAGGACAAGCGCATAGAGCTAGTCAGCAGTTTGAGTATTGTCATGTATTGATGGGCATTGGATAGTGTGCTCATTGGTTGTTCTCCCTTAAAGGCACATTGGCCTTTAAGTGGGAGGTTGTGGGGGTTAAAAGCCATTGTACCTTAACCCCGATTATGTACAATACTCAAACACACATATATATGGATGACATAGAAGATTAGGGTATTCTGCACCCACCAAAACTTGTGTGACTCTCTCTTCTAGCTCTCCCTCTCTCTCTCTCACCTTCATCCATTCTGCTTCCGTTGTTGAGATCTCTCAAAATCTTGACAAGTAAGGAAAAGAGTTATAGAAGTTAGATAAATTCTTAAAAGAAGTTGAAGAAGGTGATGCATAATAGACACATTAATGAAACAAAGGTTAATAGGGAAATTATTGCCATATTATATAGTGATTGATCAAAAGTTAGTAACTAAATAACTTGCATACAGTTTATCTTACCATTATAAACTACAAAAAATTAGAAAAATGAGATTATTAGGAGGGATTAAGTAATTAGTCAAGAACAGAAATGTACTAAAATATTTCAAAGAGAAAAAGTAACATAGCAAAGGTGCTTCCCAATCAACCATTTGCTTTTGGCTTTTCTTGCTAAATATGGTCTAAGCCTAAGTTTTGCTCCATCTGCATGGGCTTTCTACATCTTATGATTGATAACCGCTATGTAACTATGCTTTAGATTGGCATTAATTCTAGCAGTTTTTTTGTCCACAGGGGTTTTCATGATCGATTCTACCTATAAGACAAGAAACTTTTAGTGAAATAAATTAAAGGTAATAGAAACAAGAGACATAAATTGGCAAACATAGGAGGAAGCATTATAACAGTGTTAGTTAAAAGGTTAGCAAATAATTAGAAATCAATTGCATAATAAGTGGTAGGAAAAGTAAAGAGAAGCATGCCCAACAAGGAAACAAACTTCTAGAAGACTTGGTTTTGCTTGGTCAATTGTGAAACAATTGATGCAAATGCTCTCCCAGGCATTGGGGTGTTGTATGTGGATCTTGATCCTTTTTCTAGAGGTTGGGGACCCAATCGTGCTTGTACCCATTCCATGAAGGGGGGTAAGGGGGCACAACACCCCCCCTAGGACATCACAGGGAGTTTGATGGTGGGCTGGTGACATGCATTAGTTCCCCCTTAGCAGGGGTTTGGGGGCAGTTTTCCCAAAGCCAAAAATATGTGAAAATTGGTGCATGAGTTACTCATGGAGTGTGGTCGAAATTGTAAGATAAGGGTGTGTCTCACATAGCTGGAGAGCTGTGGGATATACTGCTTGTATGTTGTATCTTGTCACTTGTTGGATAAGTAAAATATAGGATTGGTTGTTTCGCCGTGGATGTAGCCCACACTTGGTGAACCATGTACATCAGTGTCTCTCTTTCTCTTCCATTCTGTGCTCACAACAGTCACAAAGCACTACTAAATAGTCTTATGATAGTGAAAACTAGAGTGCTTTGTGACTGTTATGAGGCTTTGCAGTTGTATGTGAGTACTTTGTGACTATTATATGACTACTTGATAGTGCTTTGTGACTACCAAAAAATATCATTATAGTGAAATCTAAGTGAATGCTTTGTGATTACTTTATGAGTGCTTTGTTAGTGTTATGAGACTGCTTGATGGATGTTATGAGACTGCTTAGCGGAGTTTTGTGAATCTTATAAGGCTGCATGGTTGTGCTTTGGGACTACTTGGTAGTGTGTTGTGACTATTATGTGAGTTCTTTGTGACTATTATATAAATGATTGGTAGTGCTTTGTGACTACCAAGCAGTCTCATAAAAGTGAAAGCTATGTGAGTTCTTTGTGACTTTTCGAGGAATTTTCTATGAGTGCATTG